>NC_057804.1:309099336-309469169 GCF_018294505.1 Triticum aestivum | reverse complement strand
AGCCCGAGCCGAGGTAGCCGCCCGCCGCCCCAGTTTTCTAAAGAAAACCGATACTATTTTTTAGAAACCCTAGGTTTATTTTTTAGATCGGTTTATTTTATTTTTTTCCTATTTATTTATTTAGCGTCTAGTCTATAGTTCCATTTTATGAACCACATATCATTAATAATTTTTATGTGAAATACATGAGACCCTTGAAAAAGCTCAAAAGGGGAAGACAAAGAGAAACTTGCAATTGTCAATCAAGGTACCAAACTGTACATGAACATTCAGCCATCTTCTAGTATTCACACTTGTCGTTGGATTTATCAATCCTACGGCCAAAATTTCAGGGATTCACGGGTGAGCCAACAATCTGACCAAAGCTCCAGAGCATACGTACAACTGAAGCTAGGCAGACTACTATACGCGCATGTGACTATGGTACAACAACACACTAGCAGGGAGAGAGAGTTTTAAATTGGTAGAAATGTCGGCATCTATCTATAATGATGTAGGAGCAGCATCGTCAACTGTTGAATGCATGTATCATTCATGTCTTTCCTCTTTTTTTTTCTTTTAAAATGCAAAAAGAGCATGGCAGTGAGGAGACCAATTAGAATGGACACAAATGTCCAAATAAACATCCCAGCAAAAAAACATGCAAAGAAACACGGTACATAATCACTATTTTTTTACTTTTTATTTGTTGCACTGGCTGTTGTAAGTCAATTTGAGCACACCTTGGGCAAAGTGCACAAGAAAACATAGTGAAATGGCCCCAAGCTAGTATGTAACAAAACACTCTAGAATGTGGCCTCACTACTCTTTGGCACTGACTACTGCCACCAAACATTGCAAGTGATTAGTTGCCAGAAAATAGAAGTACTCCCTCTATATAGTATTTAGTTGCCATATTTAATATGCTTAGTTTCCAGATTACTAAATACATATTTGCCCAAGAGTTTAAACAAGATTTTAGGTGTCAATCAGTTGCCCAAGAGTTTAAACAAGCTTTTAGGTGTCAAGCTAGTTGTATCTTCTTTTTTGTATGGTTAAATATGGAGCTATAAACAGAAATAGGTGCACATAAATATGGAGATTGACAAACAGCTGTAGATTTTTACTTGTTAAATTTCTCCAAGGTAGGAGAAGTGCCAAGGGCTGGAGATAACAAGGTGCACACAAATATGGAGATTGACAGCTATTCAATACATCAATTGTCTTATAGGACAGATAAGTGGGCAGAAACAGACTAAGGCACATTAATTTTATTTGGCATGTAAATTTGATGTATATCATAGTACCTGCACCTCCTGGCACATTAGATGTCTTCTTGGGATCTTTGATCTGCAACAACAATCACTACTTAATAGGTGACCGATTAGCACAAAAGAAAAGAAACCAAGTGCTCTAGATTATTACCATAGCAGATGGCCATGCAATCGATTTCCCCTTAGCATCTCCCATAGTCAACACATTCCCATACGGACGAGGCCACTGAGTATCCTTTTTGAACACCGAATAGATGACAATTTTGACATATTGAGAACCTAGGGGCTCACCCCCCACCACAGCCTTTGGATTAGTTGTTTGAATTGTTCCTTTGGCAATAGCAACATTTAAAGGTCTAGTCATGCTATATAGTATCACATCTCTTCCACCCTATGGGAAAAATTTGCAATTCAGAATATAATCATGGTAAAGAAACAAGTTCATATAGCATCATATTGGTAATTAAAGGCCAAAAGGAAAGGAAAGACTTACCCCTTGTTGTCTGTTATGTTTCTCAACATTAACAATTCTTCTTCCAGTAAGATTGTCATCATTCTGCATAGAAGCATTTGACTCAGCCACCTCCTCTAGATGAGCATTGCCTTTTTCAATATTATTGGCTTCTCTTGTCCTTATGTTCTACATCAAAATCAAGCATTGTAGATGTTAAATATAATAAACTACAACGAGATCACATCATTACATGTTCTGGTATGGCAGAGGTACAATATACTATGGCAGAGGTACAATATAATAGAACTAGTGCTACCTGATGTGGAGTATTTGGTTCATGTCTAGGTGTGGTATTGGTTTCATCTTGTTGCCCCTGTGAAGATAGAAAAAGTTGCCTCATCTCAGCCATTTGCTTCTTCATGTCATCCATTTGGTCTTGCAGATGTTCCACTTTTTGGTTAGATACACCGACACTTTTCCATTGCTATTTGAAGCTTTGTAGATTTATACTGATGGGTTCCTGGCAACTCTAGGTCAGATGGAGTTGGCCCCAAACCAACAACACGAACATATCCATTTGTGCTGTTTTCATATACCACTGGAAAACTCGTTCATCTAATTCCCAAAACAACTGAAAATTTGGCATTTGGAAATATGCATTAGAGAACAATACAACATAAACTAACTCTTTAGTCACTCCTAAACAATATAGCAGCATAGCAGCAACCAATAACAATATAGCAACATAGCAGCAACCAATAACAATATAGCAGCATAGCAGCAACCAATAACAATATAGCAACATAGCAGCAACCAATAACAATATAGCAGCAGCAACCAAGTATTACCTTTGCCTCGGTCCATAAAGCAAGTTTTTTAGACAGATCAACCTTCCTCCAATCATCAAATTCAACCAGAAAACCCTTGGTTCTTACTTGTGTTCCAACAAAGTTGGCGAATTGTGTAGCAGATTTACCACAAGGCTGACCATACTCATTGATTTCCAACTTGAGTTTAGGCTTGTTTTTCCTTCCCCATATGCTTTTCATAGCAGTAACTTTCCTAACCTCTCTTTCCTGGACTGATATCCAATAAATGCAGAAAATAGGTTTAGTACTACGAATGCATTATCATTCAATTGCTAATCTTGAAGGTACACACATCAGAGTAAAGAAGCTTACCTTCAGGTTCATTAAATACAACCTCAGGTTCAGTTGAAATTTCAGTATTTAATCTTGAAGAAGACCACAATTGCCGGTCTGGAGCTTGAGTTTGTGAAACAGGAGTTCACTTTTGTCTCTACAATTAACCACATAAATCAGTGTTAACTATGCAAAAAGGGATAGAAAATAGTGTGCTGGAAATAGTGCATATGTATGTGTGGATGATGTAATAGTTTTAGTAGTATATGATGCAAAGCTATAATCCAACACAAAGAAATGGAAGACATGTGTTTTCTTTTAGTTATATCATATCTAGCAACAATACCTTTTTCTTCTTTTGGGGAGCAGGTTGGCCTTCCGCCTCAAATGCATCTGCTAGACCTTTAAGATTCAAAGTTCTCTTCATGTTCTCATTTTGTCTTCTACGTACATCAAGTATAGTTCTGTTCCTTTCGAGTTCATATTCAGGAGTTCTTTCTGCGCTTCTTGCTACAGCTGCCATTTTTTCTCATGCTCTTGTAAATGCTTACAGATGAGTTAGTAGTCCATACAACATGCAAGTATTTCAACTGAAGTAACAACCAAATTTTACACAGCTACCAAATAAAATGCAGAAAATCATTATCACACTTACTTCCTCTTTGGTGCAGCAACAATTATTCCATCTATATTAGTCCTTACATGAGAAAATTTGGTATAATCAATGTCGGGATCAACATTTGTGTGTAGATCAATTAACAACCCCTTATTATCATTCTCAAGATCTAAATTTTCATCATCCAAATTTTCACCATCCACAGCGGCCATAGAGTAGGTGCCATGTGGTTTTGTGTTCTAGACAACTGCACACCATCCTTTATCATCAACCTCTGGAACATAGAAAATTTGTGCGGCTTGTGATGCTAAGATGAAAGGTTCATCTGATAACTTATCACCACTACTGAATAAATGGCTGAAGTTAACAGTAGTAACCCCAAACTGATCGGTTTTTACCCATTTGTCTTGTTCACGATTGTCAACCCAATCACATCGAAATAACACCATATATCCTTTTTGGCGGTAGTTTAGCTCAACTATCTCCCTAATAATGCCATAATATATCTCTACTCCTCTTGAATTTTGTGCAGCTATAGCTACTCCACTGTTTTGAATAGGTCTACCGTCATCACTTGAGTGTGTATGGAAATCGAACCCATTAGTAGTATAGCCGTTAAGTTTTCTAGCACTCATGAAAGGCTCTTGGGCTAAAATTTGCATTTCTTCTGATACTTCTACACCTCTTTCAACTAATGACAACACCTAAGTATAGAATTGTTGTTAGTTACATGCTCTCGAAACCACTCATGAAACTTCTCATGTTGCATAGTGTTGATTACTTTTTCATTGGGAACACCAATTGAGGATAGGTGCTCGCGGTGCTTACTATAATTGCGTATCAAATTAAATATTATAAGAACGATAAGAAAGAGATAATATTACTATAGTGTGGGCAGCTTACTTCACATAAGGTTCTATTTCATTGTGGTTGAACAAGACATATACAATGCTACCCAAGCCTTGCCCCTTGTGGCACAAGTATGGACTGGTGTTGGACGTTTCATTATTCAGCACCTCAACATTATTATCTTGTCGAGTGAACCTAGTCTCACACCCTTTGAGATAGCGAGAACATAATGTAAGGCCCTCATCAAACAAATAACCCTCAGCAATTGATCCTTCCGGATGGCTTCTAGTGCGAACATGTCCTTTGCAGTGCCCCAAATACCTACATACTACAGATTGTAAGCCTATTTGCAAAATTCATTTGCAAAAAAATAGGTTGCTATAAGACTTTGTTTAGAAGATCATCTTTCTACTGACCACATGCTCCGGAAGTGTACTGGACCACCAATTCTAACTTGGGCAGGCAAATGAACCATCAAGTGGACCATGACATCAAAAAAACTTGGCAGGAATATAGTTTCAAGTCTGCTTAAGGTCTCAGCTATTTCAGCCTCTAGAATTTGCATATCACTGACACGGATAACAGGTGAGCAAATCTTCTTGAAAATTTTACTAACACGAGTCAATGCAGCACATACTCTTGTTGGCAATATTTTTCAAATCGCAAGCGGAAGAAGGTGCTGCAGCAGAATGTGATTATCATGGCTCTTCAGTCCAGAAATCTTCTTCTCACCAACATGGATATAACGTCGTATATCAGCTGCAAAGCCTTGTGGAAACTTTTCTCCCATCAAGACTTGGAGAAAATGTTTCATCTGATCGGGTGTCAAAGTATATTGTGCTGGAGGTATATACAATTGACCCTCTTCTACTTCAACAGGATGCAGGTCCCCCATAATACCCAAAGCTTGGATATCTAAGCGAGAATTGGCGTTATCCTTTGATTTTCCCTCAAGGCCCGGAAGTGTGTTAACTATGTTATCACATACGTTTTTTCTATATACATAACATCAAAATTATGACGCAGCATCAGATCTTTCCAATAGGGCAACTTAAACCACACAGATCTTCTTTTATACAAGGGACGGGATTCACCTTCTTTGCATTTTCTCTTTGTTGTCTTCTTGGCAGCTGGATCTTTTCCAAAGGATGTTTCGAGATTTGCTGCCAAATCATTGATTTCCTCACCCGTAAGAGGTATAGGTGTTGTCCTATGCTCTGACTTGCCATCAAATAACTTTTCATCTGACCTAAACTTATGATTGGTTGATAAGAACCTACGATGTCCCATATAGAAATATTTACTGCCCTTTTTTAATTGTAGAGGACAAGTGAATGAATGGCACTCAGGACAAGCTACCTCACCTTGGGTAGCACACCCATGAGTGCAGCCTAAACCTGGAAAGTCATGTATGGTGCAAAGGATGGCAGAACGAAGATCAAATATTTCAGACATAGAAGCATCAAATGTCTTTACACCATGATAGTACATATCTACTAGATCATCTACCAAAGGTTCAAGATAGAAATCCATATCACCACCAGATGCCTTAGGGCCAGGAATGAGCAAAGAAAGGATAAAATTAGTCCGCTTCATACACATCCAAGGAGGAAGATTGTATGGAATCAAAAAGAGTGGCCAAATATTGTAGGTACTCCTTGTTGACCTAAATGGATTAAAGCCATCAGTTGTTCCAGCCAATCTAAAATTCCGACTATCATCACCAATTAGTGGATGTTTGGAATCAAAATCCTTCCAGAAAATAGCATCCGCTGGGCACCTAATCAAACCATCTTCGGTCCGTTGTTCGTCATGCCACCTCATGTCAGTTGCAATTTTAGAGGACATAAAGTACCTTTGAAGCCTTCTTTTAATAGGAAAATAGCGAAGAAACTTTCTAGGAACTCTATGTACCCTTTTCCCGTCAGGACTCTTCTTTTCTGATTTCCACCTTGAAGTTTTACACTTAGGACATTGATTCTCCTTATCAAATTCATTTGTGAATAGTACACAATCATTTTCACAGGCATGAATACTAACATACCCAAGCCCAATAGATTTAACTATTTTCTTAGCTTCATTGAAATTTTTGGGACGTACTGAACCTTTGGGGAATGCATCGCTAAGTAACTCAAGCACCATGTCAAAACTTTTTTCACTCCATCGCCCAAGAAGTTTGATGTGGAGCAATTTGACAATAAAACGCAATTTTGAGAAGTTTTTACACCCGGGGTATAGTTCTTTGTTGTCATCATCAACCATCTTCAAATAAGCCTTGGTATCATCATCACCATCCGTCCTAGGGTTGTTATTGTCCTCATTGTTCTCTTCCAACACCCCCCATCATCTAATCCACAAGCTATGTCTCGCAAGAAATTTGCTAATTCATATTCTGCCAGTGAACTCTCTACTTCTACCCCCTCAATATTAGGGCTAGCGTGGCTAGATTCTCCATGAAACTACCATGTATGATACCCCTCCATGAAACCATCACATATCAAATGGTCATGTGCTTCTGTTGCTGTTCTCCATTTAGAGTTCAAACATATCTTGCAAGGACATAAGATTTTGTTTTCATTTGTTGAATTAATAAAAGCAAACTCTATAAACTTGTCTAACCCCTGCAGATACTCATTTGTGTGCCTACATGTAATTGTTATTTTTAGATATCAGAATAGTTCATAACAAAATTATACCGTTTATGAGTTTGCAAAAAGGAACTTGATGTACCTAGGCTTAGACAACCAGGTTTTGTCCATGATGCAACCTTAATATCAAAGTTGCCAAGTATCTGAATAAGGCCAGTGCTGTAGTGTTAGTTTTGCATTGGTGAAGCGACAATCATTATTCAAGCAATAGAAGTACAAAACAATAACCATTCAAGCAACAAATGCACATTCTTGTCCAGTTGTCTACTATCACAAACAACTGCATATGATTCAGATACAGAGAACGTAATCTAGGGAGGAGTTGATGCTTACTCGGGACACAGAGACGGAGCTGCGGGAGTGGAGCAGAGATGGAGCTTGGCCGGAGATGGAGCCTGACAGCAGCAGAGCAGAGATCCGGTAGCGGCACTATAGAGGTCCGGCAGTAGCAGGCCCAGAGATGGAGCTTCGGCAGCAGCAGAGCACATGTCCGGCAGCAACATGCCCGGAGATGGAGCTCCAACAGCAGCAGAGCAGAGGTCCGGCGGCAGGAGGAGCCCAGAGATGGAGCTCCGGCGACGGCAGGAGCCCGGAGATGGAGCTCCGGCGGCGGCAGGAGCCCGGTAATGGAACCCCGGTGGCAGCAGGGAGACGGATCCCAGGCGACAGCAGGGACGGGGATGGGGATTGGCAAGGACGGCGGCTACATGTCAGGGGGGAGGGGGGAGGGGGGCGGTGGTGGTTGGATGTGAAGCGCGACGATGTAGAGTCAATCTAGGGCTGGAGCTCGGGGGGAGGGGGGTGTGAGGACGGCGATGGAGCTAGGGAGGAGGGGGCGCGAGGACGGGGTGGAGGTGAGGGCGGCGGCAGGACTGGATGAGCGCGACGGCGGCAGCCGATGGAGTGGATCGAACACGAGGGCAACGGCAGCGGCAGGCACGGGTTAGGGTTGGGGTCGATTTGGGGTATTTTGCGGGGGGAGGGGGAGTATTTTGCGGGCATACTTTGCATGAACAGGCAAAAATTTCACTCGCGCGCCGAAATTGCGCGCCAAGGCAGTCGATTGACACGTGTCCCTCTACACCGACACTTAATCTGAGTCTATACACCCTATATACGCCGACACATTTTATATCGCTAAATACGTCCCTACACCGACTGATGAACTGCCAAAGCCCTTACATATGCCGACACATAACACGTTTTTAAGCGATTACTGACAAATACATAGTTATTTAGTGGTTGCCGACACATAATATGACTACAATGGTGTACCTTTGCCTACACATGTTCCGAAGACAAAACTTAAAACCTATGGTGACAGTTATTTTGTGAAGATTAGTAGACCTTTGCCCACATAAATGTGTCACGTAAGCTCTACCATGGTGTAGTGCGTCGACCCCAGCCAAGAGAGACCAGAGCCAAGTCACTTGCTATAAGTGTTAGAAGACTGGACATTATGCCAATGAATGTCCTGAAGCCCAGAATGGAAATGGCAACGGAAGCTCTAGGAAGAAGCCGAACCCTTTCAACAGGGGACAGGTGAACCACGTTAACGTGGAGGAGGTTGAGCCCAACCAGATGCAATAATAGGTAAGTTTTTGGTTAAGTCATTTACTACAATCGTGCTTTTTGATACTGGTGCATCGCATTCATACATATAAAGGGGATTTGTAGATAAGTATAAACTGCCCACCAAAGTTTTTAGAACACCTATGCTAGTAAGCTCACCAGGAGCGGAGTATATGGCCAGTCGAGGATGTTTTCAAGTGCCGTTGAGTATAGGTAGGCATGTTTTCCCCTTGGATTTAATCATTCTAGGATCGCAAGGTTTGGATGTGATTCTGGGTATGGATTGGCTATCGATGTATGGAGGAATCATCGATTGCGCCAGTAAGTCGATTTTTCTTACCACCCCAGAAGGGAGGAGGATCAAGTATGTATCACAACATGAGCCGAGGAGGACACAAGTAATTTCTTTATCAGGAGTTGTAGAGGAGGAAGTACCAGTGGTGAAGGATTTCCCTGATGTATTTCTAGGAGAGTTGCCAGGCATGCCACCGGATAGAGACATTGAGTTTTTGATTGAACTTTTGCTAGGCACAGGGCTGATATCTAAGAGACTGTATAGGATGCTCACAAAAGATTTGGAGAAAATTCAGAAGCAGATTAAGGAGTTACTGGATAAAGGCTATATTCTCCCAAGTTCTTCACCTAGGGGATCGCCAGTGCTTCTAGTGGAGAAGAAGGATGGATCATTGAGGATGGTTGTTGATTATCGAGGATTGAATGAAGTGACAATCAAGAACAAGTACCCGTTGCCAATGATCAACGATTTTTTTGACCAATTGCAAGGAGATAAGGTATTTTCCAAGATCGATCTGTGATCAGGATACCATCATTTAAATATTCGAGAGCAGGATATACCTAAGACGGCTTTTACCACCAGGTATGGGCTGTATGAGTATACCGTTATGTCATTTGGTCTGACTAACACACCTGCCTATTTCATGAACATGATGAACAAATTGTTTATGGAGTTTCTAGATAAGTTCGTCGTGATGTTCATTGATGATATTTTGGTCTACTCGAAGAGTGAAGAAGAGCATAAGGAGCATTTGCGTTTGGTATTGGAGAAGCTGAGAGAACATCAGTTATATGCCAAGTTCAGTAAATGTGAGTTTTGGTTGAAGGAAGTTGGATTCCTCAGACATGTTATATCCGGAGAAGGAATGGCAGTACATCCCACCAAAGTTGTCACTGTGACAAATTGGGAAGCCCCAACAACAGTTGGAGAGATCTGGAGTTTTCTTGGACTTGCAGTATACTACCGGAAGTTCATTGAGAATTTCTCGAAGATTGTGAAGCCCATGACGGAGTTGTTGAAGAAGGACACCAAGTTTAAATGGACTGAGGAATGTGAGGCCAGTTTTCAGGAGTTGAAGACACGTTTGGTTACATCGCCAGTGTTGATTCTGCCAGATCAGCGCAAGGATTATGAGGTGTATTGCGACGCTTCTCGTTGAGGACTTGGAGGAGTGCTTATGCAGGAGGGAAGAGTTGTTTCGTATGCCTCACGAAAACTTAAGCCCCATGAGTTGAATTATTCTACACATGACTTGGAGTTAGTAGCCGTAGTGCATGCATTGAAGACTTGGAGACATTTTCTCATTGGAAAACATTGTGAGGTGTACACGGATCACAAGAGTTTGAAGTACATTTTCACACAGAAGGAGCTTAATCTCAGGCAAAGGTGATGGTTGGAGCTCATCAAGGATTATGATATGAGATTGCATTATCACCACGGAAAGGCTAACGTAGTAGCCGACACGTTGATCCGCAAGAGCCATGTCAACACACTCATGACCGGAGAGTTACCACAGGAGTTAGCCGAGGATCTATGTGAGCTATGTTTGGAGATAGTTCCGAGAGGCTATGTAGTAGCATTGGAGATTCAATCTACCCTGATGGATAAGATCAGAGAACCCCAAAAGACTGACAAGGATATTGCTTCTATAAAGGAGAAGATGAGCAAAGGAAAAGCTAAAGGATTTCGTGAGGATGAGCATGATACCTTATGGTTTGAGGATCGCATTTATGTGCCTAATGACCCGGAGATCAGGAAGTTAATTTTGCAAGAGGCCCATGATTCACCATACTCGATTCACCCAGGAAATACCAAGATGTATTTGGATTTGAAAGACACATTCTGGTGGACCAGAATGAAGAAGGATATTGCGGAGTATGTAGCAGTTTGTGATGTATGTCAGAGAGTGAAGGCAGAGCATCAGAAGCTAGCAGGATTGTTACAACCATTGCCGATACCCGAATGGGAGTGGGATAAGCTAGGCATGGATTTTATCACAGGATTGCCCAGGACTCGTTCAAGCTATGACTCGATATGGGTTGTAGTCGCTCGTTTGACGAAGGTAGCTCATTTCATCCCAGTGAAGACCACTTACACTAGTGCTAAGTTGGCAAAGGTATACATGACCAGGATCGTATTTCTGCATGGAGTTCCGAGGAGCATTGTATCAGATAGAGGAACCCAATTTACCTCAACGTTCTGGAATCAGCTCCACGAAACTTTGGGTACCAGGCTCGAGTTTAGTACGGCCTTTCATCCATAGACAGATGGACAAACCGAGAGAGTCAATCAGATTTTGGAGGATATGCTGAGAGCTTGTGTGCTAGATTATGGATCTAGTTGGGATGACAATTTGCCATATGCCGAGTTCTCCTACAACAACAGTTATCAATCCAGTTTGAAGATGGCCCCTTTCGAAGCCTTGTACGGAAGGAGGTGCAGGACCCCATTGTCATGGGATGAAGTTGGAGATCACCAATTGTTTGCACCAGATTTGATTGAGGAGTCTGAACAGAAGGTGAAGTTGATTCGCGATAGGCTCAAGGTAGCCCAGTCCAGGCAGAAGAGCTATGCAGATTCTAAACGCAAGGAGACAACTTACGAAGTCGGAGACCGAGTTTATCTTCGTGTATCCCCGCTTCGAGGAGTTAAGCGCTTTGGAGTTAAGGGAAAGTTAGCACCACCTTTTGTGGGACCATACAAAGTTTTGAAACGTGTGGGAGAAGATGCTTACAAGTTGGAGTTGCCCAAAGGATTGTCGGGAGTTCACGATGTGTTCCACATTTCCCAATTGAAGAAGTGTCACGCAAAGATGGCTGACATTCCACTGAGAGATACAGTGCCGCTGGAAGAGATTCAGTTGGATAGTGATTTAACCTACAAGGAGAAACCAGTCAAAATTCTCGAGTATGCTAGCCGAGTCACCCGCAGCAAGGTTATCAAGTTTTGTAAAGTCCAGTGGAGCCACCACACTGAGGATGAAGCCACCTAGGAGCGACAGGAAGATCTGCTGAAGGACCACCCTCACCTATTTTCTAGCCAACCCAAATCTCAAGGGCGAGATTCATCTTAAGGGGGGTAGGTTTGTAACATCCCAAATTTTCAATTTGGAATGTTATACACTAGATCATCATTGCATATCATATTTTATAGCTTTTGGCCTGATCCAGAAATTCTACATAACTCAAGGACCCACAGAGTGAGTTGGGGATTTTGTTATTTTCATATTTGAGTTTTCTCAAATTTCGAAAATAGGATCATTTGATTTTATTTATTTTATCTACAATTATTTCTGTTATAAAAATCTGAGAGAGGAAATAAAATGACTTTCCGAAAATAAAGAAATATTGAGGATTTAATAAAAAATCAAATAAGATTTTATTTCGGAGTTTTTGGCTTTTATTTGAATTTAGGAAAATTGCACATTTTTCAAAACTGCATTTTAGGGCCAAGAAAATGTTCATCTCGTTCTAAATATTTTATTTAGACGCTGAAAATTTGTATTGGCATTTTTAGAATTTTATTTTATTTTCTAAGATTTTTCTTAGTTTCGGTGGAATAGTTTAAAAAAAATTACCGCGCGCCCGACTGGGCCGAAGGCCCAGCCGAGCCGGCCCAGCGCTGCCGCCGTCTCCCACTCCGGATCGGGACCGGAGTCCAGATCGCCACCGTCGCCCGAGTCCGGGAGGGCCACGCCTCCCCGCCCCCTCCCGCAAGCCACCACTGCCCCCCTCCATCAATACCGCCGCGGCCGCCCTCCTCACCCGCCACCCCGACCCGCCCGGCCTCCCGACCTGCCGAGCCGCCGCCGCCGTCGCCACTGCTGCCGCCGCCTCCCGTCGCCGCCGGAGCCCCGCCGCCCCACCGGAGACCCGCCGGAGCCGCCGGACCTCGCCGGAGCCCGAGCCAAGGTAGCCGCCCGCCGCCCCGGTTTTCTTTGAAAACCAATTCGGTTTTTTAGAAACCCTAGGTTTATTTTTTAGATCATTTTTTTCGGTTTATTTATTTAGCGAGCATTCGCTCGTTTGTTCGTTTCAACGGACGAGATCACCGTTGAGTTTTACCCGTGCATTAGATTAGTATTTATTGTATGCTTGTTTGTTTGCGATAGAGTACCCGGATTGCGCCGCTTGCTACTTCAAATTGCTAGGTTTCACGGATCATCAGCAAGGCAAGTAACACTTTGATCATACCTCTTTACTACCTAGTTTTATTGCATTAGATCAAACCTCAAACAATTGCATGGTTAGGATTTGATTAATATGTGGGTTTTGGGAAGTAGATGAGGTAGTACCTATTACCTATTTTATTATCAAACCCTTGGGAGTTACTTCTACGTTTGCTTATTATGCCATGCTATGCTAGTAGACGTGGATTGGGTGAGTGTTTCCATGACAGATGTGAGACTGTTATTTAATGGTTTACTTAAGGTGGCAACTTTAACACACATCTGGGTGGATTGAGGCACCTGGGTATTCCAGCGATTGCCTGTTTCTATATGGACCGCCACCCAGGCTCAAAGGGATCATGAGATTATTCATACTAGAAACTTCCGTGTGCAGCCGCAAGCTACTATGGGCTCTAGCATAGTTGATTAAGTCATGCGAACTCTTACAGTGGTAGACTAGCAAATGTAGGGGAAAGTAGGTGTAACTGTCTACTCGATCGTAAGGTGCTAGCGCTTCTGAAAGACTATGTCTCGGTCATCCGTTTCTCAAACACCATGTAGTGCGAGAAATCTAACGGAGGAGATTGAGTCTTGTGGGGAAAAGTGCACAAACCTCTGCAGAGTGTACAAACAAATCATAGTTAGTCGTGTCCCTGGTTACGAACGTTTTGAGTATCTAGTTCTTGGATTATCATGTGAATCTCATCATGTTACTTTAATTAAATTTGTTGGGTTTAATGTTGATGCTTAATTGGGATTGAAGGATGTCTATCTTCTCAATGTTTAACAACCACCATGATAGTTAAATAAAATTTATTCCTTTGCAGTAGGGAAAAATTGGCTTTATGCAAAATTGTAACCATAGAGCTTACCACCAGCCATATATGCATGTAGTATAGCATATTCCTGTTCATTATTCTCTATGTGTTACATTGCCAGCATATTCCATGTGCTGACCCATTTTCGGGCTGCAATGTTCATGTTGCAGACTTTTTTAGACGACGAGTAAGGTGCCTTAGGTCGTGGTCTTATACTTAGTGATGCCATTGGAGTTGATGGACTCGCTTATCTTCCAAGCCTTCCACTGTTATCGTTATTAGATGGCCTTAAGCCATATTTACTGTAATAAGTTCTCTTTTGAGACATTCGATGTAATAAGTGCGTGAATGCTACTCTATTATAAATCCTTCAAGTACTGTGCGTGTCAGCATTACTGGTCCAGGGATGACACTAAAGCACATAGATCAGACTGTTTGAGGTCTGGTCGCTACAACACCGCCGCGCCGCCTCCCGACGCCACCAATGCCGCCCGCCACCACCACCGCTGGAGCCCCGCCGGAGCCCCGTCGTTGCCACCCGCCGCGCCCCATCACCCGCCGGACCCGCCGCCGTCCTCGCTGGAGCTGACGAGGTAGCCGCCCGCCGTCGCGGTTTTCGTTAAGAAAACCGTCGTTTTTTTAGGAACCGCGGTTTATTTTTTTAATAGATCGTTTTTTTTGGTTTAGTTATTTAGCGAACGCCCGTTCGTTCGTTCGTTCGTTTTAACGAACGATTTTCACCATTTAGCCGCAGACAGCGAACGTTCATTCGTTAGCCTGTTCGTCAGTTTTCTTTTTCAAGGGATTTTCCGTGATTATTTCCGATCATGATTTCTCCCATAATTTTCGTTTTAGTTTATATTTTTGCTCATTTATCAGAATCAGGTGATTCAAGCGCCTAGAGTTTCGTCTCGAAGCCCTCTTTCTATTTAACCAACTTAAACAAGTTTTTGGCTACTGTAAAATTTGACTTAAGTCTAGATTAGTAAACGAAGCTTGTTTCTTTCGCAGTTTGAGTTTCGTTGTTTTGTTTGATTTGATTCTTTTTGCAAACCGGAGTTCTTAAGTTGAACTTTCTGGTTAGATCTCTTATTTGAGTTTTACCCGTACTTCTAGTTGAGTGCTTATTGTATGCTTGTTTATTTGCGATAGAGTACCCGGAGTGCGAAGCGTGCTACTACGAGTTTTTAGGTTTCATGGATCATCAGCAAGGCAAGTACCACTTTGATCATACCTCTTTACTACCCAGTTTTATTGCATTAGATCAATCCTCAAACAATTGCATGGTTAGGATCTGATTTAACATGTGGGTTTTGGGAAGTAGATGAGGTAGTACCTATTGTTCTATTTATTATCAAACCTATGGGAGTTACTTCTACGTTGCTTATATTGCTATGTTATGCTTGTAGACGTGGATTGGGTGAGTGTATCCATGACAAATGTGAGTGTTGTTAATTAAAGGTTAACTTAAGGTGGCTTCTTTAATACACATCTGGGTGGACTGAGGCACCTGGGGAACCCAGTGTTTCATGTATTTTTCGGAAATCTCGGGGTACCGTGTGATTCTCCTATGGAACGCCACCTAGGCTCAAAGGGATCATAAGATTATTCATGCTAGAAACTTCCGTGTGCAGCCACAAGCTATTATGGGCTCCAGCATAGTTGAGTAACTTGCAAGACCTCTTTCAGTGGTGGGCTAGCAGATGTAGGGGAAAGTAGGTGTAACTGTCCACCCGGAGTAAAGAGTTATTGTTTCAGAAAGACTGTGTCTCGTTTCTCCGACCATGGATGTATTCGAGTCTTGTGGGGAAAAGTGTGCAAACCTCTGTAGAGTGTACAAACTAATCATGGTTAGCTCTGTCCCCGGTTATGGACGTTTTGAGTATCTAGTTCTTGGATTATCATGTGGATCTCATCACTCTTAATATAATTTGATTGGGTTTAATGATGATGCTTAATTGGGATTGAGTTGGGTGAACCTTCTCAATGTTCAACAACCACCATGATAGTTAAATAAAATTTATTCCTTTGTTGTAGGGAAAAATTGGCTTTATGCAAAACTATAACCATAGAGCTTTCCACCAACCATATATGCATGTAGTGATAGCATTATTCTGTTCATTACTCTCTTGTGTTACTTTGCCAGCATATTCCATGTGCTGACCCATTTCGGGCTGCAACATTTATATTGCAGACTTTTCAGACAACGAGTAAGGTGCCTTAGGTCGTGATCTTTCACTCAGTCATGCCGTTGGAGTTGATGGACTCACTTTATCTTCCAAGCTTTCCATTGTTATTGTATTTAGATGGCCTTAAGCCATATTTATTGTAATAAGTTCTCTTTTGAGACATTCGATGTAATTAAGTGTGTGATTGCTACTCTATCATAAATCCTTCAAGTACTGTGCGTGTTAGCATTACCGATCCAGGGATGACACTGATGCACAGAGGTCAGACTGTTTGAGGTCTGGTCGCTACAAGACGGTATTAGAGCACACGCTGACTGTAGGACACAACCACTAAGCTAAAGCCCTAGATCACTACTCTCTTCTCGTTTCTGACTCTTCCCCTTTTCTACTCTTTAGGATGGGGGATGCAAGGAACAAGTTCGCGCAACCGGATGAAGATACACCTTTCGGACGCCACTTGAAGGAAGTCACCAGATACCTGAACATCGGAGTACCAAGATTCACCGGGACCTACATCGCCACTTTACCAGAAGAGGAGTGTTGGATGATTCAAGTTCAAGTTCCAGGGAGGACGTTCATGCCCGTCACTGAGCCCATATAGTTTTCCTTTGATGCACCAACCTGGAGTTTAGGAAAGAGCATGGAAGCCCACATCACCATGGGACGCATTGGAGAAGTTTATCACAAGGATCTCAAGGATACTATCTACCAGATTTTTGGGCGCCGAGATGAGCAATGGGAGATGATCAGCGCCAGGAAGAGATGATGACGATTCCACTTGTCCGGAGAACTACATCATCATCGACAACACCGACTCGGACCCTGACGATAGTGATGATGACTATGTTGATGAAGCTGGAGCAGATATCATGGAGTCTTCGACCGATCAATTTTTCTAGTCGACCACCATATCAGTAATAGTATTCCCCCATGTATATAGTATTATCCGAGAACTTTTGTAATGATAGCTAGATGGTTGTATGCCCTTGTTTGAATTGATTGAAGTGATATGATTGTGTTTGTCTCATGTGCATATTGGTATGTTTTTCTCTCTATATCTATTTCTATTCTTTTTTCTCATCTTTTCTAAACCCATCAGATGCCTCCGAGACGCGACAATGGATTTGCTTTCCCACAGGAGCTGACTCAGTTGAGCCAGCAGCAGAATGCATTGATGCAGATACTAGTCCAAAATCAGAATCAGGGGAACAACAACAACAACAACAACCCACCACCACCACCACCTGTTGATCACTTAGCCCGTTTCTTGAGGCTTAATCCGCCGGTGTTCTCCAGTAGCACCGAGCCGATAGTTGCAGATGATTGGCTCCGCAAGATTGGAAGGGAGTTGACCATTGTAGGATGCACATCTGTGGAAAGAGTGCATTTTGCCGCACATCAGCTTGATGGACCCGCAACATCATGGTGGAAGAAATTCACAGCCACTTACCCCATCGACACTGTCACATGGGACCAGTTTCAGCAGGCTTTCCGTACCGCCCATGTTTCAGCAGGAGCTATGGCCATGAAGAAGCGTGAGTTTCGCAACTTGCACCAAGGTGGACGTACTGTTGGCTAGTATGTGGATGATTTTAAATTAGCACGTTATGCCCCAGATGACGTTGCTACAGATGCAGCTAAGTAGGAGAAGTTTCTGAAAGGGTTGAATGATGAGCTGAGCATGCAGTTGATGTTGGCAACCTTCAACAACTACCAGGAGTTGGTAGATAGAGCTCTCATGATTGAAGGGAAGTAGCAGCAGATTGATAATAGTCAGCGGAAGTATGGACAAGGGAAGTACAATTCTGGAGCTCAGTAGAGGCCTTGCTTTACCCCGAACTCGGGAGGACCTTTCCAGCATAATCATGGAGGTCACAACCACAATGGAGGAAGTTCGCACAACCATAGTGTCCCAAAGAATGGGAATGGTAATGGAGGAAGCAACGGCCAGAACCGTTCCAACTCAGCAACGCCTGCCAAGAAGGATCAAAGTCATATTACTTGCTACAAGTGCCAGAAGACTGGACATTATGCCAATGAATGTCCTGAAGCTAAGAATAGAAATGGCAATGGAAGCTCTGGGAAGAATCCTAACCCTTTCAATAGGGGACAAGCGAACCACGTTAATGTGGAGGAGGTTGAAGCCCAGCCAGATGCAATAATAGGTAAGTTTTTGGTTAAGTCATTTACTGCAATCGTTCTTTTTGATACTGGTGCATCACATTCATACATATCAAGGGGATTTGTGGATAAGTATAAAACTGCCCACCAAAGTTCTTAGAACACCTATGTTAGTAAGCTTGCCAGGAGCGGAATATATGGCAAGCCAAGGATATTTTCATATGCCATTGACCATATGTAGGCATGTTTTCCCCTCAGACCGGATAATATTGGAGTCGCAAGGTTTGGATGTGATTCTAGGTATGGATTGGCTATCGATGTATCGAGGAAACATCGATTGCGCCAGTAAGTTGATTTTACTCACCACCCTAGAAGGAAGAAGGATTAAGTATGTATCTCGGCATGTGTCGAAGAGGACTCAAGTAAATTCCTTATCAGGAGTTGTATAGGAGGAAGTACCAGTGGTGAAGGATTTCCCTGATGTATTTCTAGAAGAGTTGCCAGGCATGCCACCGGATAGAGACATTGAGTTTTTGAATGAGCTTTTGCCAGGCACAGGGCCAATATCTAAGAGACCGTATCGGATGCCCGCAAAGGATTTGGAGGAAATTAAGAAGCAGATTAAGGAGTTAGTGCATAAAGTCTATATTCACCCAAGTTCGTCACCTTGGGGATCACCAGTGCTTCTAGTGGAGAAGAAGGATGGATCATTGAGGATGATTGTTGATTATTGAGGGTTGAATGAAGTGACAATCAAGAACAAGTACCCACTGCCGACGATCAATGATTTGTTTGACCAGTTGCAAGGAGCTAAAGTATTTTCTAAGATTGATCTGCGATCAGGATACCACCAGCTGAAGATTCGAGAGCAGGATATACCTAAGACAGCTTTTACCACAAGGTATGGGCTATATGAGTATACCGTTATGTCATTTGGTCTGACTAACGCACCTGCCTATTTAATGAAGATGATGAACAAGGTGTTTATGGAGTTTTTGGATAAGTTCATCGTGGTGTTCATTGATGACATATTGGTCTACTCGAAGAATGAAGATGAGCATAAGGAGCATTTGCGTTTGGTACATGGAAAGCTCAGAGAACATCAGTTATATGCCAAGTTCAGCAAGTGTGAGTTTTGGTTAAAGGAAGTTGGATTCCTCGGACATGTTATGTCCGGAGAAGGAATAGCAATAGACCCCACCAAAGTTGTCACTGTGACAAACTGGGAAGCACCCATGTCAGTTGGAGAGATCCGGAGTTTTCTTGGACTCGCAGGATACTACTCGTGGTTCATTGAGAATTTCTCGAAGATTGCAAAGCCTATGATAGAGTTGTTCAAGAAAGACACCAAGTTCAAATGGACTGAGGAATGTGAGGCCAGTTTCCAGGAGTTGAAGAAATGTTTGGTTACATCACCAGTGTTGATTCTGCCAGATCAACACAAGGATTATGAAGTATATTGCGACGCTTCTCGTCAAGGACTTGGAGCACTGCTTATGCAGGAGGGAAGAGTTGTTTCATATGCCTCACGACAGCTTAAACCCCATGAGTTTAATTATGCTACACACGATTTGGAGTTAGCAGCCGTAGTGCATGCGTTGAAGACATGGAGACATTTTCTCATCGGAAACCACTGTGAGGTGTACACGGATCACGAGAGTTTGAAGTATATCTTCACATAGAAGGAGTTAAATCTCAGGCAGAGGAGATGGTTGGAGCTCATTAAGGATTATGATATGAGGTTGCATTATCATCCAGGGAAGGCTAATGTAGTAGCCGATGCGTTGAGCCTCAAGGGCCATGTCAACACACTCATGACCGGAGAGTTACCTAAGGAGTTAGCAGAGGATCTTCACGAACTATGTTTGGAGATAGTTCCGAGAGGCTATGTAGCAGCATTGGAGATTCAGTCTACCTTGATGGATAAGATCATAGAAGCCCAGAAGATGGACAAGGAGATTGCCGAGATAAAGGAAAGGATGAGCAAAGGACAAGCTAAGGGATTTCGTGAGGATGAGCACGATACCTTATGGTTTGAGGACCGCGTATATGTGCCTAATGATCCGGAGATCAGTAAGTTGATTCTACAAGAGGCCCATGATTCGCCGTATTCGATTCACCCAGGAAATACCAAGATGTATCTGGATTTGAAGGATAGTTTCTGGTGGACCAGAATGAAGAAGGATATTGCGGAGTAGGTAGCAGTTTGTGATGTATGTCAAAGAGTGAAGGCAGAGCATCAGAAGCCAGCAGGATTGCTACAGCTATTGCCAATACCCGAATGGAAGTGGGATAAGCTAGGCATGGATTTTATCACGGGATTGCCCAAGACTCGTTCAGGCTATGACTCCATATGGGTTATAGTCGATCGTCTGACAAAGGTAGCTCATTTCATCCCAGTGAAGACCACTTACACCAGTGCTAAGTTGGCAAAGATATACATGACCAAGATCGTATGTCTGCATGGAGTTCCGAGGACCATTGTATCAGATATAGGAACCCAGTTTACCTCAAAGTTCTGGAATCAGTTGCACGAAACTTTGGGTACCAGGCTAGAGTTCAGTACAGCCTTTCTTCCACGGATAGATGGACAGACCGAGAGAGTCAATTAGATTCTGGAGGACATGTTGAGAGCTTGTGCGCTAGATTATGGATCTAGTTGGGATGACAATTTGCCATATGCAGAGTTCTCTTACAATAACAGTTATCAATCCAGTTTCAAGATGGCCCCTTTCGAAGCCTTGTACGGAAGGAGGTGCAGGACACCGTTGCTGTGGGATGAAAGTGGAGACCGTCAGTTGTTTGGACCAGATTTGATTAAAGAGTCTGAAGAGAAGGTTATGGTGATTCGTGATAGGCTCAAGGTAGCCCAGTCCAGGCAGAAGAGCTATGTGGATTCTAAACGCAAGGAGACAGTTTATGAAGTCGGAGACAGAGTTTATCTTCGAGTATCTCCACTTCGAGGAGTTAAGCGTTTTGGAGTTAAGGGAAAGTTAGCACCACGTTTTGTGGGACCATACAAAGTTTTGGAACGTATGGGAGAAGTTGCTTACAAGTTGGAGTTGCCCAAAGGATTGTCAGGACTTCACGATGTGTTCCACATTTCCCAGTCGAAGAAGATTGAGCTTTTGCCAGGCACAGGGCCAATATCTAAGAGACCGTATCGGATGCCCGCAAAGGATTTGGAGGAAATGAAGAAGCAGATTAAAGAGTTACTGGATAAAGGCTATATTCGCCCAAGTTCGTCACCTTGGGGATCACCGGTGCTTCTAGTGGAGAAGAAGGATGGATCGTTAAGGATGGTTGTTGATTATTGAGGGTTGAATGAAGTGACAATTAAGAACAATTACCCACTGCCGATGATCAATGATTTGTTTGACCAGTTGCAAGGAGCTAAAGTATTTTCTAAGATTGATCTGCGATCAGGATACCACCAGCTAAAGATTCGAGAGCAGGATATACCTAAGACAGCTTTTACCACAAGGTATGGGCTATATGAGTATACCGTTATGTCATTTGGTCTGACTAACACACCTGCCTATTTCATGAACATGATGAACAAGGTGTTTATGGAGTTTTTGGATAAGTTCATCATGGTGTTCATTGATCACATATTGGTCTACTCGAAGAATGAAGAGGAGCATAAGGAGCATTTGCATTTGGTACTTGGAAAGCTCAGAGAACATCAGTTATATGCCAAGTTCAACAAGTGTGAGTTTTGGTTGAAGGAAGTTGGATTCCTCGGACATGTTATATCCGGAGAAGGAATAGCAGTAGACCCCACCAAAGTTGTTGACAAACTGGGAAGCACGCATGTCAATTGGAGAGATCCGGAGTTTTCTTGGACTCGCAAGATACTACTGGAGGTTCATTGAGAATTTCTCGAAGATTGCACAGCCTATGACAGAGTTGTTGAAGAAAGACACCAAGTTCAAATGGACTGACGAATGTGAGGCCAGTTTCCAGGAGTTGAAGAAACGTTTGGTTACATCACCAGTGTTGATTCTGCCAGATCAACACAAGGATTATGAAGTATATTGCGACGCTTCTCCTCGAGGACTTGGAGCAGTGCTTATGTAGGAGGGAAGAGTTGTTTCATATGCCTCACGACAGCTTAAACCCCATGAGTTGAATTATGCTACACACGATTTGGAGTTAGCAGCCGTAGTGCATGCGTTGAAGACATGGAGACATTTTCTCATCGTAAACCATTGTGAGGTGTACATGGATCACAAGAGTTTGAAGTATATCTTCATGCAGAAGGAGTTAAATCTCAGGCAGAGGAGATGGTTGGAGCTCATTAAAGATTATGATATGAGGTTGCATTATTATCCAGGGAAGGCTAATGTAGTAGCCAATGCGTTGAGCCGCAAGGGCCATGTCAACACACTCTTGACCGGAGAGTTACCCAAAGAGTTAGTAGAGGATCTTCACGAGCTATGTTTGGAGATAGTTCCGAGAGGCTATGTAGAAGCATTGGAGATTCAGTCTACCTTGATGGATAAGATCAGAGAAGCCCAAAAGGCGGACAAGGAGATTGTCGAGATAAAGGAAAGGATGAGCAAAGGACAAGCTAAGGGATTTCGTGAGGATGAGCACGATACCATATGGTTTGAGGACAGCGTATATGTGCCTAATGATCCGGAGATCAGGAAGTTGATTCTACAAGAGGCCCATGATTCGCCGTATTTGATTCACCCAGGAAATACCAAGATGTATCTGGATTTGAAGGATAGTTTCTGGTGGACCAGAATGAAGAAGGATATTGCAGAGTAGGTAGCAGTTTGTGATGTATGTCAGAGAGTGAAGGCAGAGCATCAGAAGCCAGTAGGATTGCTACAGCCATTGCCAATACCTGAATGGAAGTGGGATAAGCTAGGCATGGATTTTATCACGGGATTGCCCAGGACTCGTTCAGGCTATGACTCGATATGGGTTGTAGTCGATCGTCTGACAAAGGTAGCTCATTTCATCCCATTGAAGACCACTTACACCAGTGCTAAGTTGGCAAAGATATACATGACCAGGATCGTATGTCTGCATGGAGTTCCAAGGACCATTGTATCAGATAGAGGAACCTAGTTTACCTCAAAGTTCTGGAATTCGTTGCACGAAACTTTGGGTACCAGGCTAGAGTTCAGTACAACCTTTCTTCCACAGGCAGATGGACAAACCGAGAGAGTCAATCAGATTCTGGAGGACATGTTGAGAGCTTGTCCACTAGATTATGGATCTAGTTGGGACGACAATTTGCCATATACAGAGTTCTCTTACAACAACAGTTATCAATCCAGTTTGAAGATGGCCCCTTTCGAAGCCTTGTATGGAAGGAGGTGCAGGACACCGTTGTTGTGGGATGAAATTGGAGACCATCAGTTGTTTGGACCATATTTGATTAAAGAGTCTGAAGAGAAGGTTAAGCTGATTCGCGACAGGCTCAAGGCAGCCCAGTCCAGGCAGAAGAGCTATGCAGATTCTAAACGCAAAGAGAGTGTTTATGAAGTCGGAGACAGAGTTTATCTTCAAGTGTCTCCACTTCGAGGAGTTAAGCGTTTTGGAGTTAAGGGAAAGTTAGCACCACCTTTTGTGGGACCATACAAAGTTTTGGAGCGCATGGGAGAAGTTGCTTACAAGTTGGAGTTGCCCGAAGGATTGTCAGGAGTTCATGATGTGTTCCACATTTCCCAGTTGAAGAAGTGTCACGCAAAGATGGCTGACATTCCACTGAGAGATACTGTGCTGCTGGAAGCGATTCAGTTGGATAGTGATTTGACCTACGAGGAGAAACCAATGAAGATTCTCGAGTTTGCCAGCCGAGTCACACACAACAAAGTCATCAAGTTCTGTAAAGTTCAGTGGAGCCACCATACCGAAGACGAAGCCACCTGGGAATGAGAGGAAGACCTACGGAAGGATCACCCTCACCTATTTTCTAGCAAACCCGAATCTCGAGGGCGAGATTCATCTTAAGGGGGGTAGGTTTGTAACATCCCAAATTTTCAATTTGGAATGTTACACATTAGATCATCATTGCATATCATATTTTATTGCATTTTGGCTCGATCCTAGAAATTCTACGCAACTCAAGCACGGAGAGAGTTGGGGATTTCGATATTTTCATATTTGAGTTTTTCTCAAATTTTGAAAAGAGTATCGATTGATTTTAATTATTTTCTCTTCGATTATTTCTTTTATAAAAATAAAAGAGAGGGACTAAAATGACTTTCCCAAAATAAAGAAATACTGGGGGTCTAATATTAAAATCAAATAAGAATTTTATTCGAAGTTTTATCGCTATTTTATTTGAATTAGGAAAAATATGCGTTTTTCAAAATTGCATTCTAGGCCCAAATAAATGTTCACCTTGTCCGCTATATTTTTAGAGGACGGGCAAAATTTATTTCAGGATTTTTGGAGTCCGTTTAGTATATCTTTTCTTCATTTTTCTGCGCGGAATTATTGAAAAAAAACGAAACCGACTCCGGGCCGTAACCGGCTAGGACTCCGCAGCCGGCCCCTCTTATAAGCCGCCATCCCGAGCCGCCCCAGCCCACCTGAGCCCACCCACGCCTAACCCTAACCCTAGCCACCGGATCCGTCGTCCTTGCCGCCGCCGACGCCGCCGCGCCGCCTCCTGACGCCGCCGCGCTTGTCGCCGCCGACGCCCCCCGCCACCACCACCGACGGAGCCCCGCCGGAGCCCCATCGCTGCCACGCGCCGTCTCCCCGCCACCCGCCGGACCCGCCGCCACCCTCGCCAGAGCAGACGAGGTAGCCGCCCGCCGCCGCGGTTTTCGTTAAGAAAACCGTCGATTTTTTTAGAAACCGCGGTTTATTTTTTTTAATACATCATTTTTTTCAGTTTAGTTATTTAGCGAACGCCCGTTCGTTCATTCATTTGAACAAATTTTTTTCACCATTTAGCCACAGACAGCGAACGTTCGTTCGTGTGCCTGTTCATTAGTTTCCTTTTTCCAGGGATTTTTCGCAATTATTTTCGATCGCGATTTCTGCCCTGATTTTCGTTTTAGTTTATCTTTTCGCTCGTTGATCGGAATCAGGCGTTTCAAGCGCCTAGAGTTTCATATCGAAGCCCTCTTTCTGTTTAACCAACTTAAACAAGTTTTTGGCTATTGTAAAATTTGACTTAAGTCAAGATTAGTAAACGAAGCCTTGTGGGGAAAAGTGCGCAAACCTCTGCAGAGTGTACAGACTAATCATGGTTAGCCGTGTCCCCAGTTATGGACGTTTTGAGTATATAGTTCTTGAATTATCATGTGGATCTCATCACTCTTAATATAATTTGATTGGGTTTAATGATGATGCTTAATTGGGATTGAGTTGGGTGAACCTTCTCAATGTTCAACAACCACCATGATAGTTAAATAAAATTTATTCCTTTGTTGTAGGGAAAAATTGGCTTTATGCAAAATTGTAACCATAGAGCTTTCCACCAGCCATATATGCATGTAGTGATAGCATTATTCTGTTCATTACTCTCTTGTGTTACTTTGCCAGCATATTCCATGTGGTGACCTGTTTCGGGCTGCAACGTTTATGTTGCAGACTTATCAGACAACGAGTAAGGTGCCTTAGGTCGTGATTTTTCACTCAGTGATGACGTTGGAGTTGATGGACTCACTTTATCTTCCAAGCTTTCCGCTGTTATCGTATTTAGATGGCCTTAAGGCATATTTATTGTAATAAGTTCTCTTTTGAGACATTCAATGTAATTAAGTGTGTGATTGCTACTCTGTTATAAATCCTTCAAGTACTGTGCGTGTCACCATTACCGATCCAGGGATGACACTGATGCTCAGAGGTCAGACTGTTTGAGGTCTGGTCGCTACACCATTTTTGTTCTCGGAGCCAAAGTCATAATTGAGTATCCATCCTATTCATATGATGCCTCTACATTCTTTCCTCAATTATTTCAACCGGTGCTTTTTCTCTTCAAGTTATTCGTCGGTTCCCCCTTCCAAGTTGCCTTTGTTTTCTCCCGCCCTCCCACCTCTTTTCTTCCCAAGTCTGCATATATGTTCGAGCATCAATTTCATTCGTGCGGAGCCACTTCTGTCTTTCCTCATTACTTCAGCCGGTGAATTCTTGTCTAGTTCATCATTGCTCGTCTAGTTTTATTTTCCGGTGGACTCAATTCAAGTATTCGGTGTTGATCATATTCTTGGCCTTGGCTCAAATGTTTCCTCTTGAGTGTTCGATTCTCGCTATTTAATCATTCCGGAGCGCTGAAGACATCTTGAAGATTTGTGGTTGCCTTCAAATTAATTCGAGGTTGTCACCTCATTCAAGTCTTTCAGTCGTTCCAATGCATCATTTCTCATTCAACAATCCTTTCCAACGGTGTTTTCTTTTCAGTGGGCCCTAAACCACATGTCTTTTCCCAGGATCTTACCCTACTCTTCTAATTTTCCAGAGTTATTCTTTAATTCTTTCCAAGTTTGATGTAAGAATGAATTTCATCAGTTAGATGCCTTTCCAAGATCGATTTCAAATTATGTTCATTGTTGGCTCAACCTCCTCGCTTTTCATTCTCTCAGACTATCTCAACAATTTTAGTGGTGTTCCTCGTTGTCATTCTCTACATTTGAAGACCGAAGAAGAGTTTCTCCTAAATCTTGCCCGTTCTCTCGAGGATTCGTGGTTCTAGCTTCATGTTATCCTCTCGAATTATTCCATTGTCAATAATTCTTCTCTTACCCATCCGGAGCATTTCATAAGTTGTTTTCCTTTCTAGATCACGTGGAGGCCATCATTCTAGAAGATTTCTTCGTTCTGAGTTGTCAGCTTCGTTCTCCAATTATTCGAAATTGATGCCTCTTCGTTCGTCTCCATATTCTTTCGATGCTACGATCAAGTATTCTTTAATCAGTTTGCAGTCTCTTCATTCTCTTGTCTCTAAATTCCCTCAAGTATCTATCTTCATCTTCTAATTCATACCGGTGATTCATTCACCTTTCTTGTTCATTTTTCAAATTCTTACAGTGGTTCGTTCAAGATTCTTTTTCCTTGGTATCATATCAATTTATTCGTTCTTTCCAATCCTACCGGTGGTCCAGGAAGACCTTCACAAGTTTTGTGCTATATCTCCCCTTAATCTTGTCCAACGCGAATAACTAGTATGCCAAATCCGTTTGTCATCAATTAAATTTGATGAGGATAAGCATAACATAATTCTTATTCTTGTTTCATCAAGTTGATCAATCTCTTCTTTTCGGAGTTTGTTCATCATATCACATTCTTGGTTCGGAGTGTTTTCATCTTTTCTTTCCGGAGTTCAAATTTCCTCGGCCATCTCATCGGAACCTCCATCTAAATCACTGCAAGTCTTTAATCTTTTCTTTTCATCCTTCAATTCTACCTCATGATACTTTTGTTACTGGAGTTCTTCACGGTGGTTCCTTTGGGATTTAACTCATTCTCTTCAAGGAGTTAATTCATTCTTCAAGTGTTCATCAAGATTCTTGTTAGAGGAGTTCAAGTATCTTTTCTTCTTGCGTCTCCAAGTGCAATTAATTCTCCGTATTCTTTTTAAGTTGAGTTTTGCATTTCTTCGTTCTTCTCAGATATTCAAGCATTCAGTTGTGGCATAATTTCACCTCAAGTTTTGATCTGTTTTTCCATAAGTCCACAACAAGCTTATTCTTTTGTTGTTGATTTTCTCAACAACTCCATTCAATCCTTCCTTCTAAGGATGCTATGAAATTCATTCGTGGTGGAAGTTTTTGTTCTCTTATCCATTCTTTTCATTCCACTATTTCAATTCTTCCGGAGGCATTGCGTTGTTCATCTCGTCAAGTGTCATCCCATCTTGTGAAGTTCATGTTATATTCCTTCCATTTTCAGCCGGAGTGCTGCCCAAATTCTTTCGTTCTTATTCTTTTTCTACCTTGTTCTAACCAGAGTGGTTTCAGAGTCTATAGTATTCCTTGAGCTTTTGATTCTTGTCATATTCGCCATTCCTCTTTTCTACTGAGTGTTCTCGACTTTGTTCATCT
Organism: Triticum aestivum; assembly: GCF_018294505.1. Taxonomy (NCBI): domain Eukaryota; kingdom Viridiplantae; phylum Streptophyta; class Magnoliopsida; order Poales; family Poaceae; genus Triticum; species Triticum aestivum. Next base: position 309,441,028 of record NC_057804.1, on the reverse strand, counting down.
TCTCTCTTGCGTTCTTACTTCACCTCTCCCTCTATCTCTTCCGTCTCGTTCCTAATATCTCGGGACGAGATCTTCTGTTAGTCGAGGAGAGTTGTAATGCCCCAAGACCGATGCGCCAGATGTCTTCCAGTTATTCTCCGTCATTGCCATGTCATTTGCTCGCGTGTTGCACTTTGCCATGTCATCATGTGCATTTCATCTGCATGTTTTTGAAAAGTTTCATTCGTTCGTCGCTGGCTTCCCCCGTCCCTTCCTTTCTCCGTTCGGAGCACAGAAACACTCGCTGCACCCGCGACACCTCTGAAATATTATTTTATAAGTGGCACAAAAATGTTCTCTAAATGGGTTGAAACTTGTCGAGCGATCTTATTATAGTTAGGTAGACCGCCTGTCAAATTTCGTCGCATTCGGAGTCCGTTTCATAGCCCAACCGTTAAACTTATAGCGGCACCGTTGCTGGTTTATTCGTCGGATGTTCTGGTCTCCGAAACTGCTGCTAGGCCTCTATTCTATTCTCTCTCTAGCCACTCTACACAACCCACCTGCAGCCAACCTAAACCCCCCCGCCAGTCAGGACAGTTTGATCGCGATCCGATGCCCGAAATCGTCCCCAAAACTCCCTAACCCTAGTCTTTTCCCTATATAAACCCACCCCTAGTCCATTTTGGGCATCCTAACCTAAACCTACCCTACCCCTCCTTCCCGCAGCCAGCCGCCACCTCCCACCTCCAAATCCACGCCCGACCACCCTTGCTCCGCCACTTGTCGCCGCCCTAGTGGCCAGCGCCACCGCAGCCGCCGCTCCCTGCCAATCACGCGCCACCACGCGTCCCCCTGCCCGTTCCCCGCTGTTGTGGCCCGCCTGGGCCTGAAGAGGGCCCTCGTAGGCCCATCTGGCCACCACCGCCCGCTCCAGGGAGGAGCTCCCTTCGCGCGCCAGGGGCTCCCGAGCCGCGCCCGGCACCCGACCGCCCGGCTCCCTTCGCCCCGCCGCCGCGCCCCTCCGATGACCCCCGCCTCCTCCCATAGGCACCCGACCCCGCCGCACCTCCAGGAGCCCACAACCATGGCGCCGCAGCCTTCGAGCCGCCACCGCCGCCGCCCGCCTCGGCTCCTCCGACCTCGCCGCCGGCCTTCTCCGACCGGATCCAGGCCGGGACTGGCCGAATCCGCCTCAGATCCGCCATCTCCACCCCCTCGTCACCTCGCCGGCACCGGACCGGCCCGAGCCCGAGCAACCATGGCCTCATGCTCCGGCCGGGATGGCTCCGTCCAGCCTCGTCCCTAGACGATGACGACCCCCAACCAAACGCGGTGACGCTGCATCGCCCCATCCCGCTCGGCGTCATCCCGTTGCATCCCTCCAGCCTGGATCTACCTCGACCCGCGAACCAAACGGCTAGGCCACCCCGCACCGCGCCATCCCGCTCGACGTCGTCCCGTTTCTCGCGAGGGTATAAATTTTGCCAAGTCCTTGAGAAATTAGCATCATGTGTGCATCTTTATCATGTCATAACTTTGTGCATGATGCTCCATATTGCATGCATGATATGTAAAAATGTTCAACTCTTGATGCTCCACATGATGGTTGCATTTGCATTCATGTTATTGTTCATCTTGATGCCTTAATCTGCATTCAAAACTGCTAAGTGATATAAACTACTGAAATCTGATGTCTGTTAACATCATTTAGGCCTCTTGTGAGTGTTGTAACTTTGTACCTGTTGATCCTATGGTCATGATCTTGATATGCAATTGTTTAGATCAGAGTTCTCTACATGTTGGTGTTCTTTGAGTTCATATTAATGTGCATCTTGACATGTTAATCATTGTTGCAATACTGCTTGCTGATGTTAACTGCTGAAAAGTGCTGCAACTTGTCATTTTGTCTTTTATATATTTTTGAGTGATTTTCTTTTGAGCATCACGTCAACATGTTTTAGGAGCGTAATCATGACATCTTTGCAGTGATGTAATCCATTTATTTTTTTATATGCCCTGTGGTTAGTGCATCAAGCTTGTGAAGTGGGCAACTTGCTGTTAATGTTCTGTTAAGTCTGAATCTGTTATATCATGTTGCCATGTTTTCTTGATGCTACCATAGAATCCATGCATAATCTGGAGATTGTTAGTTGACATATTTTTATGTCCATGTTTTCCCTATCATTCTATTCCATTTGATTGCTCATATAAGTCTTGTAGAATATGTCCTCATTGCCATGAATTTGCTTAAATGATGTTCCAGTTTTCTGTTAACTTCATGATGCCATGTTCGGAGCTCGATATTATTTAATCTGTTCCTCTTTTGGAGATGCTCCAATTATATGAATTGAAGTATGCTATGAATACTGTGTCCACATGCCAAGTTTAGTCATTTTGGACTTCATATGACCTCTTTTGCCAGCTTACAAACATGCTTTGATGATGTTGTTGTTTTACACTTGCTGAAATTGTTATAACGTTCAAACTTGTCTTAATGGTTCCCACTAATACATGAGTCATATGCATATGGTCCCTTGTTGTTATTTTATCTTTGTTATGTGTTCTTTGATTCCATGCCCTTGGTTTCTATGTACAGTTGCTGTAGCATCTTTGTTACTTGCCTCCAACATGTCATCATATTAACTCTGCTCACGCATATGCCCTGTTTTCCAGTCATAATCTGTGTTGAGAAGTTGCTTTTTGCATTGATCATCTTGGTTTAATATTGATGCCTCTGAACCTGAATCTTAATGATATTTGAAGCATGTTATCTGTACTTAGAGTGCATGTCAAGTTTGTGCCCTTATGTTTCCTGTAGCATGTTGTTTTGATGATTGCTAAGTGCCTACTTGCTGTTTTGGGCAGATTGTTGTTATAACTTCGGAGTGTATGTGTTGAACCGTTGCTCCGTTTTCATCTAGCTCTATATGAAACTTGTTTAGAATTGTATGTAGTTTCATATGATCTTGTTGCATCCTTGTTTTGAGCATGTGTGCTTGATATTTGAATGCATTTTGCATCAATGCCAGTTTAACTTGTTTTGCTCATATCTTCTAGGCCGTAGCTCCGAATTAAAATAACTTTATATGTAACTTGACTAGAAAAATGTGTAGATCATCATGGTGCATCTTAAATTTATTTTTAACAACTTGAACATAATGTGTTATTCAGGTCTGGACCAATTTCCAAATTTGCATATGAGGACTTACCGGAATTGTTATATGTTGTTCCTGGCCTCATTTAAACTTGCTTTGATGTGATGTTCTTGTATGCATCGTCTCTTGCCATGAGTAGCATTATGTAGCCTTGTCATGCATCATACTTGGTTGAGCATCATGCCATGTTTATGTGTTGTGTGTTTACCTTGTTGTTTTCTTCTTTCAAGTTGTGGTTTTTCTTGATAGTTATTGTTTCGTTGCGATCGTGAGGATTCGTTCGACTACGCTTGGTTCATCTACGCCCGTTCGTCTTCTTCATGGACTCGTTCTTGTTCTTAGTGGGATTTTAGGCAAGATGACCGTTACCCTAGATCTCACAACTATCATTGCCATGCTAGTTGTCTCGATGCTACCGCTATGTCGCGCTTCCTACCACTTGTTTATCAAGCCTCCCAAATTGCCATGAAACAGCCTCTAACCTTTTTCACCATCCCAGCAAACCGTTGTTTGGCTATGTTACCGCTTTTCTCAGCCCCTCTTATAGCGTTGCTAGTTGCAGGTGCAGTTTCAGGTTGTTCCATGTTGGGACATGGATATCATGGATATCTTGGGATATCACAATATCTCTTATTTAATTAATGCACATATATACTTGGTAAAGGGTGGAAGGCTCAACCTTATGCCTGGTGTTTTGTTCCACTCTTGCCACCCTAGTTTCCGTCATACCGGTGTTATGTTCCTTGATTTTGCGTCCCTAACACGGTGAGGGTTTATGGGCCCCTCTTGATAGTTCACTTTGAATAAAACCCTTCCAGCAAGGCCCAACACTGGTTTTACCATTTGCCCAACATAATAACTAAACATGATAGTAAACTTGACACATAGGGAGTTAGCACTACCCGAAGTTCATTTCAACATAATACAGGGGGGGGCTAGTGCTGATAGTGTTGTTCCCAAACAGAGCCCCTTGCAGTGCCACCCCTTCACCTGGGGTTTTTGATTGCCATATGTACTGCTCATCCGGACGTGGCCTGAGATGAGATACGCGCGACTATCAGGGTGTCGGCATGCCGGAAGGTCTTGCTGGATTAGTTTTACCATTATCGAAATGTCTTGTGCACCGGGATCCCGAGTCTGATCGGATGTCCCGTGATGGAGGATTGTCTTCGCGGATCGTGAGCTTGTCATGGGCTAAGTTGGAACACCCCTGCAGGTTTAAACTTTTGAGAGCCGTGCCCGTGGTTATGTGGCAGATGGGAATTTTTAATGTCTGTTTGTAGAAAACTTGGCACCAGACTCAAATTAAAATACACCAACCGCCTGTGTAACCGTGATTGTCTCTTTTCGAGTAAGTCCAGAAGAGAACACGGTGGGGTTATGTTTGAATGTAAGTAGTTCAGGATCACTTCTTGATCATTACTAGCGACCGTTTGCATAGCCTCTCATCTTATTCTTGTACTCATAAGTTAGCCATCATACAATGCTTAGTCGCTTGCTGCAACCTCTCCACTTATCCATTCCATTCCCATTAAGCTTTGCTAGTCTTGATACCCATGGTAATGGGATTGCTGAGTCCTCGTGGGTCACAGATTACTACAACAATAGTTGTACGTACAGGTAATGTGATGATCATGACGTGAGAGCGATTTTTGCTTGTTTTGGAGTTCTTCTTATGCTTCTTCTTCGTTCAGGGGATAGGTTCCTGGTCGGCAGCCTGGGCTAGCAGGGTGGATGTCATTTGAGTTTCTGATTGTGTTTCATCCGTAGTCGGATGTTGCTCTTATGTATGATGTTGTTGTATTAATGTGGCATTGTATGCCTTTTGTATGTATCGCCATCTATTATGTAATGGTACGATGTAATGATATCCACCTTGCAAAGCGTCTTCAATATGCGCTTCTATCCTTAGTGGGATCTATGAGTTCCTCTCGGATAGGGTCCCATATTAGGCGTGACAAGAGGGGACACGCGTTGTCTTGCATTTTCACTAACATGTGGGACTGCAATTGAATAAACCGTCGATAGCCGAAATCTAATCGCTCGACGGGCATCGGCGGAGAAGAGAGAGACGGGGTGGGAGAAGAGATCGCCCGCCCACCATGCACGGACTCCAAGAGAAATAGTGATAATGTGAGGTGGGGCATGTGGGAGTCTGAACCGCTTCCAAGCCCTCTTCTGACCACCCTGGCCCACCAAAAAACCCCTCCCCCCTCCCGTGCGCTCCCCCCTCAGATGCTAGCTGCCCATGTTCATAGCAAGTACAATACTAGGCTATAAGCCTGCTTATGTGGAGGAGAGAGAGGCATTCACAAAGTCAAGGAGTGGGCTGTGAAAGTGCTGGGGAACGCGGTAATTTCAAACAAATTCCTACAATCACGCAAGATCTATCTAGGAGATGCATAGCAACGAGAGGGGAGAGTGTGTCCACGTACCCTTGTAGACCAAAAGCGGAAGCGTTATGACAACACGGTTGGTGTAGTTGTATGTCTTCATGATCCGACCGATCCTAGCACGGAAGGTACGGCACCTCCACGATCTGCACACGTTCAGCTCAGTGACGTCCCACGAACTCTAGATCTAGCTGAGGTCGAGGGAGAGTTTCATCAGCACGACGGCGTGGTGACGGTGATGATGAAGTTACCGGCGCAAGGCTTCGCCTAAGCACTACGACGATATGACCAAGGTGTGTAACTGTGGAGGGGGGCACCGCACACGGCTAAAACAATTGTCAACTTGTGTGTCTGTGGGGGCCCCTCTCTCGTATATAAAGGAGGGGAGGAGGAGGCCAGCGGCCAACAAGGGGCGCGCCAAGGGGGAGGACTCCTACTCCTAGTAGGAGTAGGTCTCCCACCTTTCCTAGTCCAAGAAAGGGAAGAAGGGAAAGAGAAGAGGAGAGAAGCAAGGAGAGGGGGGCACCCCCTTCCCTTGTCCAATTCGGACTGTCCAAGGGGGGGCAGCACACGCCACCTCTGGCCGGCCCTCTCTCTTCTCCACTAAGGCCCACTAAGGCCCATTAATCCCCCGAGGGGTTCCGGTAACCCTCCAGTACTCCGGTTGTATCCGAAACTTCTCCGGAACACTTCTGGTGTCCGAATATAGTCATCCAATATATCAATATTTATGTCTCGACCATTTTGAGACTGCTCGTCATGTCCGTGATCACATCCGGGACTGCGAACAATCTTCGGTACATCATATCACATAAACTCATAATACCAATCGTCATCGAACGTTAAGCGTGCGGACCCTACGAGTTCGAGAACTATGTAGACATGACCGAGACACATCTCCAGTCAATAACCAATAGCGAAACCTGGATGCTCATATTGGTTCCTACATATTCTACGAAGATCTTTATCGGTCAAACCACATAACAAGATATGTTGTTCCCTTTGTCATCAGTATGTTACTTGCCCGAGATTCGATCGTTGGTATCATTATACCTAGTTCATTCTCGTTACCGGCAAGTCTCTTTACTGGTTCCGTAATACTTCATCCCGTAACTAACTCATTAGTTACAATGCTTGCAAGGCTTATAGTGATGAGTATTACCGAGAGGGCCCAGAGATACCTCTCTAACACACGGAGTGACAAATCCTAAATTTGATATATGCCAACCCAACAAACACCTTCGGGGACACATGTGGAGCACCTTTATAATCACCCTTTTACGTTGTGACGTTTGGTAGCACACAAAGTGTTCCTCCGGTATTCAGGAGTTGCATAATCTCATAGTATGAGGAACTTGTATAAGTCATGAAGAAAGCAGTAGCAATGAACCTGACACGATCATAATGCTAAGCTAACGGATGGGTCATGTTCATCACATCATTCTCCTAATGATGTGATCCCATTCATCAAATGACAACACATGTCCATGGTTAGAAAAAAGTAACTTTATTATTTCCTCTAGGGCATATTTCCTTTAGAAAGAGCCTGTCTCTGCACATGCTCCTAGGTATAAAAAACTAATTCTAAAAGAAAGAGGTACAAAAAATAATTGTGTCTAAAAAAAGAAGGTAAAAAACATCTGAGAGGAAATAGATAGAGAGAAAGTGAGAAAAAGTTGTAACTTATAGCCAACCTTATAGTCAACACTATGGTACATGAGGAAGGAGGGAGTTGTGCACATGCCAAGTTCACTGGGCTGCCGTGTTTCACACTCCTCCGTCTTAACAGTGGAGACAAGAGCTTTCATCAAAAATAAATAATAAATACGTGTTGCTCGTCCTCGATATAGGAAAGAATACTTTCATTCGCCGACATGTGGGACGTCGACCATCCTGGTCCACTTGCCATGCACAAAATTATCCTGGTCTACCCCAGTCGTAGCGCAGGCCCATCCTTACCCACTTTAAGTTGGTCAGACTATGGAACCATCATGACTTCATTGAATTACGCTTCTTCGAGAAAACATACTGTAACTGCAATGCTGCTACCACATGCGAAGACTGGACGGCACTATAGCGCGTCATGTCACTGAAACCTACTAGGACAAACTAGCCCGCCTAGGATTTGTACATCTCTATACTGCTATGATTTTGCGTTCTCAAAAAATCCTTTGTCAATCTAACGATTAGGAGTAGAAAGAAATGGAGGCATCCTTTGGTTCATGGGATAGGAATTTTATAGGAATAGGAAAATCATAGGAAGTGAGATGACATGCATCTCAATTCCTATAGAGAAAGAGATGTTATTTGCTGCATAGGATAGGATTTTTTCCATTGAGTCTAGGCTAATTTTTTCCCTCCAAGATATGAAGGATTGATTCCTATCCTACATAGGAATAGGAATCCATTCATATAAACCAAAGGGCTTCAAAAGAATTTTTCCTTTGCAAATCCTATCCTATAGAGTTCCTACAAAATTCCTACAAACCAAAGGAGGTCAGAGGGTCGTTCTCACTCTCTAGATCTCTCCCCATCCCACAACCCCTCTAGTACATGTACACACTCTCTTTAGCCACTCCTAAAGTACCACGTCACTTCACATTCACGCTTCCAACAAAAAATAATTACACATTCACGCATGTTACAAGTACGTGACAATTTTGCTGGCTATTAATGTGAATGTATCCGTGAACCAACTCTTTGAGTTTGATGTGAAAATGTATAACTGTGGACTATTGTCTAATCGATCGCTAAGCCTGCAATTTTAGGAGCTTCGTGATAACCCACAAGTGTAGGGGATCGCAACAGCTTTCGAGCATAAAGTATTCAACCCAAATTTATTGATTCGACACAAGGGGAGCCAAAGAATATTCTTGAGTATTAGTAGTTGAGTTGTCAATTCAACCACACCTGGATAACTTAGTATTTGCAGTAAAGTATTTAGTAGCAAAGTAGTATGATAATAAAGGTAACGGTGCCAAAAGTAAAGATAATAGTTTTTGGGTTTTTGTAGTAGTTGTAACAATAGCAATGGAAAAGTAAATAAGCGAAGAACAATATATGAAAAGCTCGTAGGCAATGGATCAGTGATGGATAATTATGCCGGATGCGATTCCTCATGTAATAGCTATAACATAGGGTGACACAGAACTAGCTCCAGTTCATCAATGTAATGTAGGCATGTATTTCGTAAATAGTCATACGTGCTTATGGAAAAGAACTTGCATGACATCTTTTGTCCTACCCTCCCATGGCAGCGGGGTCCTAGCGGAAACTAAGGGATATTAAGGCCTCCTTTTAATAGAGAACCGGAACAAAGCATTAACACTTAGTGAATACATGAACTCCTCAAACTACGGTCATCGCCGGGAGTGGTCCCGATTATTGTCACTTCGGGGTTGCCAGATCATAACACATAGTAGGTGACTATAGACTTGCAAGATAGGATCAAGAACACACATATATTCATGAAAACATAATAGGTTCAGATCTGAAATCATGGCACTCGGGCCCTAGTGACAAGCATTAAGCATAGCAACGTCATAGCAACATCAATCTCAGATCATAGTGGATACTAGGGATCAAACCCTAACAAAACTAACTTGAATACTTGGTAAATCTCATCCAACCCATCACCGTCCAGCAAGCCTACGATGGAATTACTCATGCACAGCGGTGAGCATCATGAAATTGGTGATGGGGGATGGTTGATGATGACGACGGCGATTAATCCCCATCTCCGGAGCCCCGAACGGACTCCAGATCAGCCCTCCCGAGAGATTAGGGCTTGGTGGCGGCTCCGTGTCGTAAAACGCGATGAAACTTTCTCTCTAATTTTTTTCTCCCCGAACGTGAATATATGGAGTTGGAGTTGAGGTCGGTGGAGGTCCAGGGGGCCCACAAGATAGGGGGCGCACCCTATAGGGGGGGGGTGCGCCCCCTGTCTCGTGGACAGGGTGTGGGCCCCCTGGTGTATTTCTTTCGCCCAGAAATTCTAATTAATTCCAAAAAGTGCCTCCGTGGATTTTCAGGACATTCTGAGAACTTTTCTTTTCTACACATAAAACAACATCATGGCAGTTCTGCTGAAAACAGCGTCAGTCCGGGTTAGTTTCATTCAAATCATGCAAGTTAGAGTCCAAAACAAGGGCAAAAGTGTTTGGAAGAGTAGATACGTTGGAGACGTATCAACTCCCCCAAGCTTAAACCTTTGCTTGTTCTCAAGCAATTCAGTTGATAAACTGAAAGTGATAAAGAAAAACTTTTACAAACTCTGTTTTCTTTTGTTGTTGTAAACATGAAAAGCCAGCATTCAAGTTTCAGCAAATATTATGCACTAACCATACTCACAGTAACACTTAGGTCTCACAATTACTCATATCAATAGCATAACCAGCTAGCGAGCCATAATAATAAAACTCGGATGACAACACTTTCTCAAAATAATCATAACATGATATAACAAAATGGTATCTCGCTAGCCCTTTCTGAGACCGCAAAACACAAATGCAGAGCACCTTTAAAGATCAAGGACTGACTAAACATTGTAATTCATGGTAAAAGAGATCCAGTCAAGTCATACCCAATATAAACCAATAGTAATGAATGCAAATGACAGTGTGCTCTCCAGCGGGTGCTTTTTAATAAGAAGGGTGATGACTCAACATAAAAGTAAATAGATAGGCCCTTCACAGAGGGAAGGTGGGATTTGTAGAGGTGCCAGAGCTTGATTTTAAAATAGAGATTGAATAACATTTTGAGCGGCATACTTTTGCTGTCAACGCAACAACTATGAGATGGTTGTATCTTCCATACTACATGCATTATAGGCAGTTCCCAAACAGAATGGTAAAGGTTTATACTCCCCCAACCACCAACAAGCATTCAATCCATGGCTTGCTCGAAACAACGAGTGCCTCCAACTAACAACAGCCCTGTGGGAGTTTTGTTTAATTATTTTGATTTGCTTTGATCTTTTTGGATCATGGGACTGGGCATCCGGGTTACCGGCCCTTTCTCGTGAATGAGGAGCAAAGTCCACTCCTCTTGAGAATAACCCACCTAGCATGGAAGATATAGGCAGCCCTAGTTGTAACATGAGCTGCTCGAGCATACAAAACAGAATTTCATTTGAAGGTTTGGAGATTGGCACATACAAATTTACTTGGAACGGCAGGTAAATACCGCATATAGGAAGGTATAGTGGACTAATATGGAAAAACTTTGGGGCTTAAGGAGTTTGGATGCACAAGCAGTATTCCCGCTTAGTACAGGTGAAGGCTAGCAAAAGACTAGGAAGCGACCAACTGAGAGAGCGACAACAGTCATAAACATGCATTAGAATTAATTCACACCAAATACAAGCATGAGTAGGATATAATCCACCATGAACATAAATATCATGAAGGCTATGTTGATTTGATTCAACTGCATGCGTGAACATATGCCAAGTCGAGTCACTCAATTCATTCAAAGGAGGATACCATCCCATCATACCACATCATAATCATTCTAATAGCATGTTGGCACACAAGGTAAACCATTATAACTCATAGCTAATCAAGCATGGCACAAGCAACTATAATCTCTAAATGTCATTGCAAATATGTTTACTTCATAATAGCTGACTCAGAAACGATGAACTCATCATATTTACAAAAACAAGAGAGGTCGAGTTCATACCAGCTTTTCTCATCTCAATAAGTTCACCATATATTGTCATTATTGCCTTTCACTTGCACGACCGAACGATGTGTATAATAATAAGAGTGCATGTGCATTGGACTAAGCTGGAATCTGCAAGCATTCAACTCAAGAGAGAAGACAAGTAATATGGGCTCTAAGTTAAATAAACAATCATGCATATGAGAGCAACTAAGCATTTTCAATATGGTCTTCTCGACCCCCAAAGGAAAGAAAAGAAAATAAAACTATTTACACGGGAAAGCTCCCAACAAGTAAGAAGAAGAACTCGAAATCTTTTTGGGTTTTCATTTTAATTTCTACTACAAGCATGAAAATTAAACGAACTATTTTTTTGGTTTTTCTTAAGGTTTATCAAGCACACAAAGAAGAAAGCTAGAAAAGGAAATTTAAACTAGCATGGATAATACAATGAAAGAGTATGAGCACCGATGACTAGTGTGTGAACATGAATGTAAAGTTGGTGAGAAATATGTACTCCCCCAAGCTTAGGCTTTTGGCCTAAGTTGGTCTAGTACCAAGGACCGCCTGGCTGATGTCCGTAAGTGAAACTGGGGTCGTACTGAGATGCAGCGGCAACCACCTCCTGAGCTGCAGCGTGTTGGCGAGCTGCCTCCGCTCTCCTCTCGTGTTCAGCTGCTTCCTCCCTGGTGACAACATATCTTCCTTTTGCCTGGTAATCAAAATGGTAGGGAGCAGGAAGAGTAACATGGACGACATTGCGTCTGTCATAGATTAGTCGATATTGGAGGAATTGTTCATTCCTCCCAAGAAATTGATGATGGACCATAGCCTCAGAATCCAACTAAACAGGAGGTATTATCATATCTCCCTCTCGTGGGGCTATACCAAGATAATTAGCCACACGGGTTGCATAAATTCCTCCAAATAAATTTCCCTTTCTACTATTATTCTGTAACCTACGCGCAACTATTGCCCCCAAGTTATAACCTTTATAACCTAACACAACACTCTTGAGGAAACATAGATAAGGGACACACATGTGACATGCTTCGTCTTTACCGTTAATGCATCTACCAATAAAGAGAGTAAAATAATGTATAGCAGGAAAATGAATGCTCCCTATGGTAGCTTGTGCTATGTCCCTAGATTCTCCCACAGTAATACTAGCAAGAAAATCTCTAAATATAGATTTGTGAGGATCATTAATATTACCCCACTGCGGGAGTTTGCAAGAAGATGTGAAATCCTCTAAATCCATGGTATAAGATGTATCACAAATATCAAATATGACACTAGGAGAATTACGCACATAGTTATATTTGAACCACCACACAAAAGAATTAGTCAATTGATACTACTGTGGACACTTATCTTGTAAGAAGTCCTCCAGCTCGGCATTATGAACATACGCGTCAAATTCCTCCTTGAAGCCTGATTCGACCATAAAATCATCGGATGGCCACTCACAAGCTCGTACATCCGCGTCCCTCGGCAATTCAACATCTTGCTCACGTATAGCAATCCTTGGCCCTTTCTTTGCCGAGGAACCACCTTGGTACATTCTTCTAAGCACAATTCTTTTTCTGAAAATTTCTGAAATTTTAGTAACTTCAAAATAAAAGTGAATAAAACTAAACAAGATTGGTAGCAACTACTCCTACAAGTGCCTAGAGCCTATATCATGCATTAGAATTGCTTGGGACCTGATAAATTTAACATGCAAGCTCAAGAACAAGGTCACATATGCAGCAAAAATTTGCAATTAATAAAGCACTAGAACAAAAACTAATTGGACTAATGGAGGAGTCACATACCAAGCAACAATCTCCCAAAGCAGCTTTGTAAATGGAGCTTTGAGCAAGGAGATCAAAAATCGCAGCAAAAAGAGCTAGAACACGTGCTTGAGCTGGATGGGGATTTTTTTGGGTAGAAGATGAAGTGTGTGGGTGCTGGCATAAGTGGAGGGGGGCCACCAGGGGCCCACGAGACAGGGGGGCTCGCCCTATCAAGGGGGGGCGCCCTCCACTCTCTTGACCTGGTGCTTGCCCCTCCTGCAGTGTTTTCAGTGCCTAAAATCCTCAAATATTCCATAAAAAATCATACTACATTTGCAGGGCATTTGGAGCACTTTTATTTTCGGGATAATTTTTAATACACGGATAATTCAGAAAACAGACAGATAATACTATTTTTGCTTTATTTATTCTAAATAATAGAAAGTAAAAAGTGGGTACAGAAGGTTGTGCCTTCTAGTTTCATCCATCTCATGATCATCAAAATGAATCCACTAACAAGGTTGATCAAGTCTTGTTAACAAACTCATTCCGAATAACACGGAACCAAAGAAATTTCGAATGACACTAAGTTACCTCAATGGGGATATGAAAATCCCCAACAATAAGAATATCATACTTTTTCTTGACAGTAGGGAGAGGAAATTCAAAACCTCCAATAATAATAGTTGGAACTTTTCCAATAGAATTGATGCTATGAACTTGAGATTGTTTCCTCGGAAAGTGTACCGTATGCTCATTACCATTAACATGAAAAGTGACATTGCCTTTGTTGCAATCAATAACAACCCCTGTAGTATTAATAAAATGTCTACCAAGGATAATAGACATACTATCGTCCTCAGGAATATCAAGAATAACAAAGTCCATTAAGATAGTGACATTTGCAACCACAACAGGCCCATCCTCACAAATACCGACATGTATAGAAGTTGATTTATTAGCCATTTGCAAAGATATTTCAGTAGGTGTCAACTTATTCAATTCAAGTCTACAATATAAAGAGAGAGGCATAACACTAACACCGGCTCCAAGATCACATAAAGCAGTTCTAACATAATTTCTTTTAATGGAGCATGGTATAGTTGGTACACCCGGATCTCCAAGTTTCTTTGGTATTCCACCCTTAAAAGTGTAATTAGCAAGCATGGTGGAAATTTCAGCTTCCGGTATCTTTCTTTTGTTTGTAATGATATCCTTCACATACTTAGCATAAGGGTTTACTTTGAGCATATCAGTTAAGCACATACATAAGAAAATAGGTCTAATCATTTCAGCAAAGCGCTCAGAATCCTCATCATCCTTTGTCTTGGATGGTTTAGGAGGAAAGGGCATGGGTTTCTGAACCCATGGTTCTCTTTCTGTATTGTGCTTCCTAGCAACAAAATCTCTCTTATCATAACGTTGATTCTTTGATTGTGGGTTATCAAGATTAATAGCAGGTTCAATCTCTACTTCATTGTTTTTGCTAGGTTGAGCATCAACATGAACATTATCATTAACATTATCACTAGGTTCATGTTCATCACCTGATTGTGTTTCAGCATCAGAAATATAAATATCATTGGGATTCTCAGGTGTGTCTACAGAAGGTTCACTAGAAGCATGCACAGTCCTATCATTTTTCTTTTTCTTCTTTTTAGAAGAACTAGGTGCCTCTAAATTATTTCTCTGAGAATCTTGCTCGATTCTCTTAGGGTGGCCTTCAGGATACAAAGGTTCCTGAGTCATTCTACCAGTTCTAGTAGCCAGTCTAACAGCAAAGTCATTTTTATTATTTAATTCATCAAGCAAATCATTTTGAGCTTTGAGTACTTTCTCAGCTTGAGTAGTAACCATAGAAGCATATTTGCTATGAGTTTGAGTTCATCTTTAACTCTAGCCATATTATCGCTTACGCGTCCTACCTTGAAAGCATTATTATTTAACTCTCTACCAACATAAGCACTAAAACTTTCTTGTCTAGCCATAAAGTCATCAAATTCATCTAAGCATGGGCTATGAAATTTAGTAGAGGGGATTTCAACTTTATCATATCTATAGAGATAATTTACCTTTACTACCTATGTCGGGTTATCAAGACAATGTGGTTCTTCAACAGGCGGTATATTAAGACCATGTATTTCTTCAATAGGAGGTAAATTCTTAACATCTTCAGCTTTGATACCTTTTTCTTTCATTGATTTCTATGCCTCTTGCATATCTTCAGGGCTGAGAAATAAAACACATCTCTTCTTCGGAGTGGGTTCAGGAATAGGCTCAGGAGTTGTCTCAATTGGTTCAGGAATTGCCTCGGGAATTGGCTCAGGAAGAGTCCAATTATTTTCATTAGTCAACATATTATTCAATAGTATTTCAGCTTCGTCGACTATTCTTTCCCTGAAAACACAACCAGCACAACTATCCAAGTAGTCCTTGGAAGCATCGGTTAGTCCATTATAAAAGATATCAAGTATTTCATTTTTCTTGAGAGGATGATCAGGCAAAGCATTAAGTAAGCGGAGAAGCCTCCCCCAAGCTTGTAGGAGATTCTCTTCTTTGATTTGCACAAAATTATATATTTCCCACAAGGCAGCTTGTTTCTTATGAGCAGGGAAATATTTAGCAGAGAAGTAATAAATCATATCCCGGGGACTACGCACACAACCAGGAGCAAGAGAATTATACCAAGTCTTAGCATCACCCTTTGATGAGAACGGAAATATCTTAAGGATATAACAATAGCGAGACTTCTCATCATGAGTAAACAGGGTAGCTATATCATTTAACTTGGTAAGATGTGCCACAACAGTTTCAAATTCAAGGCCATAAAAAGGATCAGATTCTACTAAAGTAATAATCTCAGGATCAACAGAAAATTCATAATCCTCATCAGTAACACAGATAGGTGAAGTAGCAAAAGCAGGGTCAGGTTTCATTCTAGCATTAAGAGACTGCTGCTTCCATTTAGCTAATAATTTCTTAAGATCATATCTATCATTGCAAGCAAAGATAGCTCTAGAAGCTTCTTCATTCATAACATAACCCTCGGGAACAACATGAAATTCATAATCATTGGGAGAATTTTCATCATCACTATCATCAATAATAGCATATTCAATAATTTCATTCCCCCTAACTCTAGCAAGCTGTTCATCAAGAAATTCACCTAATGGCAAAGTCGTATTACGCACAGAAGTAGTTTCATCATGCATAGCAGAAGTGGCATCATCAATAACATGTGACGTATCAGAATTCATAGCAGTAGCAGGTTTAGGTGTCGCAAGCTTACTAATAACGGAAGGAGAATCTAGTTCAGAGCTAGATGGCAGTTCCTTACCTCCCCTCGTAGTTGAGGGCAAAATCGTAGTCCTGTCATCTGTCAAATTCTTCATAGTGATCAATAGATATAAATCCCAAGTGACTCAGAGAATAGAGCTATCCTCCCCGGCAACGGCGCCAGAAATTAGTCTTGATAACCCACAAGTGTAGGGCATCGCAACAGCTTTCGAGGGTAAAGTATTCAACCCAAATTAATTGATTCGACACAAGGGGAGCCAAAGAATATTCTTGAGTATTGGCAGTTGAGTTGTCAATTCAAACACACCTGGATAACTTAGTATCTGCAGCAAATTATTTAGTTGCAAAGTAGTATGATAATAAAGGTAACGGTGGAAAAAGTAAAGATAATAGTTTTTGGGTTTTTGAAGTAGTTGTAACAATAGTAACGGAAAAGTAAATAAGCGAAGAAAAATATATGAAAAGCTCTTAGGCAATGGATCAGTGATGGATAATTATGTCGGATGCGATTCCTCATGTAATAGCTATAACATAGGGTGACATAGAACTAGCTCCAGTTCATCAATGTAATGTAGGGATGTATTCCGTAAATAGTCATACGTGCTTATGGAAAAGAACTTGCATGACATCATTTGTCCTACCCTCCAGTGGCAGCGGGGTCCTAGCGGAAACTAAGGGATATTAAGGCCTCCTTTTAATATAGAACCGGAACAAAGCATTAGCACATAGTGAATACATGAACTCCTCAAACTATGGTCATCACCGAGAAGTATCCCGATTATTGTCACTTCGGGGTTGTCGGGTCATAACACATAATAGGTGACTATAGACTTGCAAGATAGGATCAAGAACACACATATATTCATGAAAACATAATAGGTTCAGATCTGAAATCATGGCACTCGGGCCCTAGTGACAAGCATTAAGCATAGCAAAGTCATAGCAACATCAATCTCAGAACATAGTGGATACTAGGGATCAAACCCTAACAAAACTTACTTGATTACATGGTAAATCTCATCCAACCCATCACCGTCCAACAAGCCTACGATGGAATTACTCACGCACGGCGGTGAGCATCATGAAATTGGTGATGGAGGATGGTTGATGATGACGACGACGATGAATCCCCCTCTCCGGAGCCCCGGACGGACTCCACATCAGCCCTCCCGAGAGAGATTAGGTCTTGGCGGCGGCTCCGTGTCGTAAAACGCGATGAAACTTTCTCTCTGATTTTTTTCTCCCCGAACCTGAATATATGGAGTTGGAGTTGAGGTTGGTGGAGGTCCAGGGGGCCCACGAGATAGGGGGCGCGCCGTATAGGGGGGGCGCCCCCTGTCTCGTGGACAGGGTGTGGGCCCCCTGTTGTATTTCTTTCGCCCAAAAATTCTTATTAATTCCAAAAAGTGCCTCTGCGGATTTTCAGGACATTCCGAGAACTTTTCTTTTCTTCACATAAAACAACATCATTGCAGTTCTGCTGAAAACAGCGTCAGTCCGGGTTAGTTTCATTCAAATCATGCAAGTTAGAGTCCAAAACAAGGGAAAAAGTGTTTGGATAAGTAGATACATTGGAGATGTATCACTTGGGATATTGGCCGATCGACAACGGGTCAGATCTATAAGCGTACCACAAGCTCATCAGCCCCAACGTTTCTCTTTGGTGAGTGTTTGGACACACTATAGCTCGCATAGTAGCTAGCCTACTAACACCAAGAATCATCAAACAAGCCCTTCTAATATGATAAATAGTTCAAACTTACGTCTAAGCTTTCCATATATTACATCAAAAGCTGGTGAGGTTGCATCTGTTCCATAACTCGGAGAGAATTTGCATGATTCACTATCAAACAAAAGTAGCAAGTACCACCCACACAAGGAAGTGCACTAGCCCTAAGATGGTTTAATGGCACGCATCAGTCTGGTAATTAAACACAACACAAACTACCTTGAAGGATTAGCGTGACGAACTATTTCTTATCATCGATCTCTCGGGCAATGACCATAACACGGACAATGGCATGGGAATCGATATCTGGGGCAATGCCCACAGGACGGACCGCCACATCTGAATCAATCTCTGGGGCGATGTCCACAGGACGGACAACAGCATCGGAATCGATCTCCGGGGCGATGTCCACAGGGCGGACCATGACATAACAAACAATCTCTGGGCGGTGTGCACAAGACGGACCACGACATTGGAGTCATCAAGGACGTCCATCGGCACCTGCACAACCCTAGCATATTAGCAAGCACATTGCAAATAATCAAAGACCAAAACTATGGTAAGCCATTTTTTTACCGTGTGCACCTCACCTGGAGATCCCATCCCTCCGGGGCCATCTCCTTGATGGGGGCCATCACCTTGCCAGGGAAATATTGCTCCTCAATGGCGACTATCTCCTCAAACTTGGCCTTGAGCCTCTCGTAGGTGGCCATTAGTGTTTCTGGGGTAGGCATAGTGGGGCCCTTGCTGTTCTTCCAGCTTTCTTTGAGGATTTCATCCGCCAACATCGTAAAATCTTTGGCCAGTGCTTGTTTCTTGGAGTTGTTTGTCTCCATGGGTTGGTCTGCCAACATGGCCAACTCGTTGGTCGGTGCTTGCTTCTTGGAGATCTCTGTCTCGAGTGGGTTGTCCACTGGCAACTCTTTGCCTAGTGCTCCAGGATCCATCAATAAACTGACAAACAAAAAGTAATCGAAAGGAAACCACAATCGCAATGAAAACGGGAAAAGAATAGACTATGAGAATCAGTTGGTGCTTCGTGAAAAGAATATTCTTGGAATGAAAATATAGTAGCATCACCGACTCACCACCTTTCCTTCATCGGTACAGAAGAAAAATGGCAGAAGTGAGTAGCCTGGAGTGAGGTTTTCTTCAAGGGGAGAAAGGGCTTCAACGAGCGTTCCAGAGAAATGATGGTTGCTTTGTCTAGTCCAACTTCAAGGCCACTTTACCACTGCTATTAAAGGTGTGGGTTTTGTGATATGACGGGTCATGACGGCCACCTAGGGGTGACTGGTGAGTCTTGACTGTAGCGCCCTGCTATGATTTGGTGGATGGCACACGGGCCCGGATTCTTGATGTCCCGCATGTAATAGAGCGACTAGTCATATACAGTAGTAGTTTGGATGACAGACGAGGAGCTCTGTCCTGGTTTATTGGTCCCTATGATAACTTGTGCCAAATTTTGCCTATAAATTTAACTAACCAAATGTTCATGCATGTCACAAAAAATTACATCATTGAAAACTATGTTCAAATACGAATCCAAGTATATAATATTTGTTAACATGCACTAACATTTTGTCAGTTAAATATTTGTTCAAAATTTAGCACAAATTACAAAGAGGCCCAATGAAGATTGTACTCTCACATTTTGTTTTGAGGATACTCCCACATAGAAAATATAAATAACAATGCATGTTGGTGCAGCCCATGTTTCCGATAATTTTAGCTGTGGGCTTGTTCACAAGTTTTACGAGGCGGTGGTTGTTCACTTAATGGAGGGTCTAGTACCAGACTTGAACGATACGAAGTGTGAGAAGGCACACCGTACACCACTTGGAATAAGTGGGTAGCTATCTCAAAAAACAATCAACAACTCAGAAAAAGGCAACCTGACATGTACACAATTTTAAACGATTGTTTAGATGGAGTGAAAAAACAAAACTATCCCACTATACATATATATATAAAGGCCGGAGCCTCCGCGCTTGCTTGCTAGGGTTTCTCTATTCACACACTCTCATCCTCTCCAAATCTAAATAAGATAGCAGTGGTAACACTGCCTTTCTATCCTCACCACTGGTTACAGATCCAGACGTATCCCCCTCAGCCGGTGAAGGGGAGGAGGGGCAGCGTTTAGGCTATCGTCTACAACGAGGGAGGAGACCCGCTGCCGGCCGCAGCGTTAGCTTTAGCGGAGCACCGACGCGGGAGGTCCTCTGATCCCTTTGTCGCTGCCCTAGTATGGGCGGATCCGGCCTCCCGCCACGCACCTATCCACATCCCGACGACCTTCAGGTATATCTTACTTCAAAACTGGCCTAGCTCTACTTCCCCAGCTCACTACGTCGCTACATGTGCATCATTTTCTACCTCTCAGCCCCCTTGTAGCTATTCTCGATTGGATGGTCCAACGTCGCCTAATTTTTTTTCCATTGTTAGAGGTAAATCTACTTCGTGGAGTCGACTCTTGTACTTGGTTAAAACAAGAAATAAAGGGGGGAAATTTAGTATGTACATCGGACTTGGTACAAACAGGAAAGAGAGGGGGTAAAAGTAGTACAGACTGGTCATCCAACCGGTCTCTTGGTCGAAAAGGGAAATATAGGGGAAACACTATACACGGTGGTATGACCGGGAGTAGATTTTCTATCCACACATAGGAGAAGGTTGCTAGAGTGAAAACAAATGGGACCAACCCAGGTATGTTTCTTGGATGATTGTTTCTCAGGCCAACAAACTCTGAATCACCACTTTATGCCCCGTTTTAGGTACATGGTTGTAACATCCCAAAATTCTAAATTTTTAAATGTTATATTATATAAATAACTATGATTTTTTGTTTGATTGATTGACTGAAACTGAGTGAAAATTTGAATTTTTTGGAAAGTTCAATGAGAGGGAATGAAACGACTTCCCAAAACTTTCACCTTGCATTTGGTTCCTAGGAATTCAAATTCATTTCATCACAAACCCTAGAATGAAGATGACATGACTTCTTCCATCAAAGAAATAAAAATGGATTTGAAAATGATTTGAATTCCATTTGAAATATTCTCAAACCAGGAACTTCATGCCACTCAAGGATTTTCATGAGGGAAGATAACATGATTTCTTCAAAATTGAAATAGAGTGGGAAGTAGGAGGCCACATTCAAAATGACATTGAGCCACTTTTGGAAATATTCAATATGGGTTTCACAATCTTTTCCAAATATGTTTCTAAATAAATAAAAAGAGAAGGTAATTGGACTCCTTCAATTATTGGAAATAAAAATGGGAAATGAATGTTGAAACCACTTCAAAATGGTTTGAGAAATATATGAATCCAATTGGAATAACCATTTTGGATTTAATTGATTTTCTTTCTTTCTTTGGCTTTTATTCAAATTAGTTTGATCCTAAAATTAAATAAATGGGAATAAGGGTAAAATGATCCCCTTCAATGGAAATTAGGAGAAAATAAATTTGAAATCATTTTGGTATTTGAAAAATGATTTTTATTGGGTTTTATTGGAGCAGTAACATTGTTTGCTTTATGTGAATTTTTGTTGATTTTGTTTGAACTTGAGAAAATGTTCATCTTTCAGGGTTTCGCTTTCTGAACATTTTGATATATAATATGCCAATATGTAATTTTTGTTCATATTTACTTTGTTTTAGTTTTCCTTGTTGTGTTTAAAAAAAGAGAAAACGGCCGAGGCTGTGGCCTAGGCGCGGCACCAGGGCAGCCAGCGGCCAGCCAGGCGAGCGCCCCAGTGCCGCACGCATGAGCCGCCGTCACCCCCTCGTTCGCCCGATCCCATCTCTCTCTAATTCTCATTTTTTTCTGGCGCCTGGGGCCCACTTTTTCTTCTTCCCCACGCACGTACAGAAAGAGAGAACGTACACATACATGCCGCCGCCGCGTCCGATCCTCTTGGAAACCCTATCTCGAGTCTTCCCCTCGTCAAGGAAAGTTGTCCTATAAATAGCCACGACACTTCTCGACCGATTCCCTTCAAAACCCCTCGTCAAGTCCACCCCTATAGCTCATACTCATCATTCCAATCTGGCCGAAGACGCTGCATTTCATATCATTTTCCCACACCGGTGAGCCATCCTGAGCGTTCTCCTTTTGCATGTCGACTCCCCTCGATCTCTACAATCATTTTGACAAGGTCTCGTATCCTCCATTCAACTACAGAACTCGTACCACCCTCGTCGTCTTCGCTGGAGCACCCGGAGCACTGAGCTTCATCACTTTGTTCCGTCACCGACTCTCTCCGACTTCGCCACCGGACGAGCCACTCTCTGCTGCATCCTCCTGATACCTCCGTTGCCGCCCACGACCGCCCGAGCCGCTGCCACCACCACGCCCGAGCGCCACCCAACGTACGTACTTCTCTCTGAAGGTAGAGTTGCACAAACAGTTTTAGTTAAAAAACATCTTTTTTTAGATTGGTTTTTATTTAAGTCGGTTTAGCATACGGTTTATTTACGCTTCTGTCGGTTAGATCAAACCGGTTCGCCGGTCTTCTGTTAATTAAACGCACATGTATGTTTTAGTGATCTTACGGCCGAGCGTTGTTTAGCTTCAGACCGCACACCCCCATACAGCCTGCTACTTAGCTAGCGCACCATCTGTTTTTTTTTTCATTTCTGTTTTTTTGGTTTTAGATTCAATTTTGTTTTTCTATATCTTTAGATCTACAACTCCGATTTTGATGATTCTTTTTTCTACAGTTTCACAAAAATCCCATCTATCCAGAGAAACCAATGAAAAATATTTTTGAAAGTTTTAAATTTCTATTTCAAACAGATTTGTTACAAACACTAATTGCTAATAACTTAAAAAATAGGTTTTTGATTAATTGCTTTTGCTAGTGATCACTTGATCTCTTGTCTAAATAGTAGGATTTTGCATATTATTTTTTCCTTACTTTAAATTGGGGTTTTAGGCAAAATAGTACTGTTTTAGTTCTAGTTTTGAATTAATCTTTTCTTTATAGTTTTAATTATTTTTAAATTATTTTCTTTTTGCCACTTTTCACAAATTTATTTTTGTTTCTGCTGTACAACAGTATGCAAAATTTATTTTAAATAAAAATATATTTTATTTTGTTTCATATAAAAAACTTGTATCGTTCATAGTTAGAGTTTTACAAAAGCTTTTTATTTATTTTTGCTATTAAAAGTTTATGAAAAATACTTTCTGTTAAGTTAGTTGTTTTACTTTCTCTTTTCTGTTAATTTATTAGTTTAGAGCTTTATTTTTTCTGTTAAGTTTTATGTAGGACAAAAACTATTTTTATTGTTTGTAGAAAAGTTTTAGACTTTCTTAGTAGTTTTTCTTGTAGTTTTCCTCTAAGTTCATTGGATTTTATTTGAGTTTATTATTGAGTTTTCCTTGTTGAAATTGTTATTATGATTGCTAGAAATTGCTTGCTAGAATGATTGCTTATGTGAATGCAATGTTTGAATAAATTTTCAACGGAGTGATGAATAGTTCTACCAAGTCATTGTTCTGAGAGCGTTATATTTTCATCAAGTAATACCAGGCAAGTTCACTTTGACCATGTTTTTCATACCTATGTTTTATTTGCATGTAGTAGCGCCCTTTCAACCATCCATCCAGTAGTGTTATTGAATCTTGTAGTTGAGTAGAATGCATGAGGTAGGAACCCATCTCCCTGTTACCAAGCCCGAGATGTTATATAGTTTTAATGCTATGCTATAGTAGACGGGATTTGGTACGAGTGCACGAGAGTGGTGTGAAGAAGGAGGACTCTACGTTAACGACAACAACTCCATGGTGGAATCTACAAGGACTTCATCTTCAAGGCCTCAAGACTTCAAGACTCGAGACAAGAATTCAATACACACTACTAGGTGAAGGACGGTTGACGGGCACCCTGGAGCAACCAGTGGATGGTCGGGATGCATGGAGAAGCGCCATGACATCTTGCGGAAAGCTTCACCCAGACTCAAAGAGACGAAAAATACATCATGCCCGAAAGCTTACCTGTACAACCGCAAGTCATTATGGGCTCTGGCTTGGTTGACCCTAGTAGTGACTCTGGCTAGGACGGTGCTAGCAGATGTAAAATTATGGTAGGATTGGATGAGCACTGGATAGTGGTCAGGGGAACTCTTCGGAAGACCATGTTTCGGTCGTCTTGTTCTCAAACACCCTAAAGTGCGAGAACGTAAAAAGAGGGATCAAATCTTGCGGGTAAAGTGTACAAACCTCTGCAGAGGGTTAAAACCTAGTTGATTAGCCATGTCCCCCGTTACGAAAAATTTGAGCATCTGGACTTGGATCTATCTCGGAACTCTCAACCTTGGACTGATAACTTAATTGTGGGCAACATATGATGATTTTGGGCTGTGAGACATCGGTTGGCGGAACCATGTCATGGTAGGAAACTCCATAGTAAAGACTCCAGATATTCCTTTGATGTAGGAAAATAAAATCCAGCTTTTATGCAAAACAAAACACGGACACAGAGCCACAAAGCCATATTGCATATAGTATAGTTTTATCATCTGTTTTCTCATATTGTGATCTTGCCGTTACATTCAATGTGCTAACCTACACGGCTGCAACATATCATGTTGCAGATACTTTCTTCTGATGAGTAAGAGTACGGTATAGGGTTACGGTCTACGCTCAACTTGCCGATGGCGTTGATAGGGCTCCACACCCGATTGATTGTTTCCCCTGTGACTTATGAGGTATATATCAGTTTTATGTTATTTATACATGTGATTGCACTTTGATATATACATTGATGTACTGTGTGTGCCAGCATACTGATCCAGGGATGGCACAGATACATAGAGACTTGACCGTTTAAGGTCGGGTCGCTACATATATGGTATCAGAGCACATATTGACTGTAGGACGTGACCCTAGAAACTAGAAAGCCCCTGAGATAGGAAATATCTAAAACTTCATTTTCAAAAAGACCCCTTACCTCTAGTATTTTTTGATGTTATCAAATAGCCCCTCTTACCTCAAATAGTTAGAATATACCCTTATTCCTTTTGACCACATGAAGGATTAACTGAAGCCACCTGAAGAAGGACAAGATATCGGACAACTGATGACCTCTTTAGAGAGAAGAGGATTTCACCATGCATTGGAAGAGTTGAAGCTACAATAGTTGAAGACTCCGAAGACATGAAGAATTTGAAGAATTTGAAGAATTTTTTGAACTTTAGAAGACCAAACCCCTGTTATATACTTACTTAGATGCGACGATTTTTGAGGTGTCATTTGTGTGATGTTTTCCCGACAGCCACAAAATAAAAACCCGTTTCTTCAAAACTTTTGTTTATATTGTGTGCTTCCCTCTCTATCTCTCTTAACTCATCCCAAAATCTTTGGACCCCATAGATGACCAATGATGTTGGACTGGTATTCTTTGGACCGATGACTCAGTTGGAGGCAGAGCTATGGATTCACCACATGGAGAATCATTTGAGGAAAAAATTGATTGCAAGGAAGTATGAGGTTCAATATGCTCTTCAGTACTTTACAGAAAGTGCTGCAACCTGGTGGAAAATGCATCACGCCATACATGGATGCAACGGAGCAACAACTTGGGAGGAATTCAAGAAGACTCTGTTGAGACCCCTTCTCATCCGGAAGCATTGTGATAACCCTAAGAAGAAACCTTGTGCCTGCAGGATTTGCAGAGAAATAGGACACACATAGGAGGAACACAAGGATGGATTCCCTCATTGTGAGGAGAATCACCCAACCGAAGAATGCTCGACTTGGCACGCTAATTGTTTCCCGTGTGAAGGAACTACGCACTACCTTGCTCAGTTTCACTTTTACCCCAAAGTAGAATCAATTACCAAGTAGCAGAAAGAAGCTCTCGGGAAAAGTTTAGAAGAACATGTGATGAGGAAAGTTGTTGAAGACCCCGAAGAAGAAGGCCTAAACAATTTTTACACTCGTGCCTGCTATTCATGTGTAGAAGAAGGGCATTTTTCACAGTATTGCACAAAGAAAGAGAAGAGTATCTGGGAGACTTCCCGACATAAGAAGTGGAATATAACCCACAGGAAATAGAAGCTCTGATCAGTACCGAGAAATCCAGAAATAGAAAACGAAGGCATCCCCAGAACAACCCAATTTCTGCAGAGAAGGACCTGAGTAATATCACTTGTTGCAGATGCAAGGATTTAGATCATTATGCTGATAAATGTCCAAAGAAGAAGCCAAGAACCCAAAAAGCATACACCATCCCCAAGAAGCCACAGGACTTGTCGGAAGCTATTTGTTTTCGTAGCAGGGAAGCATGACATTATGCTACTAAATGTCCCAACAAGATGAAAGCTGGAGTTGAGTAGTTGGAATTCTGATGTTGCTAATAAGTGTAGTAGGAAGTAAATTTATTTTCATGAGTACAATGAGTTGAGTTATGTAATGGGTTCTCAGAGATTGTAATGAATTCATGAAATCAATAAAGTTAATGTGTCATGATTTCATATGTTGAATTTTATGAGTTATTACTCCATGAACAAAGAGTTTTGACCATTTTCGAGGATATGAGAAAAATATGGTCTATGAAGAATTTGTGCATTTCAAGGGTAGTAGTACCCTGTGGGGACGCTTCGAGCAAAATGTAAAAATAAACGTAGAATTGAAGCATCGATGGCCGAGGCATTCATCAATGAGGAGGCG
This sequence comes from Triticum aestivum, assembly GCF_018294505.1. Classification (NCBI taxonomy): domain Eukaryota; kingdom Viridiplantae; phylum Streptophyta; class Magnoliopsida; order Poales; family Poaceae; genus Triticum; species Triticum aestivum. The sequence goes on along the minus strand of NC_057804.1, from coordinate 309,414,348 downwards.
GCAAACTTCATGACAGCACACTACGAAGCTAAAAATCGTCATTTGCATAATCCGAAGCCTCGGTACAATGTTGGTGACCCTAAAAAGGGTGGATCCAACCTCAACCTATTCAAAGGGGCTCTCGCACCAGCCGGTGCTTCTAATTCCTTAACGTTGGATGTCGAAGAATGGCAGACCATTTTGTTGTATATCTTCAACAACCTAACAGAAAAGCGGCCGTACATCGAGTAAGTTCTTAGTACATTGTTTTGCAACTTCTAATTCCTTTGAACTTCTCTTATTCCCGGATAAATTTGATACAGTCGATAAGTCGCCAAATTCTCGTATGGAGCAGTGATCCAAAAGGATTCCATCGAAGAGTATGAGCTTCTGGCAAAGTATGGAGGCGGCTATCCCAGTTTCATCTCTTGGTTCAAACAAACGATAATTTCCATTAGACCATTTCATTTCTTCGTCTAATTTGTGGCTAATACAACAATCCCTTTTGTATTAAACTTGTAGGCTAATTCAGAGTTTATGGATGCCGAATTGAGACAAGTCGCTAATGGTTTTGACTTTAAGGTCCGTTCATTTGACAAATACGACATCAACGGGTATCGCTTTCATACCTATGGCAAAGAGCTATCTATGGCCGACTAAAAGTCTACAAATTGTTGTGTCTCTGCTATCGACGAAGGATATACCGAGTATTATGGAAGAGTTGAAGCAATTTATGAACTTCGATTCTATGGTGCAAACCCACCAAACGTCGTAGTCTTCAAATGTTATTGGTTCCAGCCAAAGGAGACTAGAAGGACTCATGAGCATATAGGGCTAGTGGAAATCAAACAAATCACCATTTGGATGTTCCCGATGTCTATATTATGGCTCAACAGGCAACCCAAGTTTTCTATATACCGTGGGCCTGTCAAAGTGATCCAAATCTCAATGGTTGGGATGTCGTTTATGAAGTGCCGCCACTTGTTAGACCACCTCCCCCCAATGAAGAGCATTATGAACCTCACATTAACCCAGCCACATATGAAGGAGAATTATTCCAAGAAACACGCCTTTCCAAAAAATGTTTCAAGAACCGCTCTACTTCACCCTAGAACATTGAAGTAGACAGCGACGGTGAACCCGACTTCACTCCTCAGCCAAAACAAGAAGAGCCTGAACTAGAAGAGGTTACTGTTGCGGATGACCTGTCAATGCTTGACCGATTACGTAGAGGAGGCCTTCCACATGATGATGCATTTATTAATGATGATGATGAGAACGCCATTACTGATAGTGATGATGTTTATTGATCCCGAAGCATTTATTGAACCTGACAATCCAAATTATTATTAGGTATTGAATTTTTTACGTTGTACTTGACTTATATAGTTACTTGTATTATTGTCGTACTTTGTATGATTGTTTGTTATACATAGTGCCATGGTCTTGATATCCGTCCCCTTCGGCCCTCGCCCGCTTTATGATTCGGATGTGGTAAATTCTCTTTTATAACTAATTGTTGCATTTTGCATTTATGACAATTATGACCATCAAGTTGACATAGAGATATTTTAATCTAGGAGGTATGTGAACCGGAATTTGCAACTGACCCTCTTGTCGAGAAGTTAAATTTAGTTGAAAAATAAAATGAGTATTTGAAAGAAAAAATTACAATAATTGAAGAAGAGAAGATGAAATTGGAGTTGTATTTTGCCAATGTCGTCGATGTTCACAAGATGAAGATGAATGTATTGCGCTTGAGGATGGATGCAATGCACTTGAAGATTAAGAAGATTAGAAAATATGCCATTGATAGTGAGGCTTGGTATCATTATGCCATTGGATCAGTTGTTACCTTAGTTGCGACGTTCATCGCATTTGTTGTGATGAGTGTAAGTTTCTCTAGTGTTTTGCTTAACAAATGCATACTTAGCTTACTTTCCTCCTAAATGGCATAATTACCTAAGTTAGAAAAAAATGAGCTATACATAGGTTCTTCATTTCATTTATGATATACTTAGCATACTTAGGTCAAAAATGGCATGATAATCTTTGTTACCTCCAAAATGATATAGACTTAGCTTATTTTCCTCAAAAATGACATAATAGCCTTACTAAGCTCCAAAATGACCAATTTACCTAGTTTAGCTCTAAAATGACCTACACTTAGCATTTTTACGTAGCTTAGCAATAAAATGGCATTTTTACCTACCTTAGTTAGAAGAAGAAGAAGATAAAGAAGAAGAGAGGAGAAAAAGAAAGAGAAAAAAAAAATCTTCTTCTTCTAGTTCTTCTTCTTCTTCTCCTTCTTCTTCTTCTTCTTCTTCTTCTTCTAGCAAGTCTTCTTCGTCCTCTTCTTCTTCTTCTTCTTCTTCTTCTTCTTCTTCTTCTTCTTTTTTTTTCTTCTTCTTCTTCTTCTTCTAGCAAGTCTTCTTCTTCTTCTTCTTCTTCTTCTTCTTCTTCTTAGCAGACGGCAAAGACCTTTGCATCTTTGTTGTCTGCCAGCAGACGTTAAAGAGCCCTTTGCCGTAGCCTGTTCAGCCAGACATTTTGCCGTCCACTAGGCATGCCTTTGCCGTTAGCCATGGCAGACGACAAAGTTCCTGATTCTTGTAGTGAAGCAAAGTTCAGATTGTCTATGCTACCTCTTATGTACTCTAAAGTTTAGTCGTACAAGCATTAATTTTATCAAGAAGTACCACCAAGTGAACACCATTTACCAATCTGCACCCTAGGTAATTAATGTTTGTCCATGGATGATATTGGTTGTGGTCTCAATCATTTGGATGCATAAACATACTAAACATGTGTATATCTGAATCTTTTTGTGAATTATCTATGAATATTGTCTTGTGATCTATCAATCATTTGGATGCATAGACATGCTGAACTTGTGTATATATGAATCTTTTGAGTTGTTGATAGTGAATGTTGGCTATGAATATGAACGTATCCTATGAACCTGAGTTTGATATGAATGTTTATCTTTTCTTTTGTACTTGTGTGTGAACTTGTTAGAATGTCTACTATGGGATTGTGACGTGTGGGTGTCAATGACACACCTTCTTCTCGAGAAGAATTGCACCTGCTTGTTAGGGTAGCAACGACGCAACACCTCTTTTTTTTAATCTTTTTGCTATGTCTTCCCCCTTCCCCCGCTCAACCCCTGCCGTAATGTTTTTGGCCTAAAAACACATAGTACTGCATTTTTTTTGGGCCTTGATGAAAAATCAAGTGTTGCTTTCTGTAGGTTGCCCCTCCCAGAAAATGGGCTGCTGGTCCACCACGGACTAGGAGGCTAAAAATACAAGTTGTATTGTGCAGAGGCAAGTAAAACAAACGCCATCGAGACCCATCCACTGAAAAAAATCGCGTCTGGTGTGCTTCTTCAGCTGCGCCGCCGACCCCCTCTTTAATCCAGTTCGCTCCATTCCCCAACCGGAAGCACGGGACTGAAGTTTATTTCCCCCTTGTGCTGCCGGGATATTGAAGAAGGGCGGCGTTGAATCCAACACCGGTGATGGCTGCTTGTCCAAGTGATTTTCTTCTAAGAAACTGCATGTTTCAAAGGCAAAGCACTTAAATCAACAGGCACTTTTCAAACATGGATAACAGAATGTTGGAAATTTTATTCATGGTAAAAAATGGAACTATCAACAAGTTAACATCATGCTGATCAACATTCATGTATAGCACATCTTCATATGATGCTAAGTCAAAAAGATATGCTATTTTCAAAATGGCAAGACAATGTTGAGTGTGCGAAAAACTGGGTAAACTAGGGATGAAATTTTGGCAAGTGTTGGATAACTGCACCAGTTGGTATCGAACCCGGGCAGTACAACTTTTGGGTAAGAGGGCTGCAGCCACCGGGCTAGTGCGATATGTTCGAAAGAATAAAGGCGTCTTCCCTGTCTCCGGTTCTTTCCCATCCAGGTGCGCTCGTCGTGGCGCCATCGTATGCCATTGTCAACATGCTCAACAGACGAGAGGAATCTCGAGAGGACCGGATGCCGAGAGGCTGACTATAGGGACCCACTAGGTCCAAGTCATATGCAAGAAAGTGCCTCATTGGAAAAAAGCTTCCTCCTAATTGTATACTAGCATTGGTGTCCATAGGTTTGTCAACCTATTGAATAAATGAAATAAATTTCCAATGATGACTGTCATCGGGGAGCTTTTTCTTCAGGGGTATCAGGGATCTTTTTTTGTTGTTGCGGGAAAGGGGTATCGGGGATCTAGCTGGTATCATTTTTTTCTAGAGGGCGAACAAGTATCATCTAGGCCTAGGTTTTGTTTTTTAACATGCGTAGCCCAAGACATACCGACAGAATGACTTCAACTTATTTTTTTAGGTCCATCATGTACGTACCAGCCTATGGGCCTCCCAGTGTAGGTTTTACTTTTTCATAAACATCGGCATCCCAATGTATTTTTTTAATAAAACGCAAATCTCAGTTCTAATTATCTATATATAAGAATAATAATGCAGTGTCCAATTTATGTTTTCCCTTCTAACAACATTATATATATTTATATTATTACTTTTATCATATATTTAATAGAGACTTATATATATGTTATAAAAACATCCCACATCTTATAAACTTATAAAAGAAAATTTTTAACAGAAGTTGGCAAGGAAAATCCTGGTTGTTTTTGACTCACAGGCAAGGAAAATCCTGATGATTGCGTACAAAAGCTTGCGAAGATTTTAAGGACCAATGTAATATTAACGGGCTCATTTTTATTTTGAGAAAAACTCACTAATTTGTTAATTTAATATATAAAAAATGTGTTGCTCCGATTTATTTTTTGATATTAATTGCTCCTTCTAACCTAACATTCAATATAGAACAAGTCCAGCTAATTCGTGTATTTTAATAAAGTGCAAATGGGTTGGTATTTCTTAGAAAATATTAAATGTCCATCATTGACGCATTTGTTCACCCAGCCCAGCAAATGGACTATAAATTCTAGAAAACATGGGTTAAATATATGCCACATTTTTGCAGGCTGACATGTGGGCCAATATGTCGAAGCCTACACAAGGCGTTGTCAACTTAGTCAACAAATGATTCTGACATCCACGGCTATTGGATTTATATCCAACGGTCGGCATGCACCTTCAATCTCTCGTCTTCTTCCTCTAGTGTAGCCGGGACAGCCTACTCCGGCCTCCTACGGCTAGCAGCTCTACTTAGCGTGCATCACTGTGAAGCGCTACCCCACTGCTGGCCAGGCTATCCCTCCACCCCACCACACCCCTATTATTCTCCACCGACTGCAGCCCCACACTGCACTAGAACCAGTTATAACTCTTGTACTCCTCTCAATCTACGATTCCACTGCCACGTCTTCCCATCTCCAGGTCGTTCCCATCCGGGGCCTCGCCGTCATCCATCACCTTGCTGCGCTCGGCATGGCGTGGTCAACAAACGAGGGTCATCAGAAGAGGACTGTACATGGAGAGCCTGACAGCAGGGACCCACAAGGTCCATGGTCGCATGCAATGAAAGTTCCTCCTTGTTAGGCTGGAAAAAAAATCCTCCCCCTGACAGCTGGGAGCCACGAGGTCCATGGTCGCACAGAAGGAAGTGCCTCCTTGTTATGTGAAAAAACTATTCCTCCCGACGATAGTTGGGACCCAACAGATTTGGTAGCTGACTTGTGGGCCTACTAAGCTAACGCCTACGCAGGGCTTTGTCAACTTAATCAACAAATGATTCTAGCAGCTGGACCGTTGGATGTTACTCCAACAGCCATGCTGCTTCTTCAACCTATGTTCTTGCTCCTGTCTCCCGTGGGCGGCAGTGCTGCTGCGCACCCGAACCAGTCAAGTTTCCCACTCCTCTCCATCTGTGACTCCACTGCCGTGTATTCCCCATCTCTGGGTCATTCCGGTCTAGGGCCTCGGGTCATCCACCGGCCTTGGTGCGCTCGGCACGGTGTGGTCAACGTGGTCAAAAAACGAGAGTCATCGGAAGATGACTGTACGTGAGAGGCTGACAGTGCGGATGCACCACGCCCATGGACGGATGCATGCAACTGCATCCTTTTTACCCTGAAAAATAATATTTTCTCCCCCTAACAGCTGGGACCCACCAGCAACATCTTCGCACGCAAGGAAGTGTGTCCTTATTACGAGCAAAAAAATGATTCCAGCCTGATAGTTGGGACCCAACAGCTATATCTTCGCACGCAAGGAAGTGCATCCTTATCCTCCCTGACAGCTGGGACCCACCCAGTCAAAGCGTATGTAGCATTGTCTGTCTTGTCGCGAAGGTGTACGTACATACTGGTCGATCAATCGCTCTGCAATGATGAATGTGGCCGAGTAAGTAGCGGTACATGTCATTGTAGAGCCCCCCACGTAGTAGTTCAGGATGTCCCATCTAAACCACGTGTACACGTACATACAACCACACGCCAAAAAATACGGCCACGTATGTACATATGAGCGGGGGTCTCGAAAAACGTACTCGCGCATACAGATGGCCAATGCTCGTGTACATGGAGTGGCAAGGAGAGGTAGCGACGTTGTCATGTTCACTGGCAGCTAACCGGCTGGGTCGGAACGGAGGAAACAACATCGTGTTCACTGGGAGCCTAGAGACTAGGTCAGAACACGTCATGTTCACCGGGAGGCAACAAACTGGGTCAGAATGGGTCATGTTCAATGGGAGTTGCTTCTTCTTGAGCTTGCGTTGGTTTTTCCCTTGAAGAGGAAAGGGTGATGCAGCAAAGTAGAGAAGTATTTCACTCAGTTAGAGAACCAAGGTATCAATCCAGTAGGAGACAACGCACAAATCACCAATACCTACACAAACAATCAAACAACTTGCACCCAACGCAATAAAGGAGTTGTCATTTCCTTCACGGTCACTTGCAAAAGTGAGATCTAATAGAGACAGATGAAACTAAACAAAAGATAAAGTAAATATTTTTGGTATTTTTGTTTTATAGATCGGAAAGTAAAAGATTGCAAAAATAGTAGATCGGAAACTAATATGATGGAAAATAGACCCCGGGGCCATAGGTTTTACTAGTGGCTTCTCTCAAAATAGCAAATAATATGGTGGGTGAACAAGTTACTATCGAGCAATTGATAGAAAAGCTCAAAGTTATAACGATATCTAAGGCAATGATTATGAAATATAGGCATCACGTCTGTGTAAAGTAGACCGACCCCTGCCTGCATCTACAACTATTACTCTACACATTGACCGACTCCTGCCTGCATCTACAACTATTAAGTTCATGAAGAACAAAGTAACACATTAAGTAAGATGACGTGATGTAGAGGAATAAACTCAAGCAATATGATGTAAACCCCATCTTTTTATCCTCCATAGCATCAATACAATACGTGTCTTGCTGCCCCTACTTTCAGTGGGAAAGGACACCGCAAGAATGAACTCAAAGCAAAGCGCTTCTCCCATTGCAAGAAAACCAATCTAGTTGACCAAACTAAACTGATAGTTCGAAGAGAATTACAAAGATATCAAATCATGCATATGAGAATTCAGAGAAGATTCAAATAATATTCATAGATAAGCTGATCATAAATTCAAAATTCATCGGATCTCGACAAATATATCGCAAAAAGAAGATTACATTGGATAGATCTCCAAGAACATCTAGGAGAACATGGTATTGAGAATCAAGGAGAGAGAACAAGCCATCTAGCTACTAGCTATGGACCCGTAGGTCTGGTGTTAACTACTCATGCTTCATCGAAAGGGCAATAGACTTGATGTAGAAGCCCTTTGTAATCGAATCCCCCTCCTACAGGATGCCGAAAAAGGCCCCTAGATGGGATCTCACAAGAACAGAACGTTCCGACGATGGAAAAGTGTTTATGTGGATGCTTCTAGTGGTTTGGGGATATATGTGAATATATAGGACGAAGAAGTAGGTCGGTGGAGTCACGGGAGGCCCATAAGGCAGGGCTTGCGCCCTACCTCCTGGGCGCACCCTCCCCCCTTGTGGATGCCTCGTGCCTCTTCCGACTTGATCTCCAAGTCTCTTGGGTGTCTGCTGGTCCAGGAAAAATCATCGCAAAGGTTTTGTTCCGTTTGGACGCCGTTTGGTATTCCTTCTCTGCGAAGCTCAAAAACAAGGAAAAAACAAAAACTAACACTGGGCTCTAGTTAATAGGTTATTCCCAAAAATAATATAAAATAGCATATTACTGCATATAAAACATGCAAAACAGATAATATAATAGCATGGAACAATAAAAAAGTACAGATACGTTGGAGATGTATCAAGCATCCCCAAGCTTAATTCCTGCTCATCCTCAAGAAGGTAAATGATAAAAACAGAATTTTTGATGTGGAATGCTACCTAACATATTTATCCATGTATTTTTTCTTTATTGTGCATGAATGTTCAGATCCATAAGATTCAAAACAAAAGTTTAATATTGACATACAAACAATAATACTTTAAGCATACTAACAAGGTAATTATGTCTTCTCAAAATAACAAGGCCAAAGAAAGCTATCCCTACAAAATCATATAGTCTGGCTATGCTCCATCTTCATCGCACAAAATTTTGAAATCATGCACAACCCCGATGACAAGCCAAGCAATTGTTTCATACTTTTGACGTTCTCAAAATTTTTCAACTTTCATGCAATACATGAGCGTCAGCGATGGACATAGGATTATAGTTGGAATAGAATATGGTGGTTGTGGAGAAGACAAAAACAACGAGATAGTCTCACATCAAGTAGGCGTATCAACGGGCTATGGAGATGCCCATCAATAGATATCAATGTGAGGGAGTAGGGATTTCCATGCAACGGATGCACTAGAGCTATAAGTTTATGAATGCTCAAAAAGTAACTAAGTGGGGTGTGCATCCAACTTGCTGATTCACAAAGACCTAGGCAATTTGAGGAAGCCCATCATTGGAATATACAAGCCAAGTTGATGCGGAGCATCCCTCGACTACTCACACCAATACTCCATCACCACCGCAAGCTCCAAGTGGACCCATGACACGAGCACGTGCACGCGCCATCGAGAACGAGGTTGCCTCTCTCCTCTTCGAGTTTCATTCGGTTTCATATGAGAATTGGATTCTACCATCATCGGAAACATTGTGCATGCTTAGGTACCAAGAGGATGATAGTGAGAAGGAGAGGACGGAGACTCAAGCGACCACGAAGCAAGGGAAAGAAGAGAAGAATGAGAAGAGGCAAGGGCCACAGCCCCTGGACACCCCGGGTGCCCGGCCCCAAGCCCCGGGTGCCCGGCCCCTCTCCTCTGGGCCTCAGCCAGCCCGCCCCGGGTGCCCGGTCAACTGGCCCCGGGTGCCCGGCCAGACCTGGGCCGCTCCAGTGCCACCACCGGGTGCCCGGGCCTTGGCTCCTCGGGTGGCCGGTCCGCCCCCCTCCGGAGCCCCTGACCGGTCCGGGCGCCCGACCGGTTCCACCCCGGGTGCCCGAACTCCTCCTTCGTGGCCACGCGTTTTAGGGACTTTTTGGTCCTTTGTATCCCTTTTCCCCCAAGTTTCGTCCCTAGGCTTTATATACTCATCTCCTAGACCATTTGGAAGGATAGCAAAGTATTAGATTAAACATTGTGAGCCTTTGATCCTTGTATCCCCTCCTCTTTGGAGATCAAGCCCCCACCTAGGGAAGAATCCTTTGGATTGTCAAGGCCTCCTCTTGGAGAAGATCATCAAGACCTCACCTAGTGGGAAGAACTTACCTAGTGCTACTCTCCTTGAATAGATCTTGTAATCTTGTGGATCTCATGTATGCTACTCTAGTGGATGTGATATTTGGGTTTGTTTCAGAGTTTTATTCTTGGTGTTATTGAGTGTTTTTCCTCGTTTTCCCCCTCCAAGTGTGAAAAGATCCCACCTAGGGTTTGACCCTACAACATCTTGGTATCATGAGCAAGGTTTATTCACATCTTGGAGTCCCATCCCCCCATTTGCTAGCTTGATTTTGTTGTTTTTCGTCCAAATCCGAAAATCCACACAAAAATAGCCCCAAAAAGTTTTCTTGCAATTTGTTGGATCTTGTGAGATTTGGTTGTTTTCGTCCATGGATTTGATGTTTGGCAAGTGGATCTAGCCCCTCCCCAACAATCCCCACCCTTCGCACCACGAAATTCGCGGAATTTTACTTTTTCCCCAATTTTTTCGCCCATCCCGAAGAACACCGGGTGCCCGCACCATGAACCGCCGGGCACCCGCACCGCTCCCAGCCACCCCCGGGCACCCGCACCTCACACCCCCCGGGTGCCCGCACCCCCCAAATCAGCCCACTACCAACTCCATTTTGGCCATAATTTCCACCTCCCAAGTCCATTTTTCGTGTTCTTTAGCTCGTTTAGAAGCTCTTGACATCCCCCATCCACTCATCCCACTACCACCACCATTAGCCCACATACAAAAAATCATCACAAAAACACCCACCTTCCGTATTTGACCGATTTTGTGTTGCCTTTTTCGTTTACTAAGGTGGTTCGGCTACTTAGGAGCGTGTGACATCTTCGTCACCATCATCGACTCGGAGTCATATTCATCCCTAACTGTAAGAAAGTACGGTAACCTCGACGACACTTACTCCTTACCTTGCTTTTGCATTGATATCCCGAGCCACTTCGCATCGCTTACCCATTGAGACTACCAAGTCGAGAATTGCTGGGCCATGCTATTGTGCACCGTAGCGATCGTGTTATCATCTTTGTGCCATAAGTCTCTCCCATGAATATCATACATACTTGTCTCATATCATACTCGGCTCGAGCATCAAGCATAGAAAAAAGAGAGGAAGAAAAGCTTTTAAGCAAAAGAGGAGAAACAAAGAGCTTGTAAGCAATAGAGTTGAGCCACTTGCATACCTATATCATCTTAGTCATCGCATATATACCATAGTTGGGATTGAAGACGGCACGACTCTCTCATAGGTAGGTGCACAAGCATATCTTTCCCATTTGAGCAATCGAGCTAGTGTCTCTCGAGCATTCGCACAACAAGAGCATTTTCCGTGGTTGCACATTTTGAGATCACTCCTTGGTTGTGCAGATCCCATCTATCTTCCGTGCGTGTGTACCTAGTGATACCTTTGGGATTGATCTATTTGCTTTACTTGCATTTTTGTGAACCTTCTCAACCTTATAGATATCTTGACTAACATTTGCTTGAAACTTTTGCCACCATCCTAACCGAGCTACTACATAAGCCTCTTACTTGTAGGTGTGAGAAACAAACCCGGTTCCAATTCTCCTATTGTGGAATTACATTGAGTGAGACTTGTTACATCTTCAATCCTTGGAGAAGGTAACTTTGGTATTGTTCTCTCATTTTCCTACTCACCCCAGTTGGTTATGATGGATAGGCCAAACTCGTCGTCTAACTCACTTTTAGAGGAGCAAGGTGATGATTCCAGATTCGTCTCCAAGAACCACTTCTTCATCGCGCAACAAGCGCTTCATCAAGAAAACGTCGCATTGGGTGAACGCTTGGAAAAACTTGCCTCCGAACTTCGTAAAAACATCGATGACAAATTCAACACACAAATGGAAGAGCTCCGCAACATGATCGTTTGACGTCCGTCTTCCTCATCGGCCTCTTCAAGACGGCGCCACTCAAGTCACTGTACACGTCGACAATCTTCAGACTACTCCTCTTATGATGCAAGTCCACCACGAGCTCGCCCTCCTCAACGTGATCATCATCAAGATCACCAAGCTCAAGAAAATCCATTCCATGGCAATGGCTTACAAGACCGAGTTCGAGCACATGAATGGATGCGACACCAAGTAACTCAGGGAGCAATGGAGCAAGAGCAAATACCTCCACAAGTACCACCTCAAGCCCCTCAAGACGGTGATGCACTTCGACAAGCACAAGAGCAACGTGAAGCACAAGCCCTCGACCGTGAAGCTCAAGCACTTGAAGCACAACAAGCTCTACGCGAGGCCACTAGAGCCGTTGAAGTCCGCAACCGCCAAGTGCAAGAACAAGAGGAAGCTCTTCGTTGCGAGATACAAGAAGAAGCCGCCCGACGTGAAGAACAACAAGAAAGGCGCAACCGAGCACACATTCCTCGCCCTCCTCCAAGACAAGAGCGACACCAAGTGGAACAAGTGCTTCAAGACCCTCCTCCACGCCAAGAGTGACATCACGAGGAATGAGCATTTGAGGACTTTCCAAGGAAAGAGCGATATCACAACCGCTATCAAGATGAAGAACTCCACTACGGCAAGCTCAAGTTCACCATGCCAAAGTTCTCCGGAAGCAATGATCCCGAAGAATATCTCTCTTGGGCATTAAAGGTGGACAAGATTTTTCGCCTCCACAACTACGTTGAAGAAAATAAGATCGCCATGGCCTCCCTCGAGTTCCAAGACTACGTCCTCATTTGGTGAGAACAAGTGATAGAGCGACGGCATACAAGAGACGAACCACCAATAACAACTTGGGAAGCCATGAAGGAAGTCATGAGAGCCCTCTTTGTGCCTACTCACTACACTCGAGATCTTTTCAAGAAGTTGCAACTCCTCAAGCAAGGCACCAAGACGGTGGAAGAATACTACCAAGAAATGGAGATTGCCATGATACGAGCCAGTGTCAAGGAAGATGACAAGAAAACAATGGCACGCTTCTTGAACGGCCTCAACCACCCAATCAAGCGGATCACCGACTTCCAACCATACTCCAACCTTCTTGAGCTAGTTCACCAAGAGACCAAGGCCGAGCGACAAGTGCAAGATGACTTCAAATACGCCAAATACTCGTCCAAGACCTACGGCTCCTACTCTCAAGCTCCCGCGACTTCGGCACCTCCTACATCAACTCGAGCATCACCAAGTACCGACGACAAATCAAGTTCCAAGCAAGTGGCACCTTCCTCGACTCGTCCTCCGGCAAGCACCTACAAATCCAAGACTCCTTCATCTTTGCGCCTCCTGATGATCCCATCAAGACAAGTTTAATAAAGTGCTTCACATGTGGCGGCCGAGGACACAAGTCCTTCCAATGCACCAACAAGCGAACAATGATCTTCAACGATGACGGCACATATGACTCACTAAGTGAAGAAGAAATGGAATCCATTGAGCACGTGGCCATGCACCGGCGCGTGAACGAAGATGAAGATGACCAAGTCTTTTGTGACAATGATTCAAGTCCCTCTTTCGTGGTCTCCAATGTCTTGACGCTCCAACACCACCAAGAAGAAGACCAACGGTGCCACATCTTCCACACCAAGGACGGCATCAATGGAAGGTCCATCAAGGTCATCATCGATGGAGGTAGTTGCCACAATTTGCCAAGTGAAGAACTATGCTCCAAGCTTCAATTGGTCAAGAGTAAGCATCCGCACCCTTATAAGGTTCAATGGCTAAGTGACTCTGGCACTATCCGAGTTGAGCATACGGTCCAAGTCTCCTTCAAAATTGTTGCATATGAGGACACTTTGGAGTGTGATGTGGTCCCAAAGACCGTTTACTACCTCCTTCTTGGTGGACCATGGCAATTCGACCGTGGTGTCATCCACAATGGGCGTACCAATCACTATAGCTTCAAGATGAAAGGGAAGGAATATGTGCTACGACCTATGTCTCCTAGTCAAGTGATAGCCGACAAGCAAGCCACCCATCATGGAGAGAAGAGTGAGAAAGTGATCCACTCAAATGTGAGTGAGAGCCACAAGCCAAACTTGAGCGCCTCTTCGCCTAGAGAGAGAAACCTGATACTATTTGCCACAAAAAGTGAGATGAGAGAAGTGTGTGAGAACCCATCGAGTGTGATGCACTTTGTCCTTGTGTGCAAGGATGGAGAACCAAAAACTAACACCTCTCACGAGCTACCTTTGGTGTTTCAATCTCTTTTGAAGGAATTTCAACATGTTTTCCCCGATGAGCTACCTCCGGGTCTACCTCCTCTTCAAGGCATTGAGCATCGAATCGACCTCATCCCCGGCGCACCTCTTCCAAACAAGGCTCCCTACCGCGTCAACCCCAAAGAAACAAAGGAGATTCAACGGCAAGTACAACAACTCATTGACAATGGTCATGTATGTGAAAGCTTAAGACCTTGTGTCGTTCCTGTTATACTTGTGCCCAAGCAAGACGGTAGTTTTCGCATGTGCTCGGATTCTAGACCTATCAATGCTATTACCGTTCGTTATAGGCATCCCATTCCTCGCTTAGATGATATGCTTGATGGACTTAGCGGTGCCACCATTTTCTCAAAAATTGATCTTAAAAGGGGTTATTATCAAATCCGCATACAAGAAGGTGATTAATGGAAAACTGCTTTCTAAACTAAATTTGGCTTGTACGAGTGGTTGGTTATGCCTATGGGTTTATCGGAAGCTCCCGGTACTTTCATGCGTCTTATGCATTTTGTGCTTCGACCTTACATTGGAGTTTTCGTTGTGGTTTACTTTGATGATATTCTTGTCTTTAGCAAATCAATGAAAGAGCATCTAAGTCATGTTAAGGCTGTTTCACAAACTCTTAGCAAGGAACGTCTTTATGCCAACATGAAAAAGTGCATGTTTGGTGTTGAAAAGCTTGTTTTCTTGGGATTCGTTGTTTCTTCCAAGGGTGTACATGTTGATGAATCTAAAATTGAAGCAATTAAAACATGCCCCCAACCCACCAATTTGCAACAAGTGCGAAGTTTTCTTGGCCTTGCGGGTTTTTATCGTCGCTTTGTGAAAGATTTTAGCACTATTGCCGCTCCTTTGCATGCTTTGAGTAAGAAGAATGCTCCTTTTGTTTGGGGACCTTTGCAATCAACCGCTTTTGATGAGCTCAAATCTTTTCTTACACATGCTCCAATTCTTGCTTTACCCAACTTTGACAAAACTTTTGAGGTTCATTGTGATGCAAGTGGTACCGGAATTGGTGGAGTTTTGATGCAAGAAAAACGAGCTATTGCATATTTTAGTGAAAAAAATTCCGGTGCTCAACTTAACTATCCCATCTATGACAAATAATTGTTTGCTTTAGTGCGTGTGTTACATGTGTGGGAGCATTACCTTAGACCGCATGAGTTTGTCATACATACCGATCATGAAACACTTAAATTTCTCAAAGGTCAAACCAAGTTGAATAAACGGCATGCTAAATGGAGTGAATTCATTGAATCTTTTCCCTATGTGATAAAGTACATTAAGGGCAAAGAAAACGTGGTGGCGGATGCCCTTTCCCGCAAATGCATGTTACTTACTCAACTTGAATTGAATGTCATAGGATTTGATCATATCAAAGATTTGTATGAGGGTGATGTGACTTTTGCTACTCCTTATGCTAAGTGTGTGATGCATACTTCTTGGGAAAGATATTATATCAAAGATGGTTATCTTATGAGAGCTAACAAACTATGCATTCCCGAGTCTTCCCTTCGTTTGCTTCTTTTGCAAGAGGCTCATGTAGGTGGACTCATGGGACACTTTGGACATGACAAGACTTTCGCCACGCTCTCCAAGAACTATTATTGGCCCAAGATGTTTCGCGATGTTGCCCGCTTCACCAACCGGTGCTCTACATGTTGCAAAGCTAAGTCACACTGTCAATCCCATGGTTTACATATGCCTTTACCTATTCCACATCAACCTTGGGAAGACATTAGCATGGATTTTGTGCTTGGATTACCTAGAACTCAAAATGGCAAGGATTGAGTTTTTGTTGTTGTGGACCGTTTCTCTAAAATGGCTCATTTTATCCCATGCAATAAGATAGATGACGCTTCACATGTTGCCAATCTCTTTTGTAGGGAAATCTTGAGGTTGCATGGCATGCCAAAGACAATTGTGTCGGATCGAGACGTCAAGTTCTTAAGCTACTTTTGGAAGACACTATGCGCCAAGCTCGGGATCAAGCTACTATTCTCCACGGCATATCATCCTCAAACCGATGGCCAAACGGAAGTCACCAACCGGACGCTTGCGACTCTCCTACGTGTGTTGATCAAGAAGAACATCAAGGAGTGGGAGGAGTGCCTACCCATTGCTGAGTACGCCTACAACCGCGCAAGACACTCTACAACCGGCAAGTCCCCCTTCGAGGTCGTCTATGGTTTCAACCCTTTGTCGCCATTGGACATCCTTCCTCTACCGCTTCAAGAATGAGAAAATATGGATGCAAGTGCAAGAGTCGCCTACCTCAAGAAGATGCATGAAGAAACACGTTCCACGATCGAGCGCCAAGTGCAACGCCTCTCCGCCAAGCTCAACATCAACAAGTCCCCGATGGTGTTCCAACCGAGTGATCAAGTATGGATACACCTCCGCAAAGACCGCTTCCCCAAGGAACACAAGTCCAAGCTACTCCCAAGAGCCGACGGACCATTCAAGGTGATCGCACACTACAACGACAACGCCTACAAGGTCGACATCCCACGCGACAAGTACAACGTTAGCGACATCTTCAACGTTAAAGACTTGGCCAAGTACCATGGTGATGAAGAGCATGATCTGTGGACGGATCTCTCCCAAGGGGGGGGAGATGATGCGGAGCATCCCTCGACTACTCGCACCGACACTCCATCACCACCGCAAGCTCCAAGTGCACCAATGACACGAGCACGTGCACGCGCCATCGAGAACGAGGTTGACTCTCTCCTCTTCGAGTTTCGTTCGGTTTCATATGAGAATTGGATTCTACCATCATCGGAAACATTGTGCATGCTCAGGTACCAAGAAGATGATAGTGAGAAGGAGAGGATGGAGACTCAAGCGACCACGAAGCAAGGGAAAGAAGAGAAGGAGGAGAATAGGCAAGGGCCACAGCCCCTGGACACCCCGGGTGCCTCACCCCGGGTGCCCGGCCCCTGCCTGGGAGAGGCGCCAGCCAGCCCTGAGTGCCCGGCCCCAAACCCCGGGTGCCCGGCCCTTCTCCTGTGGGCCTCAGCCAGCCCGGCCCGGGTGCCCGGCCAACTGGCCCCGGGTGCCTGGTCGGACCAGGGCCGCTCCAGCGCCACCACCGGGTGCCCGGGCCCTCAACCCCGGGTGCCCGGCCTACATCGCCCAGCCGCATGCGGCCACCCCAGGTGCCCGGGCCTTGGCTTCCCGGGTGCCCGGTCCACCCCCCTCCGGAGCCCCTGACTGGTCTGGGTGCCCGGCCGGTTCCACCCCGGGTGCCCGGACCCTTCCATCGAGGCTACGCGTTTTAGGGACATTTTAGTCCTTTGTATCCCCTTTTCCCTAAGTTTCGTCCCTAGCCTTTATATACTTATCTCCTAGGCCATTTGGAAGGATAGCAAAGATTAGATTAAACATTGTGAGCCTTTGCTCCTTGTATCCCCTCCGCTTTGGAGATCAAGCCCCCACCTAGGGAAGAATCCTTTGGATTGTCAAGGCCTCCTCTTGGAGAAGATCTCAAGACCTCACCTAGTGGAAAGAACTTACCTAGTGCTACTCTCCTTGAATTGATCTTGTAATCATGTGGATCTCATGTATGCTACTCTAGTGGATGTGATATTAGGGTTTGTTTGAGAGTTTTGTTATTGGTGTTCTTGAGTGTTTTTCCTCCTTTTTCCCCTCCAAGTGTGAAAAGATCCCACCTAGGGTTTGACCCTACAACACAAGTTCTATAATGAAAAATTCCCACTAGTATATGAAAGTGACAACATAGGAGACTCTCTATCATGAAGATCATGGTGATATTTTGAAGCACCATGCGGTAAAAGGAGAGTAACATTGCCCCTTCTCTCATTCATTTTTTTGGGCTTCTCCTTTTTTGGCCTCTTTATTTATTTATTTTTTGTCCGAAGTCTCATCCCGACTTGTGGGGGAACCATAGTTTCCATCATCCTTTCCTCACATGGGACAAGTCTCTAATAATGAAGATCATCACACTTTTATTTACTTACAACTCAGGAATTACAACTCGATACTTAGAACAAAATATGACTCTATATGAATGCCTCTGGCGGTGTATCGGGATGTGCAATGAATCAAGAGTGACATGTATGAAATAATTGTAAATGGTGGCTTTGCCACAAATACTATGTCAACTACATGATCACGCAAAGCAATATGACAATGATGAAGCATGTCATAATAAACGGAATGGTGGAGAGTTGCATGGCAATATATCTCGGAATGGCTAGGGAAAAGCCATAATAGGTAGGTATGGTGGTTGTTTTGAGGATGGTATATGGTGGGTGTATGGTTCCGGCGAAAGTTGCGCGGTACTAGAGACGCTAGAAATGTTGGAAGGGTGAGAGTGCATATAATCCATGGACTCAACATTAGTCATAAAGAACTCACATACTTATTTAAAAAATCTATTAGTTATCGAAACGAAGTACTATGCACATGCTCCTAGGGGGCTAGATTGGTAGGAAAAGACCATCGCTCGCCCCCGACCGCCACTCATAAGGAAGACAATCAATAAATAAATCATGCCCCGACTTCATCACATAATGGTTCACCATACGTGCATGCTATGGGAAACACAAACTTCAACAAAAGTATTTCTACAATACACAACTACTTACTAGCATGACTCTAATATCACCATCTTTATATCTCAAAACAATCATAAGGAATCAAACTTCTCATAGTATTCAATGCACTTGATATGAAAGTTTTTATTATATCCCTCTTGGATGTCTATCATACTAGGACTAGATTTATAACCAAAGAAAATTACCATGCTGTTTAAAAAGACTTTCAAAATAATATAACTGAAGCATGAGAGTTCAACAATTTCTATAAAATAAAGCCACCGCCATGCTCTAAAATGGTATAAGTGAAGCACTAGAGCAATATTGCCTAGCTCAAAAGATACAGGTGAAGCACATAGAGTATTCTAATAAATCATGATTCATGCGTGTCCCTCTCAAAAGGTGTGAACAGCAAGGATGATTGTGGCAAACTAAATATAAAAGACACAAATAATACAAGACGCTCCTAGCAAAACACATATCATGTGGTGAATAAAAATATAGCCTCAAGTAAAGTTACCGATAGATGATGACGAAAGAGGGGATGCCTTCCGGGGCATCCCCATGCTTAGGATCTTGGTTATCCTTGAATATTACCTTCGGGTGCCTTAGGCATCCCCAAGCTTAGGCTCTTTCCACTCTTATTCCATAGTCCATCAAATCTTTACCCAAAACATGAAAACTTCACAACACAAAACTCAACATAAAATCTAATAAGCTCCGTTAGTATAAGAAAATAAATCACCACTTTTTATACTGTTGTGAACTCATTCTTTATTTATATGGGTGTAATATCTACTTTATTCCAACTTTTTCCATGGTTCGTACCCCCCGATACTACCCATAGATTCATCAAAATAAGCAAACAACACATAGAAAACAGAATCTGTCAAAAACAAAACAGTCTGTAGCAATCTGGGAACTTTGAATACTTCTCTAACTCCAAAAATTCTGAAACATTAGGACAACCTGGGAAATTTGTGTACCAATCTTGGGAAAAAAGAATCATATCAAACAAACGGTTCGGTGAATAATGAAAATTATTTTCCTGGGCGCAAAAGTTTCTATTTTTCAGCAAGATCAAAACAATTATCACCGTAAGCCATCCCAAAGGTCTTAAATGGCACAAACATTAATTAAAACACAAAAACACATCTACCAAGAGGCTAGATGATTTATTTATTGCAAAAGAGCAAGGAAAAATATTGGGTTGTCTCTCAACAAGCACTTTTCTTTAAAGCCTTTTAGCTAGGCATTGATAATTTCAATGATGCTTGATAACCCACAAGTATAGGTGTCAGGACCCCGACTCAATGCCACATCGATCTAGCATGTAACACCTCATATCACTTTGCGGCCTCACGCACGGTATTCCCACGGGTGTCGCCTTACCTTTGCCCGGGACCGTTTGCGTCTTTTGGCACACGTATATGATGGTGTCGCTAGCATCCATATGATAAGGAGCCCGGGCTGACATGGCTAGTCGTAAACCCAAAGTGGCACAAACTTACAGGGACAGGCATCCATGACCCAACATCGAACGTGTCGGTCATCAGCGAGTGAATCCAGGCTGTAGCACTGGGCTAGCAGGACTCCGGTGAACCGGGCTGTAGCGGGCTAACAGGACTCCGGTATTCATCGCGTGACATTTCCCCGAAGGGACAGACACAGGAACGAAGAAGGACACATGCCGGCCAGCCTAAGTGTTCCGGAGCAGTGGCAAGCTACCATGGCTCACTGGAAACACTACGAGACATTTTCCGGTAAGAGAGGCTACTAAGGATAAACAACTAGATAGTCAGATCCCACACATACCAAGCATTTCAATAACATACACACAATATGCTCGATATGTGCAAACACAACATGGCATCACAACATGACTCTACAACTCAAGTATTTATATTCAATAGGCTCCGAGGAGCGAGATATTACAATCATGGGTCTCATGACCCAACACTCAGAGCATACAAGTCAAAGCACAAGCGGAAGCTATCATGTCTGAGTACAGACATCTATAAATGAAAAGGCTAAGAAGCCTGACTATCTACCAGATCCTGCCGAGGGCACAAGATCGTAGCTGAGGTAACAAGCTAAACGTCGAAGTCCACGCGGTACTACTAGCGAGACCGAAGTCTCTCTGCAAAAACATAAATTAAGCAACGTGAGTACAAATGTACCCAGCAAGACTTACATCAGATCTAACTACATATGCATCATTATCGACAAGGGGATGGTGGAGTTTGACTGCAGCAAGCCAGCTTTGACTCGGTGGCTATCCTGAACTATGACTGCAAGTAACTCTTTTGAGGTGGCGCACACGAGTCCACATTTTCACCAACCAATACACCACTATGGATTCGCTCCTGTCTCCCTACGAGAACGCCATCCATAGCACTCACGCTTATCTTGCGTATTTTAGAGTATCCACTTTCACTTGTCTATGAACTATGCAAGGGGTCCAAGTTTCCATATCCGAGGAATCCGGCTATTCGAATAGATAATGATAACCCTGTAGGGGTGTACTTCTTCACACATGCTTTCGCCACTTATCGCCCTGTACACGTCATGTACCTCGGCAACCTTCAAGCGGAAGACGGGCGAGGGAGTCGGCCACGACCTGACTAACCGAACAAGTCTCTAGTCCAGGTTTATCGCCTATTCGGATTCCATCCGCAAGGAGATCCGGCCGGGGTGTCGCTCACGGCCCCAAACGATGTGTGCAGGGTTCCCAAGCCCACCTCGACGGGTGGATGTACGCTTGGTACACCGTGCCACTGTGCCTAGTCTGTCCCAAGCCCACCTGTACCGGGTGCCACTTGGTAGACTACTAACACTACCTACAAACACCAGAAACTAGTTGCAACTCCTGGACGGAGATCATGTTGATTAATAAGTCGAGAGGGGTCGAGTTACCGGAACCCAATGTGTGGTAGTAACTGGTCATGGATCACAAACACAGAACTCAGTTCCTGAAGACGGCTGCAATGAGACAACCCACCATGTACTCCTACATGGCCTCTCACCGCTACCTTTACCAAATCGTGTTCACACACTTAGCTCACACATAGTAGGACATGTTCACACGCCTCTGATTCATCCCCGATGAATCAGACCTGACTCAACTCTAAGCAGTAGCAGGCATGACAAACAAGCATGAATGAGTAGGCACATCAGGGCTCAAACAACTCCTACTCATGCTAGTGGGTTTCATCTATTTACTGTGACAATGATAGGTCATGCAAAGGATAAAGGGGTTCAGCTACCGCAGCAAGTAACAAATATGTCGTTGTTGTCCTAATGCAGTAAAAGAGAGCAGGAGTGAGAGAGTGGGATTTTATCGGAAGGAACAAGGTTGTTTTGCTTGCCTGGCACTTCTGAAGATAATATAGCTCTTCATCGGTGTCATCGATCACATCGCCGGTACACGTCTATCGAGAGGGGACAATTACCGGCAAACAAGGAAGAACACAATCAATGCAATGTGACAATATGATGCATGAATGTGACATGGCAATATGATGTGATTTGAGCTAATGCAACGAGCTATGATTTAAATGAAGTTGGTTTAAATACAAGATTCAAATTCAAACTCCATATATGATTATTTAAATGCCCTTAATTTGTTTTGTCCAAAACAGAGGACAAACATTGTTCAAACATGCATGAAAATGGTACAGATGGATTCCTTTAATTTTTCTGATAATTTTTCATATATAATTTATTTAATTTGGAGCTACGGTTGAATTTCTATGAATTTTAGAAGTTTATACAATTTTCTGGAATTTTCTGAATAAAAATAATCCAGAAAATGATTTATTGCGTCAGCACTAGGTCATGCTGGTGTCAGCAGGTCAACTGGGCGCCCTAGGTCAAACCTGACCTATGGGCCCTGCGTGTTAGTGTCTGGACTAACTAACCTAATTAAGATTAACCCTAACTAACTTGGTTAGCCGGGCGGGGCCCGCATGTCAGTGAGTCAGTGGCTTAACTAGAATTAGTTATTAATTAACCAAAAGTTAGCAGGGGCCGGGCCCACCTGTCAGTGAGCCTAGGGAAGTCAAACAGGGTCAAATCCCGGGTCAGTGGGGTCAAACCCACCGGCGACATGACACCGGCGAGGCCCGAGACGGCGGCGCGAGCCGGAAACGCGCTACAGGGCACGGGCGAGGCTGTGCTTGGGCTCGTTGGAGAGCCCTTGCCGGTGCGCATCGAATGGTGGTGGTGGCCGTGCCTGCGGTGGCCGGTACCGACGACGGCGAGGTCGTGAGCGGCGGCCGGAGTTCGGCCAACGGCGGGTTAGGCGATGTAGGGCGCTAGGGGAGGCGTTGGTGCGTGCTACGTGCTCCTGGTGAGGTGTGGAGCACGGTGGTGTGCCCGGCTTCGAGCCACAGTGGCTCTGGCCACGACGGCGACGAGGCACGGCGGCGGCGAGCTTCGGCCGTGGTGGAAGATGGAGCTAGGGGACGGGAACAGAGGGAGCGAGCAAAGAGGAGGCAGCAAGAGCTCACAGGGAGAACAATGAGGTGGTCAGCGAGCTCGGGGGCGTCTTCGGTGCTGCGAATCGAACGGCGGCGATCGCCGGCCGTGGCGATGAAGATGGCGGTGATGGCGTGGCTTCAGGGCACCCGGCGTCGCGTGCGTCGTGGTAGAGCTTCCCGGACCCAAGGCGGAGCTCGTGGCCTAACTGGCTGGGCGTGGGGATGCTGGTGGCTCCGGTGGTGCTCGTCGGCGGTCTCGGGTGCGTCCGGGGATGAGCGAGGGAGAGAGACAGAGGAGGGAGAGGGGATGCAGCGGGTGAGGGAGAAGAGCGAGGGGACACGGGGCGTCGTCGTGGCGTTGCTAGGAGGGCCAGGGAAGCAAGAGGTGGCCAGGGCGGCGTCGGCGCTCGCCACTGAGCTGCTGCGGTGCGAGGGGAGGAAGACGACAGGGGGGAAAGCGGCGGTGGGCTGGGCCGCTGGGGGAGCTGGGCCGGCTGGGCTGGACAGGTAAGCGCCAGGTAAGTTGCTGGGCTTCTCTCCTTTTTTTATATTTCTGTTCTGTTTTCTTTATTTAATTCTTTTGCCACTGTTTTGAATTTAAAATAACTCAAACAATGACAAAACTCCTGTGAATATTTTTATTTGGCTAGATGGACTTTTCCAAAAGCTCATAAAATATTTCAGGGGTATTTGAAATTATATTCTAGTTATATGAATATAATTCAAATTCAAATAGCTAATGATTTAAATTTAAAGTCCCAAAAATAAATCCTTTTAAAAGGTTCATTATTTTTGGTTTGGATCAAAACCCTTGCCAAAAATATTAAACATCTAAGAAGAGCATTTTGGAACAATGAATGAGATTTTAGGGTTTTTGCCCTTCTTTTATTTAGGGTTTTGAGGCTTCTGAAGTCCTCAGTTCAAGTTTCAAAAATTTAAACATGATGCACAGATGGAAGCAAGCATAGGACATGCTAGAACTAGGGATGTGACAACTCACCCCCACTAAACAAGAATCTTGTCTCAAGATTCAAGCGTAGGGTAAGATGAAGGGGAAACGCAAACTAGTATAATCTTCACGATCCAGGTTGCACTTCGAATGAACGTTGATTCGATCACCATCATTGTCTCGAAGTCTTGCTCTGAGAAATCCTGCCAACATGACATGGAGAGAAGAAGGAGACTCTAGAAGGGTCGATCTTCTCGAAGATCGAACAACTCAGGATGAACTCACGGAATGAGACATAGCAACCTCTCTTGAGCTGAGACACTAAACATACATCCATGGGAATGGAGTGAAGTAGATGACGAAGGTTCACTAGGTAGACAATAATTCCACACTTAAGAAGGTGGTAAACGATTGTTAACGTAGCGAGGAGTTGAGTTGCCACAATACCATAACGGGGCACCTTAGGGAAGGTGACTTGTGGAAATATCCCCTTAAGTGGCAAAAAGAATTATCTTTGATTCAGGGATCATTGAAACTCTTTATACCAGCCTAAGGAAAATCTCGAGCGATCGTTTGGAGGGGTTCGGTAGAATGGCATACTCGGACTTGGATGATGTGGATTACCTTGTTGAAGAGAACGTAATGGATGAATTTGCTTACCACCGGAAATGGAAGAGACCCATGGTAGAATGGCACATTGGCGGTGCAAGCTGGGAACGAAATGCAAATGCTGGGAATGATTCTGGTAACTGGGGGAAGAACCCAACAATAGAGAGTGAATTCACTGTTTGAGAAGTTATAGCATAACCGAGGAAGTTGAGAGCAACCCTAGTTAATGCCGATGGTAACACCTAACGCTTGTGCGTGCTCTCAAGAACTTGAGCATTTCCACAATCATCAAGGTTTTACCAACATCCGTGTCAAGGATCCTGGCAACACAACTTGCTACCATGATGAATGATGATGGATGATGCAGATGCAAAGGAAGATAACACTTTCTCAGATTTCACCCTTGGCGGGGCCAAGGAAATAAAATCTGGATAATCGACCGAGAGACATTTAGCACTCCGCTTCTAATGTTCTCCTCGATGTGCTAGTGTATCCCATTCATAGATATGGTTTGATAACTAGAACATCAAGTAAAAGGTCGGACTTCGGGAGCAATAGAATCCATAAGGAATAGTTACGAAGGTAAATCCTACGAAATCCTTATGGGGATGCGGCCAATTTCTTCAATCAAGATACTACAATAATAGGTCTTCCGGCTGGGTGTGTTGGCCATGATATCCACTTAAACGGTTATCGAGGGACCAATATTATAGTTCCTAGGAAATGTTCCAACCATCATATCTGCTTGAGATTCAGACCTGGTTGGTGTCAGAATATTCCAGACTCATCGAGTCTAGGAAGAAAAATGAAAGTTTGCAACATAAATCAACGAGATGACGTTGCGAGATTCTCGGGGAATGAACTACGATAGTAAGCTCCAAAACATGAGCTGGTTCTGCTACAAACATGCGAACACGCTGTCCCAGACAAACATGACCACGTGGTAGTCTTATAATAAAACACTACTGAGTTCAGGTGGGGAACCATCAACGAGGATATCAAAATCCTTGCAGAAGGCATGCTCTTAAGAAGGAACTTCTTCTCCTTGAACAAATCAATCAGTGGCTTGGTGTGCTCGGGACACATATGGAATGAAGGTTGCAAGTCTCCAAACCATAGAATACTTCGCACATATGCATGACTGACTTGGGATGATTCCAGAGGAAGCAAAACTAACTTTCTCAAATTCACGGCGGCAACTATCACCAAATGCACGTGTATAAGAGGAAGTCACTCCTTTCATCAAACAAATACTTCATGAGCTAGCATGAAGAAAATGCTTCAAAAGTTTCCAACACTAACTTGTTGTCCAACAAGACCATGGAGGAGATAAGGATGTTGTCAATGGGCTCAACAACAATTCATCTGGGTTTACTTTTAAAAGGAATTCCATAGTTAAGTGAACAAGTGATAGCATTGGTCAGACCAAAGATGTAAGGGTGTATGCTCGAGGGATCAACCACGAGTAAGACAACATTACGAGCATCGTTGGTACTGATTTGATTTGACGATAGCCCACACTCAAATCAAAGGATTGATAAGACAATAGGTCCAGCAACTGATCATAGGGACCAATCGATGAAGATATCATCGTTCTTCAACACACACTACACCAGAATATCCCTTTGGAACGAACTAAGTTAGGCAAGCTTTTATCTTCCAACTCTCCAAGTTGTTGTCTAGCTTAACCAACTAGCTCCGGGATATCCAACACAGATTCTTGGAGAAAGGGTGGTTCACAAGAAACCAACTTGATCACGAGCCCAACATAACAGTCAGGAAATAACCCGGTAACGCTTCCAAGAAGATATTTGGAAAGTCACGAACCACCGGTATGTTACTAAGCTCGATAACAATCTTGCCTTTCAGGGCAAGACGATATGATCAAATGAGCGAGGACTTGACAAAATCCTAACTCATCAATCGAAATGTGCACCAGGAAGATGGACAAGGTAGCACGATCAATCTTAGAATGATGATTCAAGAACAAACACGTTAAGAATGAGGTTATTGTCCATTTAACTACCAAGCAACAAGGTTGCTAGGAGTATTGATTTCACACATCACGATTCACTTGTCGACATTCCGGTTATAACCACACGGAACCGAGGAATGAGTAATGATGGCGAGAAGTATCACTGTACCAAGAGTTCATAGGATGGTGTGCAATTCCTATAACAATCCCGATATAAAAGATGGTAATACTCCAAGGTAGAACAGAGCAAAAGCTGGATTAGCAATTTGTTCTGCGGAGCACAACTTCTTTGACCCAATCCTGGATATGGAAGAGGTACTGGAGTTTGTTTCTCCTAGTCATTCCGCGATAGAATGGCTTGACGGACCACAAGAGTAATAGGCATCGATAAACGAACGCACACATACTCTTGACTATCAATTGATAGACGAAGGTCAGTAGACAACTAAAGAGGGACAACTCAAAGGAACATATAACTTTCTGAGTTGTGGATGCATAGATTAGTATGTCGAACCAAGTTCAACATAATTCTTCCGGATAACCCATGCAGAAAGGTTGAGCTGGCAGAGTCACAATATAGCATGGAGAACTCATCGAGAGCACTCTTGTTGACATCTTTTGGTTCAGAAGAACTCCTGCCAAGAATGGTTCATGGTAATTGGAAGAAGGATGTACCATGAACCTCGAGAACTATCGCAAAGGTTACTAATATCCTAAAGGAACTAGCAAACACTAGCAACATGAGGTAAGTAGAGTGAATCTCGGGTTCAAAACCCAGGAGTAGAATACCTACTACTAAGTAGCATCACGGAATGCTTTCGAGAATAAAGGCCAGAATCATCACGCTAGGACACAAATCATGGCTAGACCACTAGATGATCCCCTGAGACACCTAGGGTCATAATAATAATTCCAACATAAATGTCAAGGCAATAGAATACCTCAGCTCAACAATTAGTGTGATCGAGCTGGCATAAAGGAACATTGAAACCAGAGGGAAAGGATTTTGCAAATGCATCAGACTATTTAGAAACCTGGGATGACTCGGACAGCATAACGGCTGTAAATGCTCAGAAAAGATTTGAGACATACTACAAAATGGTGGCATAACCACTCATAAGCACAATATCAAGGTTCCGAGATCAACAATTAACATACGGAAGTAGTAGGAACTGAACTGAGACTTAAATCCAACAATCTTATAAGTCTACTGATTAGTAACACGTGATCCTGATAGAAAGAAGAGATAGCCTAGTTCTTAATCCCCGTAGGAAAGATAAGATGACTCAGATCAGAAGGGCATAAGGTATAAGGAGTAAAAGAGCCTTACGTTCCATCCCACAATCAATTCCCTTATATAACTAAAGAATTTCTAGACTCAACTTCGACCAGTTTGGCTTGGTAAACCTACAGGCAGTCAAGCTCTGATACCAACGCTGTCAGGACCCTGACTCAATGCCACATCGATCTAGCATGTAACACCTCATATCACTTTGCGGCCTCACGCACGGTATTCCCACGGGTGTCGCCTTACCTTTGCCCGGGACCGTTTGCGTCTTTTGGCACACGTATATGATGGTGTCGCTAGCATCCATATGATAAGGAGCCCGGGCTGACATGGCTAGTCATAAACCCAAAGTGGCACAAACTTACAGGGACAGGCATCCATGACCCAACATCGAACGTGTCGGTCATCAGCGAGTGAATCCAGGCTGTAGCACTGGGCTAGCAGGACTCCGGTGAACCGGGCTGTAGCGGGCTAACAGGACTCCAGTATTCATCACGTGACATTTCTCCGAAGGGACAGACACAGGAACGAAGAAGGACACATGCCGGCCAGCCTAAGTGTTCCGGAGCAGTGGCAAGCTACCATGGCTCAGTGGAAACACTAGGAGACATTTCCCGGTAAGAGAGGCTACTAAGGATAAACAACTAGATAGTCAGATCCCACACATACCAAGCATTTCAATAACATACACACAATATGCTCGATATGTGCAAACACAACATGGCATCACAACATGACTCTACAACTCAAGTATTTATATTCAATAGGCTCCGAGGAGCGAGATATTACAATCATGGGTCTCATGACCCAACACTCAGAGCATACAAGTCAAAGCACAAGCAGAAGCTATCATGTCTGAGTACAGACATCTATAAATGAAAAGGCTAAGAAGCCTGACTATCTACCAGATCCTGCCGAGGGCACAAGATCGTAGCTGAGGTAACAAGCTAAACGTCGAAGTCCACGCGGTACTACTAGCGAAACCGAAGTCTCTCTGCAAAAACATAAATTAAGCAACGTGAGTACAAATGTACCCAGCAAGACTTACATCAGATCTAACTACATATGCATCATTATCGACAAGGGGATGGTGGAGTTTGACTGCAGCAAGCCAGCTTTGACTCGGTGGCTATCCTGAACTACGACTGCAAGTAACTCTTTTGAGGTGGCGCACACGAGTCCACATATTCACCAACCAATACACCACTATCGATTCGCTCCCGTCTCCCTACGAGAACGCCATCCATAGCACTCACGCTTATCTTGCGTATTTTAGAGTATCCACTTTCACTTGTCTATGAACTATGCAAGGGGTACAAGTTTCCATATCCGAGGAATCCGGCTATTCGAATAGATAATGATAACCCTGCAGGGGTGTACTTCTTCACACATGCTTTCGCCACTTATCGCCCTGTACACGTCATGTACCTCGGCAACCTTCAAGCGGAAGCTGGGCGAGGGAGTCGGCCACGACCTGACTAACCGAACAAGTCTCTAGTCCAGGTTTATCGCCTATTCGGGTTCCATCCGCAAGGAGATCCGGCCGGGGTGTCGCTCACGGCCCCAAACGATGTGTGCAGGGTTCCCAAGCCCACCTCGACGGGTGGATGTACGCTTGGTACACCGTGCCACTGTGCCTAGTCGGTCCCAAGCCCACCTGTACCGGGTGCCACTTGGTAGACTACTAACACTACCTACAAACACCAGAAACTAGTTGCAACTCCTGGACAGAGATCATGTTGATTAATAAGTAGAGAGGGGTCGAGTTACCGGAACCCAATGTGTGGTAGTAACTGGTCATGGATCACAAACACAGAACTCAGTTCCTGAAGACGGCTGCAATGAGACAACCCACCATGTACTCCTACATGGCCTCTCACCGCTACCTTTACCAAATCGTGTTCACACACTTAGCTCACACACAATAGGACATGTTCACACGCCTCTGATTCATCCCCGATGAATCAGACCTGACTCAACTCTAAGCAGTAGCAGGCATGACAAACAAGCATGAATGAGTAGGCACATTAGGGCTCAAACAACTCCTACTCATGCTAGTGGGTTTCATCTATTTACTGTGACAATGACAGGTCATGCAAAGGATAAAGGGGTTCAGCTACCGCAGCAAGTAACAAATATGTCGTTGTTGTCCTAATGCAGTAAAAGAGAGTAGAACCGAGAGAGTGGGATTTTATCGGAATGAACAAGGGGGTTTTGCTTGCCTGGCACTTCTGAAGATAATATAGCTCTTCATCGGTGTCATCGATCACATCGCCGGTACACATCTATCGAGAGGGGACAATTACCGGCAAACAAGGAAGAACACAATCAATGCAATGCGACAATATGATGCATGAATGTGACATGGCAATATGATGTGATTTGAGCTAATGCAACTAGCTATGATTTAAATGAAGTTGGTTTGAATACAAGATTCAAATTCAAACTCCATATATGATTATTTAAATGCCCTTAATTTGTTTTGTCCAAAACAGAGGACAAACATTGTTCAAACATGCATGAAAATGTTACGGATGGATTCCTTGAATTTTTCTGATAATTTTTCATATATAATTTATTTAATTTGGAGCTACGGTTGAATTTCTATGAATTTTAGAAGTTTATACAATTTTCTCGAATTTTCTGAATAAAAATAATCCAGAAAATGATTTATTGCGTCAGCACTAGGTCATGCTGATGTCAGCAGGTCAACTGGGTGCCCCAGGTCAAACCTGACCTGTGGGCCCTGCGTGTCAGTGTCTGGACTAACTAACCTAATTAAGATTAACCCTAACTAACTTGGTTAGCCGGGCGGGGCCCACATGTCAGTGAGTCAGTGGCTTAACTAGAATTAGTTATTAATTAACCAAAAGTTAGCAGGGGCCGGGCCCACCTGTCAGTGAGCCTGGGGAAGTCAAACAGGGTCAAATCCCGGGTCAGTGGGGTCAAACCCACCGGCAACATGACGCCGGCGAGGCCCGAGACGGCGGCGCGAGCCGGAAACGCGCTACAGGGCACGGGCGAGGCTGTGCTTGGGCTCGTTGGAGAGCCCTTGCCAGTGCGCATCGAATGGTGGTGGTGGCCGTGCCTGCGGTGGCCGGTACCGACGACGACGAGCTCGTGAGCGGCGGCCAGAGTTCGGCCAACGGCGGGTTAGGCGATGCAGGGCGCTAGGGGAGGCGTTGGTGCGTGCTATGTGCTCCTGGTGAGGTGTGGAGCACGGTGGTGTGCCCGGCTTCGAGCCACAGTGGCTCTGGCCACGACGGCGATGAGGCACGGCGGCGGCGAGCTTCGGCCGTAGTGGAAGATGGAGCTAGGGGACGAGAACAGAGGGATCGAGCAAAGAGGAGGCAGCAGGAGCTCACAGGGAGAACGATGAGGTGGTCAGCGAGCTCGGGGGCGTCTTCGGTGCTGCAAATCGAACGGCGGTGATTGCCGGCCGTGGCGATGAAGATGGCGGTGATGGCGTGGCTTCAGGGCACCTGGCGTCGCGTGCGTCGTGGTAGAGCTTCCCGGACCCAAGGCGGAGCTCGTGGCCTAACTGGCTGGGCGTGGGGATGCTCGTGGCTCCGGTGGTGCTCATCGGCGGTCTCGGGTGCGTCCGGGGATGAGCGAGGGAGAGAGACAGAGGAGGGAGAGGGGATGCAGCGGGTGAGGGAGAAGAGCGAGGGGACACGGGGCGTCGTCGTGGCGTTGCTAGGAGGGCCAGGGAAGCAGGAGGTGGCCGGGGCGGCGTCGGCGCTCGCCACCGAGCTGCTTCGGTGCGAGGGGAGGAAGACGACAGGGGGGAAAGCGGCGGTGGGCTGGGCCGCTGGGGGAGCTGGGCCGGCTGGGCTGGACAGGTAAGCGCCAGGTAAGTTGCTGGGCTTCTCTCCTTTTTTTATATTTCTGTTCTGTTTTCTTTATTTAATTCTTTTGCCACTGTTTTGAATTTAAAATAACTCAAACAATGCCAAAACTCCTGTGAATATTTTTATTTGGCTAGATGGACTTTTCCAAAAGCTCATAAAATATTTCAGGGGTATTTGAAATTATATTCTAGTTATATGAATATAATTCAAATTCAAATAGCTAATGATTTAAATTCAAAGTCCCAAAAATAAATCCTTTTAAAATGTTCATTATTTTTGGTTTGGATCAAAACCCTTGCCAAAAATATTAAACATCTAAGAAGAGCATTTTGGAACAATGAATGAGATTTTAGGGTTTTTGCCCTTCTTTTATTTAGGGTTTTGAGGCTTCTGAATTCCTCAGTTCAAGTTTCAAAAATTTAAACATGATGCACAGATGGAAGCTGATAGAGGCAATGGTCCCGATCTTTTGATGAGATGATGGATATCGCTTTGGTGGAAGTCGACTTTGACGATCCGACTACGAACGTGCGAGGACGTCGCGCCTTAGCAATCGCTAAACCAACTCCGAGAGGTTATTGACCACGCCGGAGCACGATCAACCTGACCACGAGGGTCTGTTTCCTACGAGCAAACGAAGAACAAGCAAGAAACTAAGATTGCAATCTGGATATTGCGAATATAAGAAGAAAGCTTTATTGATCAAGGTGGGGTTCTGTGACGCCTTTGTCTGGTCGTTGAACACAAACGAAGTACGCGAAGTTGCAGCTATGGCGAACTTTTAATCTAAACAAAACCCAAGGAAAAGCTACTAGATGGATCTACTTATATAGGAGCAAGGGGTGGCGGCCAAGGAGGTGGGAGGACGTCCCAAGGCAGCCTAAAACTAAATCTAGGTCGTACAAGGCCAATGGGCCCAAGTGGAGGTGATGTAACACCTTTGGACTTGTAGTTTGACTCGGATTCTGCTGCAGCATCAGATTGTTTCGTCCACAACTCAACGCTCCGGACGAATTTGAAGGTGATTCCAATCGGGTTGGAAAGTGCACGAAATCTAGTTTCGAACAAAAAAAGAATCACCCAATTCGGAGTCCGTATGAAAAACTTGTGTGCGTTTTGAGTCAGGTGTGTCTGTGCAGTCCGAATCTGAATCCAGAACATGAGAGACTTGGACTCTATCTTCTCTTGGGCCAAAAGTGACGTGAGAGAACTTTTTGGACAGCAAATAAACATCTCTTTCTTCCTTATCTTCATATGTGGATTGTACAAATGTCCCATACACCTGCAATTAGACAAAACACAAAAGTGTGTGAAGTATTTTTGTTCTGGATAACATAAATAGATTATTGAATAGTTTGCACTAGAAATCACCTTACAAATATGCATATATGCAATATTTTTGGTCATATCCAAGGTAGTCATGTCCTTATCATCCTCCCCTTCTTGAAAATAAAGCCGTCCTCGGCGTTGCTTAATCTGAAATGTGGCTAACAAAAGAGACAAGGTGTACATGTTGTATATGTATATGTCATCCATTTTTACTTCCCTTGATTTTTGCATATATGACACATGAATAGATGAGTAACTTGCATAGTTCATAAAATCTAAAGCCAAAAAATTAGCACAAGAAGTAGAAGGCATGAAATTATTGCAACTCAGTTTGCACATATAAGTGAAGCTCTTATTCATTTCAAAAGATTGACAATGTTCATCATTAAACCATCCCAACATTGATGAATAAACCTTACTTGCATCAAATTTACATGCTACGACATGCTTAAATAAGCAAACATGCAATAAGTCATTCAACACAGAATCATCACCAAGATTAGAGGTTATATCAAAATGATTAAACATTGGTTCTTTTGCATCAATAGTTAATTCAATGGGTGCACTCAAAATTGTTGGTATTTCAGTTGTTCGATCACATGGCAAAGTCAAATTATCAACATAGTCCTCGAAAATAGGCGGTGTGATCAAAGTAGTGGGTAGCTCATCAGATGGTGCATTCAAATTGACAAGGCATTCATCATTCTCATGTAGAGATGGAAGATCAGTACCTTTGTCATTACCTCTTATGATCAACTCAGATGATGTAGCCACTCTCGGGGGCGATGTGTCACATGGTGGAGGTGATGTAGTCGTGACAACAACGGATGTGGTTGTCATAGTATGCCTAGTAGTTGAAGGAACAATCATATCAACTCTTGGAATGTGCATCGTGCGCTTGTTCTCCTCGTGGCCAACACGTCGTTTTATTTCCTGTTCAGCTTTGCAAGCAAGATGAAACAAATGGTCCATAGGATAACACTCTTCATGAATTAGTATCTCTTGAATATCACGGTTTAATCCTCCCCAAAATCTATCCATAAAATCATCTTCACTTTCTTCTAAAGAGGAATGCAACAAGGTAGTTTGTAAATCATCATAATATTTTATTACAGTTTCACTACCTTGTTTTAAGTGTTGCAACTTCTTAATCATGTCACGAGTATAATAAGCAGGGACGAAAGTATGTCGCATGGCAAGTTTCAAATCATCCCAAGTAGTAGGTATATAATCAGGGTGTAACCGACAATATTCACTCCACCAAACCAAAGCATAACCAGTGAAAGAACCAACCGCAACCTTAACCTTTTTATGTTCATCGAAATTATGGGAAGCAAATATATTTTTTATGTCGAAATCCCATTCAATATATAAAGCAGGTTTAAAACGGCCATTAAATGGTGGTATAGATACATTAACCTGATCATGTGCATTTGGATGTTTGTGCACCTC
This sequence comes from Triticum aestivum, assembly GCF_018294505.1. NCBI lineage: Eukaryota > Viridiplantae > Streptophyta > Magnoliopsida > Poales > Poaceae > Triticum > Triticum aestivum. The sequence continues at coordinate 309,380,005 of NC_057804.1, read as the reverse complement.
TTGTGACGGTTGTGGTATTTGCAAAGGTGGTGGCACGTCTCCCGCGATCGACAAAGCCCATGAATTGACTCTGGATCCTGTCATGATTAGTAGAACAAGAAACAAAACCCAAAAATAATGTTCCTATAACTACTAGGATGTGGTGGTAAAACGCTCACAGTAAAGCAAATATCAATGTCTTACAAGTTCTTACCATGCAGCAGGCGGTGATCGGCAACCAGCGGTGTCAAGTAACTCCGAATATTGAGTAAAGCGATTGCCAGGGGAGCGTACGTATACACGGTGTAGAAATATGTGGAGCTGGGTTGGCTATATATGGTAGCAAAAGATTAGCAATAATCAATTCAAAGATGCAATGTTGAATAAACGCTCAACGACGGTACTGTGCTGGTCCTAGGCTAGACCGAACTAGAGACGCGAGCCTAGAACACTAATGAGGTCACGTCGTAGCACAACTAGCATCAATGAAGGACACTAAGTAGCTTTGGACAGCAAGATATAAGTGAAGATCACAACGGCAGTAAAGATAATGAGGTGAAACAACAGCCAAGCAGGATATATCAACAACTTTGTCTCCAACTTTCCTCTGAAAAAGTTTGTGCCGATTTTTTTGTATTTTTTTCTCTTTTTTTCCTCACACTTTTTTTTCTTTCTCTCCTTTTTTTTCTCTGACTTTTTTTCTCCTTTTTTTTCTCTCGTTTTTTTCTCTCTTTTTTCTCCCTCTTTCCAAAACAAACTAGATAAGATGTAGATTGGATCAAGTGAAGATGTGAACGATCTCAACTATTATTATGACAATGAATGATGGGTAGCACGGGGTGGAAATTGATGGATGGGTGGTGGACAGCGGAAGAGATAATGATGCAGCGGTGGCGTGACTAATGTGAACAGAACTCAAAACTCTAAACGAACTAGACACTAAGACCAGCAACTCGACACGACGATGCAACCGATAATTCAACTATGCAAGCAATGAAAAGAAAATTGCAAAGGCTCAGACTGGCTTGGACCAAGGATGAATAGATCTAACTCTTTTTTGTGACTTTTTCTTGGACAATAGGTAAGAAAATAAATCTAATCTAGGAAAACTGGAAATTCTCACCGAGCAACCTGAAAACTGATACCACTTGATAGAGGCAATGGTCCCGATCTTTCGATGAGATGATGGATATCGCTTTGGTGGAAGTCGACTTTGACGATCCGACTACGAACGTGCGAGGACGTCGCGCCTTAGCAATCGCTAAACCAACTCCGAGAGGTTATTGACCACGCCGGAGCACGATCAACTTGACCACGAGGGTCTGTTTCCTGCGAGCAAACGAAGAACAAGCAAGAAACTAAGATTGCAATCTGGATATTGCGAATATAAGACGAAAGCTTTATTGATCAAGGTGGGGTTCTGTGACGCCTTTGTCTGGTCGTTGAACACAAACGAAGTACGCGAAGTTGCAGCTATGGCGAACTTTTAATCTAAACAAAACCCAAGGAAAAGCTACTAGGTGGATCTACTTATATAGGAGCAAGGGGTGGCGGCCAAGGAGGTGGGAGGACGTCCCAAGGCATCCTAAAACTAAATCTAGGTCGTACAAGGCCAATGGGCCCAAGTGGAGGTGATGTAACACCTTTGGACTTGTAGTTTGACTCGGATTCTGCTGCAGCATCAGATTGTTTCGTCCACAACTCAACGCTCCGGACGAATTTGAAGGTTATTCCAATTGGGTTGGAAAGTGCACGAAATCTAGTTTCCAACGAAAAAAGAATCACCCAATTCGGAGTCCGTATGAAAAACTTGTGTGCGTTTTGAGTCAGGTGTGTCTGTGCAGTCCGAATCTGAATCCAGAACGTGAGAGACTTGGACTCTATCTTCTCTTGGGCCAAAAGTGACGTGAGAGAACTTTTTGGACAGCAAATAAACATCTCTTTCTTCCTTATCTTCATATGTGGATTGTACAAATGTCCCATACACCTGCAATTAGACAAAACACAAAAGTGTGTGAAGTATTTTTGTTCTGGATAACATAAATAGATTATTGAATAGTTTGCACTAGAAATCACCTTACAAATATGCATATATGCAATATTTTTGGTCATGTCCAAGGTAGTCATGTCCTTATCAGAAGCAAGCATAGGACAGGCCAGAACTAGGGATGTGACAATAGGGGATCGCAACAGTTTTCAAGGGTAGAGTATTCAACCCAAATTAATTGATTCGACACAAGGGGAGCCAAAGAATATTCTCAAGTATTAGCAGTTGAGTTGTCAATTCAAGCACACCTGGATAACTTAATATCTGCAGCAAAGTATTTAGTAGCAAAGTAGTATGGAAGTAACGGTAACAGTGGCAAAAGTAATAGTAGCAGTTTTGTAGTAATCGTAATAGTGGCAACGGTAAAGTAACTAAGCAAAGAGCAATATGTGAAAATATCGTAGGCATTGGATCAGTGATGGATAATTATGTCGCATGCGATTCCTCATGCAATAGTTATAACATAAGGTGACACAGAACTAGCTCTAGTTCATAAATGTAATGTAGGCATGTATTCTGAATATAGTCATACGTGCTTATGGAAAAGAACTTGCATGACATCTTTTGTCCTACCCTCCCATGGCAGCGGGGTCCTATTGGACACTAAAGGATATTAAGGCCTCCTTTTAATAGAGTACCGGACCAAAGCATTAACACTTAGTGAATACATGAACTCCTCAAATTATGGTCATCGCCAGCAGTGGTCGCGATTATTGTCACTTCGGGGTTGCCAGATCATAACACATAGTAGGTGACTATAGACTTGCAAGATAGGATCAATAACTCACATATATTCATGAAAACATAATAGGTTCAGATCTGAAATCATGGCACTCGGGCCCTAGTGACAAGCATTAAGCATAGCAAAGTCATAGCAACATCAATCTCAGAACATAATGGATACTAGGGATCAAACTTTAATAAAACTAACTTGATTACATGGTAAATCTCATCCAACCCATCACCATCCAGCAAGCCTATGATGGAATTACTCACGCACATCAGTGAGCATCATGAAATTGGTGATGGAGGATGGTTGATGATGACGACGGCGACGGATTCCCCTCTCCAGAGCCCCGAACGGACTCCAGACCAGCCCTCCTAAGAGAGATTAGTGCTTGGCAGCGGCTCTGTATCATAAAATATGATGGATCCTTCTCTCTGGTTTTTTTCTCCCCGAACATGAATATATAGAGTTGGAGTTGAGGTCGGTGGAGCATCAGGGGGCCCACGAGGCAGGGGGCGCGCCCAGGTGTGTAGGGCGCGCCCCCACCCTCGTGGACAGGGTGTGGGCCCCCTGGCCTTGATTCTTTCGCCAGTATTTTTTAGTAATTCCAAAAATATTCTCCGTGGAGTTTCAGGTCATTTCGAGAACTTTTTTTCTGCACAAAAATAACACCATGGAAATTCTGCTGAAAACAACGTCAGTCCGGGTTAGTCCCATTCAAATCATGCAAGTTAGAGTCCAAAACAAGGGCAAACGTGTTTGGAAAAGTAGATACAATGGAGACGTATCAACTCCCCCAAGCTTAAACCCTTGCTTGTCCTCAAGCAATTCAGTTGATAAACTGAAAGTGATAAAGAAAAACTTTTACAAACTCTGTTTGATCTTGTTGTTGCAAATATGTAAAGCCAGCATTCAATTTTTCAGCAAAGATTATGAACTAACCATATTCACAATAACACTTGGGTCTCATGTTTACTCATATCAATGGCATAATCAACTAGTGAGCAATAATAATAAAACTCGGATGACAACACTTTCTCGAAACAATCATAATATGATATAACAAGATGGTATCTCGCTAGCCCTTTCTGAGACCGCAAAACATAAATGCAGAGCACCTCTGAAGATCAAGGACTGACTAGACATTGTAATTCATGGTAAAAGAGATCCAGTCATAGTCATACTCAATATAAATTAATAGTAATGGATGCAAATGACAGCGGTGCTCTCCAACTGGTGCTTTTTAATAAGAGGATGATGACTCAACATAAAAGTAAATAGATAGGCCCTTCGCAGAGGGAAGCGGGGATTTGTAGAGGTGCCAGAGCTCGAGTTTTGAAATAGAGATAAATAATATTTTGAGCGGCATACTTTCATTGTCAATAGTTCAATATAACAACCGATAGATCTCGATATCTTCCATGCTACACACATTATAGGCAGTTCCCAAACAGTATGGTAAAGTTTATACACCCCCACCACCAACAATCATCAATCCATGGCTCGCCCCGAAACAACGGGTGCCTCCAACTAACAACAATCCTGGGGGAGTTTTGTTTGCAATTATTTTGATTTGATTTGAGCATGGGACTGGGCATCCCGGTTACCAACCATTTTATCATGAGTGAAGAATGGAGTCCACTCCTCTTGAGAATAACCCACCTAGCATGGAAGATATAGACAACCCTAGTTGATACATGAGCCGTTCGAGCATACACAATAGAATTTCATTCGAAGGTTTAGAGTTCGGCACATACAAATTTACTTGGAGCGGCAGGTAGATGCCGCATATAGGAAGGTATGGTGGACTCATATGGAATAACTTCGGGGTTTATGGATTTTGGATGCACAAGCAGTATTCCCGCTTAGTACAAGTGAAGGCTAGAAAAAGACTGGGAAGCGACCAAGTAGAGAGCGACAATAGTCGTGAACATGCATTAAAATTAATCAACATTGAGTGCAAGCATGAGTAGGATATAAATCACCATGAACATAAATATCATGGAGGCTATGTTGATTTTGTTTCAACTACATGCGTGGACATGTGCCAAATCAAGCCACTCGAATCGTTCAAAGGGGGACACCACCATATCATACCACATCACAACCATCTTAATAGCATGTTGACATGCAAGGTAAACCATTATAAACTACTAGCTAATTAAGCATGGCATAGGCAACTATAATCTCTAATTGTCATTGCAAACATGTTTCATTCATAATAGGTTGAATCAGGAACGATGAACTATTCATATTTACAAAAACAAGATAGGTCGAGTTCATACCGGCTTCTCTCATCTCAATCATTTCATCATATATCGTCATTATTACCTTTCACTTGCATGACCGAACGGTGTGGATAATAATAATAGTGCACATGCATTGGACTAAGCTGGAATCTGCAAGCATTTAAAACAAGGGAGAAGACAAGGTAATATGGGATCTCGGTTAAATCAACAATAATGCATATGAGAGCCACTCAACATTTTCATCATGGTCTTCTCCTCTTGACCCCCAAAGAAAAGAAAGAAATAAAACTATTTACACGGGAAAGCTCCCAACAAGCAAAAGAAGAACAAGAAATCTTTTTGAGTTTTCTTTTAATTACTACTACTACAGGCATGGAAAGTAAACTAGCTAAAAGCTATAACTTACTTTTTTGTTTTTCTTAAGGTTATTCAAACACACAAGAAGAAAGCGAGAAAAAGAAAATAAACTAGCATGGATAGTACAATGAAAAAGTATGAGCACCGACAACTAGCATGAGTGTGTGAACATGAATGTAATGTCAGTGAGAAATACGTACTCCCCCAAGCTTAGGCTTTTGGCCTAAGTTGGTCTATGGCCACTGCTGGCCTGGCGGATATCCAAAGTCGTAGTCGGGGTTGTATTGAGATGCAGCAGCTACTGCCTCGTGAGCTGCAGCTTGGAGGCGAGCAGCCTCCGTCCTCCTCTCATACTCGTTTGCCTCCTCCCTGGTTATAAATATCTTCTTTTTGCCTGAAAGTCAAAGAAAGTGGGAGCAGGAAGAGCAACATGGATAGTACGCCTTCTGTCAAAGATTAGTCGGTACTGGAGGAACGTTTCATTCCTCTCAAGAAACTGATGGCTAACCATGGCACTATAATCTAGATAAGCAGGAGGCAACTCTATGTCACTTCCATGTATGGATACACCAAGATAATTAGCTACACGAGTTGCATAAATCCCACCAAACAAATCTCCACATGTACCATTAAGATGCAACCTTCGTGCAACAATGGCCCCCAAGTTATATTGTTTATCACCTAATACTGCACTCTTGAGGACACTAAGATCAGGAACGCACATGTGACAAGCTTTATCTTTACCATTAATGCATCTACCTATAAAGAGAGCAAAATAATGTATGGAGGGGAAATGAATGCTCCCTATGGTAGCTTGTGTGATTTCTCTAGATTCACCCACGGTGATACTAGCAAGAAAGTCTTTATATTCAGATTTACGAGGTTCACTAACATTGCCCCACTTCGGGAGTTTACATGCAGTATTAAAATCTCCTAGGTCCATGGTATATGATTTATCATAAAGATCAAATAAAATAGTGTGAGAATTGTGCGAAGATGTAAATTTAAACCTTCTCACAAAGGAATCAGTAAGGTAGTAGTACTGTAGGCATTTATCTTACATGAAGTCCTCAAGATCAGCATTACGCACATATGCATCAAATTCATCTTTGATGCCTGCTTGGACCATAAACTCCTCTGACGGCCATTCACAAGGCCGCACTTGAGCTTCCCTCGGTGGTTCATTGTCTGGCTCACGTATTGCGGGCCTGGGTCCTTGATTCCTTCAAGAACCACCTTGGTACATTTTCCTAAACATATTTCTTCCTCTGAAAAATTTCTGAAAATTTTAGTAACTCAAAATAAAAGTGAACCAAGCTCAACAAAATTGATAGCAACTACTCTCACAAGTGGCTAGAGACTATATCATGCATTAGAACTACTTGGGACCATATAAATTTGGCATGCAAGCTCAAGAACACGGTCACCTTAGTAGCAAAAATTTGCAATGAATAAAGCACTAGAACAAAAACTAATTGGACCATTGGAGGAGTCACATACTGAAGAACAATCCCCCAAAGCAGTTTTGTGAGTGGAGCTTTGAGCAAGCAGATCAAAAACGGCGGCAAGATGAGCTAGAACTAGTGCTTGAGCTGGTTGGTGATTTTTTGGGAGGAAGAAGGAGTGTGTGGGTGCAGGAATAAGTGGAGGAGGGGCCACCAGGGGCCTACGAGGCAGGGGGACCGCCCCAGGGGGTGGGCGTGCCCTGGACCCTCGTGGACAGGTGGTTGCCCCCTCTGGTGTGTTCTCAGTGCCAAATATTCTCAAATATTCTAGAAAAAAAATCATATTTCGTTTTTAGGGCATTTGGAGAACTTTTATTTCCGGGGTATTTTTTGTTGCAAGGATAATTCAGAAAACAGACAAAAAATACTATTTTTCTTTATTTAATAACAGAAAGTAAAAGGAGGGTACAGAGAGTTGTGCTTTCTAACTTCATCCATCTCATGCTCATCAAAAGGAATCCAGTAACAAGCTTGATCAAGTCTTGTTAACAAACTCATTCCGAATCGCATGAAACCGGAGAATTTTCGAATAGCACTAGGTTACCTCAACGGGGATATGTATGTCCCCAATAATAAGAATATCATATTTTTTCCTGACAGTAGGAAGAGGACATTCAAAACATCCAATAGTAATCGATGGAATTTTTCCAATAGAATTTATATTGTGGACTTGAGGTTGTTTCCTCAGAAAGTGTACCATATGCTCATTACCATTGACATGAAAAGTGACATTTCCTTTGTTGCAATCAGTAATGGCCCCTGCAGTATTCAAAAAGGGTCTACCAAGGATAATTGACATACTATCGTCCTCGGGAATATCAAGAATAACAAAGTCCGTTAAGATAGTAACGTTTGCAACCACAACAGGAACATCCTCACAAATACCGACAGGTATAGCGGTTGATTTATCGGCCATTTGCAAAGATATTTCAGTAGGTGTCAACTTATTGAAATCAAGTCTACGATATAAAGAGAGAGGCATAACACTAACACCCGCTCCAAGATCACATAAAGTAGTTTTAACATAGTTTCTTTTAATGGAGCATGGTATAGTTGGTATTCCTAGATCTCCTAGTTTGTTTGGTATTCGACCTTTAAAAGTATAATTAGCAAGCATGGTGGAAATTTTAGCTTCCGGTATCTTTCTTTTATTTGTAACAATATCCTTCATATACTTAGCATAAGGATTCATTTTAAGTATATCAGTCAAACGCATGTGCAAAAAGATAGGTCTAATCATTTCAGCAAAGCGCTCAAAATCCGCATCATCCTTTTTCTTGGATGGTTTAGCAGGAAAAGGCATGGATTTCTGAACCCATGGTTCTCTTTCTTTACCGTGCTTTCTAGCAATGAAGTCTCTTTTATCATAACATTGATTCTTTGATTGTGGGTTATCAAGATCAATAGCAGGTTCAATCCCTACATCATTGTTATTGCTAGGTTGCGCATCAACATGAACATTATCATTAACATTATCAGTAGGTTCATGTTCATCACCATATTGTGTTTCAGCATCAGAAATAGAAATATCATTGGGATTCTCAGGTGTGTCTACAACAGGTTCACTAGAAGCATGCAAAGTCCTATCATTTTTCTTCTTCTTCTTTTTAGAAGGACTAGGTGCATCAACATTATTTCTCTGAGAATCTTGTTCAATTCTCTTAGGGTGGCCTTCAGGACACAAAGGTTCCTGATTCATTCTACCACCTCTAGTCACAACTCTAACAACATTATCATTTTCCTTATCATTTAATTTATTGAGCAAATCATTTTGTGCTTTAAGCACTTGTTCTACTTGAGTGGTAACCATAGAAGCATATTTACTAATGAGTTTAAGTTCACCTTTAACTCTAGACATATAATCACTCAAGTGTTCAATCATATAAGCATTGCGTTCAATTGTCTACCAACATAAGCATTGAAGATTTCTTGTTTAGCCATAAAGTCGTCAAACTCATCCAAGCATTGGCTAGCAAACTTAGGTGATGGGATTTCAGCTTTATCATATCTATAGAGAGAATTTACCTTTACTACCTATGTTGGGTTATCAAGACCATGTATTTCTTCAATAGGTGGTAAATTAAGGCCATGCATTTCTTCAACGGGAGGTAAATTCTTAACATCTTCGGCTTTAATACCTTTTTCTTTCATAGATTTCTTTGCCTCTTGCATATCTTCAGGACTGAGAAATAGAATACCCCTTTTCTTAGGAGTTGGATTAGGAGTTGGTTCAAGAAGTGTCCAATTGTTTTCATTAGTCAACATATTATTCAATAGCAATTCAGCTTGATCAACTGTTCTTTCCCTGAAAACACAACCAGCACAACTATCTAGGTGGTCTCTGGAAGCATCGGTTAGTCCATTATAAAAGATATCAAGTATTTCGTTTTTCTTGAGAGGATGATCAGGCAAGGCATTAAGTAATTGGAGAAGCCTCCCCCAAGCTTGTGGGAGACTCTCTTCTTCAATATGTACAAAATTATATATTTCCCTTAAAGCAGCTTGTTTCTTATGAGTGGGGAAATATTTAGCAGAGAAGTAATAAATCATATCCTAGGGACTATGCACACAACCAGGATCAAGATGATTAAACCATGTTTTAGCATCACCCTTCAATGAGAACAGAAAAAGCTTAAGGATATAGTACTAACGAATGTTTTCCTCATGAGTTGTAGCGACCCGACCTCAAACGGTCAAGTCCCTGTGCCTCAGTGTCATCCCTGGATCAGTAATACTGACACACACAGTACTCGAAGGATTTATAACAGAGTAGCAATCACACACTTATTACATCGAATGTCTCAAAAGAGAACTTATTACAATAATATGGGTTTGTAGGTGTTTGGGGTTTGGGTTTTTCCTCACTCGATGATTTTCGCTCAAAGTCCTCGGAGGATGGGTTGCTCTCAAATGTCAAGTGTCAGTTTCTCTCAGAGCAGCCAACCAGGTAGTGGTTGTAGGGGGCGGCTATTTATAGCCTAGGGAGCAGCCCGACATGATAAGACATAAATGCCCTTCAATGATATGACCATTATGTGGATAAGATATCTTGGGACAGCTGGCACGTAGCACAGCAACGGTCGGAAATTTGACTCTCAAATTCCTCTAGGCTATCATGTTCCTCACTGTGTAGGAAATCCGCACTGGTGAATTCCTAACTCCTTAGTCAGGACAAATTCCTCAGCGACCAGAAGAACTTCGTCTCTGTCACTGAAGAAATCGACTGAACTGTATGAGATTTCCAATGGCTTCACTCGAAGGGATTGGTAGGTGTAGGATTTTGAGTTGAGCATCACATTGAAATTTTTCCTTAGTATTTCCTCGACCCCCTTTAACAGTACAGTGTTTCCTATGACTCAAGAAGGAGAAAAACAAAACTATGACAATGTAAGTCTTCAAGCTTCATATTCCTCGCATGAATATCAAGTCTTCACGGACACACCAATTTCTTCACTTTCAAAGTCTTCATGAAAGTCTTCAGGAATACCAAAATCTTCAGTCAAAGATATTCATTTTCAGGGGTCGACTTTCTCTGTAAATATCAAACTCCTCATAGACTTATAGACCTATGTACACTCATAAACACATTAGTCCCTTAACCTATAAGTCTTCAATACACCAAAATCACTAAGGGGCACTAGATGCACTTACAATATAATCCATACCGCGTAGTAAACGCTGTTTTTGGTATGTCCTTCTCTCGGATCTTGAACTGATGGTATCCTGATCGCAGATCAATCTTCGAAAACACCCTAGCTCCTTGCAGCTGATCAAACAGATCATTGATCATCGGTAGTGGATACTTGTTCTTAATGGTTACTTCATTCAAGGCTCGATAATCAACAACCATCCTTAGGGATTTATCCTTCTTCTCCACCAAAAGTACTGGAGCTCCCCAAGGTGATGAACTCCTTGGAATATAACCTTTCTCCAACAACTCCTTGATCTGCTTCTTAATTTCCTCCAGATCATTTGCGGGCATCCGATAGGGTCTCTTGGATATGGGCCCTGTACCTGGCAATAGCTCTATCAGAAACTCAATTTCTCTATCTGGTTGCATGACGGGTAACTCTTCTGGGAAAACATCCGGGTAATCCTTTACTACAGGCACTTCCTCCTGAACAACTCCCGTGAGGGCATTCACTTGGGTCCTCCTAGGAACATGCCTAGATACGTACTTAATCCTTTTCCCCTCCGGGGTGGTGAGATAAATTGACTTACTAGCGCAGTCAATACTTCCTCCATACTTTGACACCCATTCCATACCTAATATCACATCCAATCCTTGTTACTCCAAGATAATTAGGTCAGACGGAAAAACATTCGTCCCAATGGTTAGGGGTATCTGGTTGCACCATCGGCTAGCCATATACTCTGATCCAAGCGAGCTCACTAAAAGAGGGGTCCTTAGGGTTTGGGTTGGTAGGTTAAACTTATCCACGAATCCCCTTGATATGTATGAATGCGATGCACTGGTATCAAAAAGAATAAGAGCGGTAAACGACTTAACTAAAAATTTACCTATTACCGCGTCCGGCTGTTCTTCAACCTCCTCCACGTTAACGTGGTTCACTTGTCCTTTGTTGAATGGGTTAGGCTTCTTTCTAGCGCTCCCGTTTCCGTTTCTATTCCTTCCTTTAGGACAATCATTGACATAGTGCCCTGTCTTCCCGCACTTATAACAAGTAACTTGACTTAGGTCTCTCTTGGTGGGTGTGGCTGGATTGGAGCGATTATTGTTAGCTCCATCCCCATTTCCGTTCTTAGCGCCATTGTGATTATGCGATCCTCCTCCAGGGTGGTTATGACCTCCGTGGTTATGAATGAGACCTCACACATTCGGGGTTAAGCAAGGCTTCTGCTAAGCTCTTGAATTATACTTCCCTTGTCCATACTTCCTCTTACGGCTCTCAAGCTGCTGCTTCCCTTCAATCATAAGAGCTTTATCTACCAACTTCTGGTAGTTGTTGAAGGTTGCCACCATCAACTGCATGCTCATCTCATCATTCAACCCTTCTATAAACTTCTCCTACTTTGCAGCATCAGTGGCCACATCATCAGGGGCATAGCGTGATAACTTGCTGAAATCATCCACGTACTGGCCAACAGTACGGTTCCCCTGGCGTAAGTTGTGAAACTCCCGCTTCTTCATCTGCATGGCTCCAGTGGAAACATGGGCAGTACGAAAGGCCTGCTGAAACTGAGCCCATGTGACAGTGTCGACAGGGTAGGTGGTTGTGAAATTTTCCCACCATGCTGCTGCGGGTCCATCCATTTGGTGTGCGGCAAAGCGCACCTTCTCCGCATCCGTGCACCCTGCGGTGGTTAACTCCCTTCCGATACAGCGTAGCCAATCATCTGCAACTATTGGCTTGGTGCTACTAGAGAACACCGGCGGCTGTAACCTTAGAAAATGGTCTAGATTGTCCACTGGTGGCGGGTTGTTGTTGTTGTTGTTGTTATTGTTGTTGTTGCCCTGGTTCTGAACTAGCAATTGCATCAAAGCATTCTACTGTTGGATCAACTGGGTGAGCTCCGGTGGGAAAGCAAAACCGGTGTCACGTCTCGGAGGCATCTAAGGGGTTTAGATGGAAGAGATTAGAATAGAGGAAAAGGTCTAGTGAGAAAGCACTACCCATATGCACATGACACAAACACAATCATTTCATTCAATCAATCAAGCAAGGACATACATCAGTCTAAAACTATCGAAAAAGTGCTCAACTACTACTTGATGCATAGCGGAATACTAATATTGTATGGTGGTCATCTAGAAATTTTGATCGGTGGAAGATTCCATGATGTCTGCTCCAGCTTCGTCTTCATAGTCATCATCACTCGGATCAGAATCAGTGTCGTTGATGATGATGTAGTTGTCCGGGCAGGTGGGGTCGTTGTCTTCGTCTCCCGGTGCTGGTCCTCCCATGAATATCCCGATCTTATTAACCAGGTCGTCGTTCTTCTCCAGTAGTGTCTTGATTTCCTCCTTATATTCGTCGCGTGTGAACTTGAGTTCTTCTTCCAGCTTGATGATCCTAGTATTTGCCTTCTTCAATTCCATCATGTCGGCGCACATCTGGTTCTCCTGGCGTCGAATGTGCTGGTTTAACTCCTGGATAAAAGCTGCGACAGATCGGTCCTTCCTGGTGCTGATCATCTCCCATTGCTCATCTCGGCGCCCACATATCTGATAAGTAGTGTCCTTGAGTTCCCTGTTGTATACTTCTCCAATGCATCCCATGGTAATGTGGGCTTCCATGCTCTTGCCTAGACTCCAGGTTGGTGGTTCGAAAGAAAATTCTATGGGTTTAGAAGTTGGCGAGAACGTTCTTCCTGGAACTTGTACTTGAATCATCCAGCGCTCTTCTTCTGGTAAGGTGGTGTTGTACGTCCCGGTGAAACTAGGTATTGCAATGTTCAAGTACATAGTGACTTCCTTCAAGTGGCGTCCAAAAGGTGTATCTTCGTCCGGTTGCGCGAACTTGTTCTTCTTCTCCGTCATCCTAAAGAGTGGAAAAGGGAGAGGAGTCAGAAATGAGTAGAGAAGAGTGACCTATGGTTTATATTAGTGGTCGTGTCCTACACTCAGCGTGTGCTCTGATACCATCTTGTAGCGACCCGACCTCAAACGGTCAAGTCTCTGTGCCTTAGTGTCATCCCTGGATCAGTAATGCTGACACGCACAGTATTCGAAGGATTTATAACAGAGTAGCAATCACACACTTATTACATCGAATGTCTCAAAAGAGAACTTATTACAATAATATGGCTTAAGGCCATCTAATGCGAATACAGCGGAAGGCTTGGAAGATAAAGTGAGTTCATCAACTCCAACGGCATAGCTAAGCTGCACGGCAACAACCTAACGAACCTTACTCCTCGTCTAAAAAGTCTGCAACATAATTCGTTGCAGCCCGAGAACGGGTTAGCACATGGAATATGCTAGCAATATAACACAGTAGAATAGAAACATAATAATACTATCACTCCATGCATATATGGTTGGTGGAAAGCTCTAAGGTTATAGTTTTGCGGAAAGCAAATTTTTCCCTACAACAAAGGAATAAATTTTAATTTAACTATCATGGTGGTTGATAAAATATTGAGAAGGTAAACCCCCTCTCAATCCCAAATTAAAGTCATTAACAACCCAACAAAATTAATTAAGAGTGTTGAGATACATGTGAATACTCAAGTACTAGATACTCAAATTGTCCATAACCAGGGACACGGCTAACCATGATTAGTTTGTACACTCTGCAGAGGTTTGCGCACTTGTCCCCACAAGACTCGATCGCCTCCGTTGGATTTCTCGCACTACATGATGTTTGAGAAACGGATGACCGAGACACAGTCTTTCAGGAACATTAACTCTCTACTCCGGGTAGACCATACCAAACCTACAAAACCCACTACCTACTGATCTACCTCTTCAAGAGCTTCACGTAACTTACTCAACTATGCTAGAGCCCATAATAGCTTGTGGCTGCACACCGAAGTTTCTAGCATGAATAATCTTAGTTCCCTTTGAGCCTGGGTGGCGGTCCATAGGAAGATCACACGGATACCCCGGGATTTCCAAAAATAAAACAGACAACACTGGGTTCCCCAGGTACCTCAATCCACCCAGATGTGTATTTAGGTTTCCACCTTAAGTAAACCATTAATTAATAATCTCACATCTGTCATGGAAATCACTCAAACCCAATCCACGTCTACGAGCGTAGCATGGCAATATAAGCAACGCGTAGAAGTAACTCCCAAGGGTTTGATAATAAACAAGGCAATAGGTTCTACCTCAGCAACTACTTCCCAACCCACAAGTTAAAGACATCCTAATCATGCAATGTTTTAGGATTGAACTAATGCAATGAAAACTGGGTATGGAAAGAGTATGATCAATGTTTTACTTGCCTTACCGACGATCCGTGAATCCTAGAGACTCGTAGTAACACGCTTCGCACTCCGGGAATTCTATCACAAACAAACAATAACATACATAAGCAATGCACAAGTAAGACTCCAAATAAAAGAGATTGACCAGAAAGTTCAACTTAAGAACACCGGTTTGCAAAAAGAATCAAATCAAACGGAGCAACGAAACTCAAACGGTGAAAGAAACAAGATCCGTTTACTAATCTGGACTAAGGTCAAATTTTGCAGTACAAAAACTTTTTTTAAGTTGATTAAACAAAAAGAGGGTCTCGAGACAAAACTCTAGGCGTTTGAATCACCCGATTCCGACTAACGAGCGCGAAGAAAAACAGAATTTAAGATCGGATCAAAAATCGCGACTGAAAAATAATCGCGGATAAATCCGATAAAAGAAATCTGACGAACAGACTATCGAACGAGCGTTCGTTATCTGTAACTAACGGAAGAGAACCGTTCGAACGTACGGACGAACGTCCGTTAAATAAATGAACCAACAAAACCGGCGAACCGAATCTAAAAAAACCGATCTAGGGTTTCTAAAAAAACCGGCGGCGACGGTTCGGCGCGGTACATCGACGAGGTGGCTCCGGCGAGGCGGGGTGGCGGCTCTCGGGGCGGCGGGGCTTGGCGACGGCAGGGCGGTAAGCGGCGGCGGCGGCGGCGCTCGGCTGCGGCGGTGACGAGGCACGGAGGCGGCGGCGGCGGCGCTCGGCTCGGGGCGGCAGGGCTGGTGGTGGTGGCGGTTTGGGGGGGGGGGGGTGGCGGCGTATATAAAGGGGGGCGGCGGCTTGGAGGAGGGGCCAAGGCGGCGGAATGGAGGAGTCCCGGCCGGACTCCTCGTCCGAGGCGGCGGCGGCTCGGTCTCCGGGTGGGAGACGGCGCGCGCGGGGAGGTGGGCTGACTCGGCTGGGCTTCGGCCCAGTCGGCGCCGGAAGTTTTAAAATAATAATAATTATGCCGACAGAAAAATAAATCCTATAAAGTAAAATAAAAACCTAAAAATTCCAAAACAAATTTTCATCGTCTAAATAAAATATTTAGAACGAGATGAACATTTTCTTGGCCCTAAAATGCAATTTTTAAAAACGTGCATATTTCTCTAATGCAAATAAAATCCAAATAAACTCAAATAAAAGCAAATAAATGATTTTAACATTTTTCCTCCAATATTTCAATTGTTTTGGAGAAGTCATATTATCTCCTCTCATATATTTTATAAGGAAATATTTTTTCAGAGAGAAAAATAATTAAAATAAAAAAATCCACGTTTCACTATTTGATACAAAATCAAATATGAAAATCGGGAAATCCCCAACTCTCTTCGAGGGTCCTTGAGTTGCTTAGGATTTCGAGGATTTTGGAACGGAAACACAATAAAATGTGATATGCATGGATGATCTATGTATAACATTCCAAATTGAAAATTTGTGATGTTACATGAGTGAATAGGGTGGCTATATCATTTAACTTAGTAAGATGTGCCACAACAATTTCAGATTCATAGCGATAAAAACGATCAGATTCAACCAAAGTAATTATCTCAGGATCGATAGAGAAATCATAATCCTTATCAGTAACACAGATAGGTGAAGTAGCAAAAGCAGGGTCGTATTTCATTCTAGCATTCAAAGACTTTTCTTTAAGCTTAACTAATAGTTTCTTAAGATCAGATCTATCATTGCAAGCAAGAAAATCTCTAGTAGTTCCTTCATCCATAACATAACCCTCAGGCACAATAGGAAATTCATATCTAGGGGGAGAATCTTCATCATCACTTTCATCAATATTATCAGTTTCATTAATTTCATTCTCTCTAGCCCTAGCAAGTTGTTCATCAAGAAATTCACCTAATGGCACAATATTATCAAGCATAGAAGTAATTTCATCATAAGTATCATGCATAGCAGAAGTGGCATCATCAATAACATGCGACATATCAGAATTAATAGCAAAAGCAGGTTTAGGTGTCGCAAGTTTACTCAAAACAGAAGGAGAATCAAGTGCAGAGCTAGATGGCAGTTCCTTACCTCCCCTTGTAGTTGAGGGAAAAATCTTAGTTCTTTCATCTTTCAAGTTCCTCATAGTGATCAGCAGATATAAGTCCCAAGTGACTCAAAGAATAGACCTATGATCCCCGGCAACGACGCCAGAAAATAGTCTTGATAACCCACAAGTATAGGGGATCGCAACAGTTTTCGAGGGTAGAGTATTCAACCAAAATTTATTGATTCAACACAACGGGAGCCAAAGAATATTCTCAAGTATTAGTAGTTGTGTTTTCAATTCAACCACACCTAGATAACTTAATATCTGCAGCAAAGTATTTAGTAACAAAGTAATATCAAAGTAACGGTACTAGTGGCAAAAGTATCAGTAGCAGTTTTGTAGTAATCGTAACTGTGGCAACAGTAAACTACTAAGCAAAGAGCAATATGTGAAAAGCTCGTAGGCATTGGATCAATGATGGATAATTATGTTGGATGTGATTCCTCATGCAATAGTTATAACATAGGGTGACACAGAACTAGCTCCAGTTCATCAATGTAATGTAGGCATGTATTCCGAATATAGTCATACGTGCTTATGGAAAAGAACTTGCATGCCATCTTTTGTCCTACCCTCCCATGGCAGTGGGGTCCTATTGGAAACTAAGGGATATTAAGGCCTCCTTTTAATAGAGTACCAGACCAAAGCATTAACACTTAGTGAATACATGAAATCCTCAAACTACTATCATCACCGGGAGTGGTCCCGATTATTGTCACTTCGGGGTTGCCGGATCATAACACATAGTAGGTGACTATAGACTTGCAAGATAGGATCAAGAACTCGCATATATTCATGAAAACATAATAGGTTCAGATCTGAAATCATGCACTCGGGCCCTAGTGACAACCATTAAGCATAGCAAAGTCATAGAAACATCAATCTCAGAACATAATGGATACTAGGGATCAAACCCTAACAAAACTAACTCGATTACATGGTAAATCTCATCCAACCCATCACCATCCAGCAAGCCTACGATGGAAGTACTCACGCACGGCGGTGAGCATCATGAAATTGGTGATGGATGATGGTTGATGATGATGACGGCGACGGATTCCCCTCTCCAGAGCCCCGAATGGACTCCAGATCAGCCCTCCTGAGAGAGATTAGGGCTTGGCGGCGGCTCCGTATCGTAAAACGCGATGAATCCTTCTCTCTAAATTTTTTCTCCCCAAACATGAATATATAGAGTTGGAGTTGAGGTCGGTGAAGCATCAGGGAGCCCACGAGGCAGGGGGCGCGCCCAGGAGGGTAGGGCGCCCCCACCCTCGTGGACATGGTGTGGGCCCCCTGGCCTTGATTCTTTCGACAGTATTTTTTACGAATTCCAAAAATATTCTCCCCGGAGTTTTAGGTCATTCTGAAGACTTCTATTTCTGCACCAAAATAACACCATGGCAATTCTGCTGAAAACAACGTCAGTCCAGGTTAGTTCCATTCAAATCATGCAAGTTAGAGTCCAAAACAAGGGCAAAAGTGTTTGGAAAAGTAGATACGATGGAGACGTATCAATGCTCACATTAAAGTGAAGAATCGAGGCACAAAGATAGCATCATAAAACACGTGACAAACACATCTAAGTCTAACATAGTTCCTATGCTTAGGAATTTTATAAGAAAACAAATTATCAAGGCAAGCCAAAACTATCATATGTAAGGAAGAAGAAAGAGACGATAGCAATCTCAACATGAAGAGAGGTAATTTAGTAACATGAAATTTCTACAACCATATTTTCCTCTCTCATAATAATTACATGTAGGATCATAAGAAAATTCAACAATATAGCTATCACATAACATATTCTCACCATGATCCACATGTTTGCGAAGTTGACACTCTTCCAAAATAGTGGGATTAACATTAACTACAGTCATGACCTCTCCAAACCCACTTGTATCAAAAAATTCATAAGATTGAACATTCTCCAAATATGTGGGATATAAAGTTGCCACTCTTCCAAACCCACTTTCAATAATCTAGAAAACGTTATTATTAATCTCATATTCATCATGGGGCTTCAATAAATTTTCAAGATCATAAGAAGAATCACCCCAATCATGATCTTTGCAACAAGTAGTAGACATAGCAAAAGTAGCATCCCCAAGCTTAGTGTTTTGCATATCATTAACACAATTGACATTAATGGAATTTATAATAACATCATTGCAATCATTCTTTTGATTAAAGGAACTATCATGAATCACTTTATTATTATCTTCTTTCAACACTTCACACTTTTCAGATTCACGAATTTCTAGCAAAACTTCATAAAGATAATCTAGTGCCCAAAACTCACTAGCAATTGGTTCATCATAATTGGATCACTTAAGAATATTAGCAAGTGGATGAGGATCCATAAACTCTTTGCTTCTGATTTTCAATAAACACACAATTATACCAAGCAAACGAGCAAACAAACCAAGTAAGACATAAAGGGCAAATGAAAAGACAAACAGAAGAAGGGCGAATAAAAAGGCAAATCTATTTGAAAATCATTTTAGAAGTGGGGGAGAGGAAAACAAGAGGCGAATGGAGAATGATGTAACGCAAGAGATGATAGTTTTATGATGGGTACTTGGTATGTCTTGACTTGGCATAGATCTCCCCGGCAACAGCGCTAGAAATTCTTCTTGCTACTTCTTGAGCTTGCGTTGTTTTTTCCCTTGAAGAGGAAAGGGTGATGCAGCAAAGTAGAGATAAATATTTCTCTCAGTTAGAGAACCAAGGTATCAATCCAGTAGGAGACAATGCACAAATCACCAATACCTGCACAAACAATTAAACATCTTGCACCCAACGCGATAAAGGGGTTGTCAATCCCTTCACGGTCACTTGCAAAAGTGAGATCTAATAGAGATAGATGAAACTAAACAAAAGATAAAGTATATATTTTTGGTATTTCTGGTTTATAGATCGGAAAGTAATCGAGTGCAAAAATAGTAGATCAGAAACTAATATGATGGAAAATAGACCCCGGGGCCATATGTTTCACTAGTGGCTTCTCTCAAGTAGCAAATAATACGGTGGGTGAACAAATTACTGTCGAGCAATTGATAGAAAAGCACAAAGTTATGACGATATCTAAGGCAATGATTATGAAATATAGGCATCACGTCCGTGTCAAGTAGACCGACTCCTGCCTGGATCTATGATTATTACTCCACACATCGACTGACTCCTGCCTGCATCTAGAGTATTAAGTTCATGAAGAACAGAGTAACGCATCAAGTAAGATGACATGATGTAGAGGAATAAACTCAAGCAATATGATGTAAACCCCATCTTTTTATCCTCGATGGCAACAATACAATATGTGCCTTGCTGCCCCTACTGTCACTGGGAAAGGACATCGCAAGATTGAACCTAAAGCTAAGCACTTCTCACATTGCAAGAAAAACCAATCTAGTTGGCCAAACTAAACCGATAGTTCGAAGAGAATTACAAAGATATGAAGTCATGCATATAATAATTCAGAGAAGATTCATCGAATCTCAACAAACATGCCACAAAAGAAGATTACATCGGATAGATCTCCAAGAACATCGAGAAGAACATGGTATTGAGAATCAAAGAGATAGAAGAAGCCATCTAGTTACTAGCTATGGACCCGTAGGTCTGAGGTAAAATACTCACGCTTCATACGGGCCCATAGATCTCCAAGTCTCCTAGGTGTCTTTCGGTCCAAGAAAAATCATCACGAAGTATTCCGTTTGGACTCCATTTGGTATTCCTTCTCTTGAGGCTCAAAAAAAGAGAAAATAACAGAAACTGGCACGAGGCTCTAGGTTAATAGGTTATTTACAAAATTAATATAAAATAGCACACTAATGCATATAAAACATCCAAAACAGATAATATAATAGCATGGAACAATCAAAAATTATAGATACATTAGAGACATATCAGGAGCCAACTGGCTTAGACGGAATAGACAGAACGGGGTTTGGCGTACCGCAAAATGGAGGAAAATGGCCTTCCATTCGACCACGTATGGTCGAAACGGGGTCCTGTTCATCTGGAAGGTTCTGGCATACCACAAAACGGAAGAAACGTGTCGGTGCAACAGACCCTGGGCCTATCGCCCTGAGTGTGCACATGCACAAGATCAAGGTTGAAGCCTTAGACTAAGATGAACAAGAGACCAAGAGATTCGAAGCATCAACAAGCATATCAGAAAGGACCAGGTCCAAATTAGAGAAGCTAGATATCATCAAGAAAGAAGCCTCCCTTGCCGGGTAGGCGAGCCCGGCAAGGGGCGAGGCCACCCCCAGAAGATGCTGACCAAGGCGTCGCCAGGGCCTGCCGGGACCTGCGGAGACCATATCACCTCCCCGACCACTCCACCATGATTCATGTCGATGATCAGTGCGGTGTCAAGCCACAAAGTGATTAAGTGGCAGCCATTCACCACATGGCAGCCACTTTCTACAAAGAGAACCCACAGACGACACCCGTTGTATGACGTGTCAGGCAAGCAGGCATGGGGCTGGCGAGATAGCCCGGCAAGCCTTGTCGGGCAGCCAACAATGTGACACTTAGCGGCGCATTAAATGTGCATTGTCAGCCTGCAGAATTAGGTATGGTAGCTATTCGCTATCTTATCAGTGTCTAATGACTAAATTGCCACAGTGGTAACCCCTTAGCCTATAAAAGGAGGCCCATGGCAACAGTTCGAGGGGTTGGAAAGTTAGATCACCCACACCCCCGTACGCACGTAGTCGCTGCTGCCCTGAGGCAACCCTTGCCAGGCAAGTGTACTGTGCACCACCACCACATTTCCACCATCAATCCACCGAAGCAGGAGTAGGGTTTTACACCTCACGTAAGCCCGAACCTGGGTAAAACTGTCTGGGTGATCTCTGCCGCGCTGCCCCACATTGGTCTGCTCTTTTTGCAACGTGACTCCCCCCTGCTGAACCAACAAGGGGCCGTCTTGGTCCCATAGGTGGTCGTGGTTTCCCATGACATCTTTGGAACGCCAGGTAGGGGGGGGGGGGCGCTTGTGCGAACCTGAAGACACAAGCAGCACGTCACCTTCATCTGCATCTTCGACGGCGCCGTCGACCATGGCGCCCAAGAAGAAACCAGCTTCTTTGGCTCATCCATCCACCTCGAAGGCTCCACTGCCCACGGCCTCCAACATTGCAGGGGGCACGGAGACGCGCGAGGACGTGCACGCTACTGGGGATGTGGTCGGAGCAGGCGGCACCACCACCATTTCCCCCGCGGCCGACGCGAGAGCAGGAGACGCCAAAGGAGAGCAGCACCAGGAACACCTCGACAACCACACTCCGCTTGCCGACGGGCACAACCACAGCGATGGTGCTTGTTCTAGGGCGAACCGCCGCCCTCTGGCCGCCCCTACCGCAGGTGCGACCGCCGCACATGCGCTTTCCCCAGGGCTGGTCGGCCAAGCTGATGCGCCCAACGGAGCTGATGGCCCTTGAGCGCCTCCGCCTCGCCAACCTGCCATCCAGGTGGCTGCACCAAAAAAGCGGGGGTGCAGTGCTTCCACCGCTGGCTCCGTCAGGAGCCGAGTGACGGTACGATCGACTTCATCATCATCTATGCCAAGCACAGGCTCGGAGGCCACGGCGCAGGCTCAACTGCTGCTGAGGTTTCTGCCAGGGACCGAGCAGATGGACGAATGGTGTGCCACCATCAAAAGTCTGCTCGGTTTTGCCGAAGCCGAAGGCTCACGATGAGCTGGCCTGCCACGACCTCCCCATGGAACGACAACGGCCCATGCTGCTGCCCAAACGGATGGAGCCATCCCCACGGTGCAATCCCTGCCACGGCAGCCAGCACGAGCGCGACCAAATCAAGACCCTGATGACGTCTCGATGGCCTCCTCTAATCCTCGGGCACATCAAGGCCAACAACGAACCGCAGAAGATAGGCGGAGAGGAGACATGTGCGTCATCGAGCAGCGCCACAACGACCTCCTCCGAGCCGACGGGCGCGGCGGCCCCGACGTCGACAACCCACGCTCGATGTTGGCAGGCCCCAGCCCTTCAAGGTTGGCTGCCCTACCTTCACCCGTGAGCTGCGGAAAGTCTGTTGGCCATCTGTTCACACGTTCAAGCCAGAGATACGTCGGAAGTACGACGGGAGGCTGAACCCGGCATAGTTCCTGAGTATCTACACCATCATTGTTCAGGCTGCCGGGGGAAGAGATCAGAAGGTGTTCACCAACTACTTCCCTTTGGCCGTCAAGTCCAATGTGAGGCCTTGTCTGGTGCACCTGCCGAAGAATTCCATTTCATCATGGGCAGACGTGCACCATGAGTTCATCGATGCCTTCACCGGTGGCCACCAGGAGCCGGAACGACCCAGCAGTCTGCAACTTCTCCAACAGAAGGATGGAGAAACCCTCTGTAAGTATTTATAGAGATTCAACAAAGTTCATAGAAATATTCCAAATATCCATCCGGCAGCTGTGATAGCTGCCCTCCAGTCCAATGTGCTCAACCGCCGGATCCGTTCCAAGATGAACGTACGGTTGCCCATGACTGTGAAGGAGCTGTACACCCTAGTGGATAAGTGTGCCCATATGGAGGAGGGAAGGAACTTGCCCAGAGAGGAAGATTGCATCAATGTTGATTCACATGATGATGATGAATCAACCAGTTAGAAGAAAAGCAAGAAGCGCAGTAAGAAGCAGAGGGATAAGGCAGTGTTGACTATTGAAGGATCAGGCACCCCTGGTACCGGCAAGATCGCCAAGGCTGAGGTCCCCATCAAGGAGATTGCCGTGTGCGCTGATTGCCGGGAAGCTGCGGCTGCCGAAAAGGCCAGGAAGGGCGATGGGCCGTACTACAAGATCCATCGAACCAAAGAACACGATCTTCAAGCGTGCTATCAGGTTGAGCAGTTGGTCAAGAGACAAAGAGCAGAATATGAGAAGCGTGATAAGGAAAAGGGTAAGAATATCGCTGGCGGTAAGGGCCGAGGTGGTGAAGCAAATCACCCAGGCAAACCCTTTCAAAATAAAGGAAAACCCGCCAGAGGCCAAGAGAAGGAAGCCTGTGATGATGAGAGTGATAGAGGGGATGAAGAGGAAAGATCAAGAGTTTCATAAGGCTACTAACGCATGTGCATTGACGGGGGTGCATCTTTGCACACCTCTCACCGCCTGCTCAAGCGGTGGGTACGATAAGTCAATGATGTGGAGCTAGCGCCAGAGGCCCGAAAGCCACTCAAATGGTCCCGTACACCCATCATCTTTGATGAAGATTATCACCCTAGTCGTACCACTGCGCTAGGGTGCCTGCCATTGTTGGTTTCTCCAACAATTCGCAACCTCAAGGTCATGAAGATGCTTGTGGACGATGGGGCCGGACTGAATCTAATTTCCCCAGCAGTTATCAGTAAGCTTCAGATAGTGGAGGGAGAGCTAGAGGTTACCAGCATGTTTCAAGGAATTAATCCCAGCAGGAGTCATCCTAAGGGAAAGATCACATTGCCGGTGACACTTGGGGAGAACTGAACTGCCGGACTGAGAAGATTGTGTTTGACGTGGATGACCTCCCCCTGCCCTACAAAGGGATCCTTGGATGCCCAGCCTTGGCTAAATTAATGGCGGCATCTCACTATGCCCACAACATCCTAAAGATGGCAGGGCCACTGGGAGTCCTTGCCATCCCATCAGATGAGAAAGATGTCGTCATTTGTGTGGACAAGATGTACCAGGACGCGGTCGCGGCAGAGGCAGCGACGCCAGCAGTTCCCGCCAAGGAGAGCAAAGGAAAGAAAAAGTATTGTAGGACCTCCGGAAAAGAGTCCTAGAAGCATGCCCCCTCCGAGTGCACGGCACCCGTTGACAATGGGCCGGAGTGCTCCCACATCAAGAGATCAAAGGTTGCTGCTCCGCAAGTGAAAAATGTCCCAGTAGGGCTGGCTGGCATTGATGGTACCTTCACTATTAGTGCCACCCTTGATGACAAATAGGAAAACGCGCTTGTTCCTTCCTGCGAGCGAATATCGATGTGTTTTCTTGGCAACCATTTTTTGTCCCGGGTGTTCCTAGGGAGGTAATTGAGCACCACCTTGCTGTCTGCCCACACGCCAGACCTGTTAAGTAGAAAATCTGGAAGCAGGCCTTGGAGAGGCGACAGTTTATTGTAGAAGAGATCAAGAAGCTTGAGGCAGATGGTTTGGTCAGAGGAGTGCTACATCCCACTTGGCTAGCAAACCTAGTGGTGGTCCGAAAGGAAAACAGGAAATGGAGGTTGTGAATTGATTTCATAGATCTCAACAAGGCTTGCCAAAAAGACCCGTTTCCTTTGCCGCGTATTGATCACATTGTGGATTCCACTTCAGGTTGTGATTTGCTCTCATTTCTGGATGCCTACTCAGGATATCACCAGATCTTCATGTCCAAAGAAGATGAGGAGAATATGTCGTTCATCACTCATGTGGTACATACTGCTTTGTCCGGATGCCATTCAGATTGAAGAACACTGGGTCCACCTTTGCAAGGGCAGTCCAGATTGGTTTTGAACCTCAGCTGCACAGAAACATTGAGGCTTATATCAATGACATTTTGGTCAAAACCAAAGATAGAGCGACTCTTATCCAGGATTCGAAGGAAACATTTGCAAATCTGTGCAAGCTCAACTTGAAGCTCAACCCAGAGAAATGTATATTTTGTGTTCCCTCCGGCAAGCTGCTTGGGTACTTTGTGTCCCACAGGGGGATTGAAGCTAATCCCGACAAGATCAAGGCCATTGAGCAGATCCAAGCGCCGAGGACAACTAAAGATGTGAGGCGCTTGACCGGATGTGTTGCCACACTAAACAGATTCATCTCTAAGTCTGCCGAGCGTGCCCTGTCGTTCTTCAAAATTTTGAAGAAGGTAGGTCCAATGAAGTGGACTCCCGAAGTAGATGCAGCTTTACAAGAGTTGAAGGCCTACCTGTCTTTCGTGCCTACCCTGGTTGCACCCAAACCCCAGGAGCCGATGTTGTTATATTGGCGGCAACCAACCTAGTGGTCAGTGCAGCCTTCGCAGCGTAGTGGGAAGTAAATGAACCAGAGAGAAGCAAAGACCGGCATAGTCAGATAAGGATCATGACAGCAGTGGGCACGACAACAAGGACAACCCCAAGGACGTGGCAAGGAAGAAAGTGGTGCAACATACAGTGTTGCTTGCTCAAAAGGACCAGCGGCCAAGTCTACAGGGCCCGGACATCCGGCGGCTTGCCCGGACATTCGGCCAGATGCCCCGGAAATCCGGCTCCCAGCCCGGATATTCGGGCAAGCCTTCCCGAATGCAACAGAACCAGCCCCATCAGCCCGGACATCTGGCCTCAATCCCAGACATCCGGCCCCTTGCAAAGTCCTGGACGTTCGGCCCGACGCCCGGACATCTGAACCAGCCCTATCCAGAGAGCATCATGACGGTGCCAGGCCAGCCCGGACATCCGGCCCGACAGCCTAGACATCCGGCGTCTCGTGAATGCCTGGGAATCCAGCCCGACGCCCGGATCGTCCAGCCTCCCCTGTTTGCGCATAGTGTAAGGGCCGAGGCCCATGTACCCCTTCGCCCACCTAGACTATATATACTCCTCCTCCGCCCTCTTTTTAGGGTTAGCATTGGTTTAGCTCATATTTGAGATAGATCTTTGCTCATCCACTTGGTTACTTCTCCTAAGAGCTCTCGACCTCTTGGGAGAAGATCCCCCAAGCGGATTCAACACCCCATCATAGGAAGACCCTTCAGGACCTCCTCACAGAGAAGACCTTTTGTATCGTCCTTTGTTTACTTTGAATCGTGTATCGCTCTTTGTGTTTTGAGGATCTAGCATATGTGTCATCGAATCTTGTTGGTTTGAGTGATTCCCTCGTGTTTCCCCTCATGTTCTTCGTGTTCCTCAATTGGGATCCACTCCTTTCGTGAAAGATTGGGCATCTAGGGTTCTACCCTACATCAGCAAGGCATTGGCAGAGTTTATTGCAGAATGGATGCAAACCCCTGATGAGGAAGGGATAGAGACAGCTATCCCCGGCAAGCAATCACGCCAAGAATGGATAATGTATTTCGATGGTGCTTTTTCCCTGCAAGGTGGAGGGGCTGGCGTGCTTCTTGTCGCTCCTTTGGGGAGCACTTGAAGTACGTCGTCCAGATGCATTTTGCCCTGGAAGAAGCAACGAACAATACATCAGAGTATGAAGGGCTCCTTGTCGGGCTCAGGATTGCAGCAGAATTGGGAATTAAGAAGCTGATCAATCGAGGAGATTCACAGCTAGTGGTGAGACAAGTTAATAAGGATTATCGAAGTACATTGATGGAGGCATACGTCGAGGAAGTGAGAAGATTGGAGGAGCACTTTGACGGATTACAAACAAAGCACATACCCCATGCGGAAAACAACATAGATGATCATCTGTCAAAGTGTGCTGCGCAGAAGCTTCCTCTGGAACTAGGGAGTTTTGTTCTCCGTCTTACTCAGCCCTCTGTATCCCCAGCAACAACGGCCCAGAAGAGGAGAGAGTTGGACAACGGAAAGCCTCTCGCGGTAGAGCCGTCCGCTCCCCGCAGAGACCCTGCCGAAAACAACTCCTCGCAGCCTGCCGGACCGCCCCCTCCAGTCGAGCCCATGGACCCCGCATACGAGGCTGGTGCTCTTGCAGCAGAGGAGGTGCTGCTAGTCCTTGTTGCCGAGCCTCGGGTTCCAACTTGGGCAAGGCACATTGTCCACTTCCTCCAAACCGGAGGGCTTCCCGGCAACCAACACGGAGATGAAAGAGTAGCCCGGAGGGCCAGTATGTATCAATTTGTTGATGACACTCTATCCAGAAGGAGGCCAACAGTGTGAAGTTGAAGTGCGTCTGCTGAGGGAGTCCTGCTCGACTGCAGGTGGGAAGATTTTATTCTCCACATTCACATGGCCCGCGGCGATGATCTCCATGCAATCAAGTACCTCCCATTAAAACTTAAGGGACCAGCTCGGCACTGGCTGAATAGTCTGCCAGAAAACTCCATTGGCAGTTGGGAGAACCTGGAAGACTCATTCCTTGACAACTTTCAGGGCACTTATGTGCGACCACCGGACGCTAATGACTTAAGTCACATAACCCAACAGCTCGGAGAGGCAGCCAGGAAATTCTAGACTCGGTTCTTAACTAAAAAGAACCAAATCGTCGATTGTCCGGATGCCGAAGCCCTAGCGGCCTTTAAGCATAACATCCGTGACGAGTGGCTCGCCCGACACCTCGGCCATGAGAAGGCGAAATCTGTGACAGCCCTCATGACACTCATGACCCGCTTTTGTGCGGGCGAGGATAGCTGGTTGGCTCGTAGCAACAGCACATCAAGAAATACTGGCACTTCAGACGCCAGAGATTGCGATGGCAAGCCCCGACAGAACAGACACAAGCGTCGCAACAATGGCGATAATGCCGAAGACACGGCCGTCAATGACGGGTTCAGTGGCTCCAAGGCCAGTCAACGGAAAAAGCCACTTAAAAGAAAGAATTCGGGCCCGTCCAGTTTGGACCGCATACTCGATTGTCCATGTCAAATACACGGCACCCCCGATAAACCAGCCAACCACACCAACAAAGAATGTTGGGTATTTAAACAGGCCGGCAAACTAAATGCCGAAAACGAGGAAAAGGGGTCACATAGTGATTACGACGAGGAGCCCTGACCATCGAACACAGGGGGACAGAAGAAATCCCCCCCCCAAATCAAAACGGTAAATATGATATACGCCACCCATATCCCCAAGTGGGAGCGGAAACGCGCACTAAGGGACGTCTACGCGATGGAGCCAGTCGCCCCAAAATTCAACCCATGGTCTTCCTGTCCGATCACGTTTGATCGCAGGGACCATCCAACTAGTATTCGTCATGGTGGCTCAGCCACACTGGTCCTTGACCCTATCATTGACAGATTCCACCTCACACGAGTCCTCATGGATAGTGGTAGCAGCCTGAACCTGCTTTATCAGGATACAGTGCTCAAAATGGGCATCGATCCCTCAAGGATCAAACCCACCAAAACCACCTTCAAAGGTGTCATTCCATGTGTAGAGGCCTGTTGTACAATCGCAATCACACTGGAAGTGGTCTTCAGATAACCGGACAACTTCCGAAGTGAGGAGTTAATCTTCGATATCGTCCCCTTCCGCAGTGGTTATCACACACTGCTTAGACGAACCGTATTCGCTCGATTCAATGAGGTGCCACACAATGCCTACCTCAAGCTCAAGATACCCGGACCTTGCGGTGTTAGAATAGTCAATGGAAATACAGAGCGCTCCCTCCGCAAGAAGGAGCACACCGCGGCCCTTGCAGTAGAAGCACGGAGCAACCTCCTTGGGCAGACCCTCAATTCGGCAAATAAAGCCCTTGGACACCGTCAAGCAAGTCCAAACTACTCTGTAACAGGACCGTCCGACCTGTCTAGAGCTCACCTAGCAATTCGACCTCCGTCCTAGTCCCAATCAAGCGGTGAAATTCGTGCCGCGCGTACATAATTACGCACTTAAAATACCATGGACATTGACGGAGGCACAACTAGACCACGGTCCACAATGCGGCTCAACCGCCCCGGGATCTGCATACGTTCGCCTTTTTCGTTCTTTCAGGTTCTTCTCTTCTTGAGGCTCCTACTACAACCTGATCGTCGGACCCATCACGGGACGGATACACCAAGGAAGCAAGGAGTTTTGACGTACAAGGGAATCCC
The DNA here is from genome assembly GCF_018294505.1 of Triticum aestivum. NCBI lineage: Eukaryota > Viridiplantae > Streptophyta > Magnoliopsida > Poales > Poaceae > Triticum > Triticum aestivum. Next base: position 309,350,460 of record NC_057804.1, on the reverse strand, counting down.
CAGGTGGTCTCTGCTAACAATCGCTATACCTGTTTTATATACCCACACGCAGCCCGCTCTTGGTTAGGGCATGTCAAATAGCCCTATTTTCTTATTGCACTACTTGTATACATATGCCTTGACGTATTACTCAAATAACAATGGAAAATAATTTGCAGCGTCAGCTTATTACTTTATTTTTTCCTTGACTGTTTATTTATTACAAATTGCACCCGTACATTCTAGTACATTCAGTTCGCCAAGGGCTTCAGTGTACCATGTAACACGGCAAGAAAGTCCGAACACTTTCAACAGTGCGGCACCCCAAAGTTATAGCATTATATGCATCAGCTCCGAATCATGTCTTGGGTGAATGGTTGGGTTGCCCGGCTCCTGTGCTTGCTACCCTACGTTCCGCTATATCGGCTAGGGTAGTAAAGGGAGAGCAACTGCGATTGTGTCCCGGTTCTTCCGGACGAGCACCTCAGTAAAGAAAGCCGAAAACTGACTGTCATGATATGGCAAGAGCTGGTCGATGTTCGAGAGGTTTCAAATCCTTAAAGATTTTTTCCGCTTCATGCGATGAATCGGTCTTTGTCCGATTTAGTCGTGTATAGCACCCCAAGTTCAGCCGTCCGAATACTAGGGGCTATGCCAAAATTTAAAATTATAGAACTTCTATGGCTAAGTGAGGGTGATAAAGCTATATAGTCCGATTGCCTTGTTTCTTACGCTAAACACCTCCTTAAAGGACCAAATACATGGAAAGGGTGTTTAGATTTATCCTGAACACCCCTGTACAAGTTACATGGGGGCAGAAGCCAACGACTGGCCAACTCTCAAATTTTGTAAACGGCCACACATGAGGTAAAATTTTAAATCAACAAGCATTATATTACGCAAATGAACTTGTTTCATATTACAGGATAAAATGAATGCATTCATTCAAAGATTACATCCTTGGTACATTGCTTCGCCACAAGGTGGGATCCCTTCAGGACACTGTCATAATAATTTTCAGGTCGGCGGTGCTCCTTTCCCTTCGGTGGCCCCTCGGTCATCAGCGCCATGGCGTCCATCTTCGCCCAATGCATCTTTGCATAGGCAAAGGCCATCCGCGCACCTTCAATGCAAACCGACCGCTTTATGACTTCAAGTTGGGGGCAGGCACTCACAAGCCGCTTCACGAGACCGAAGTAGCTGCTGGGCATAGGCTCGGCAGGCCATAGCCGGACTATGAGGTCCTTCATGGCCAGTTGGGCTGCCTTGTGCAGCTCGACCAGTTGCTTTAGCTGGTCGCTCAAGGGCATCGGATGTTCTGTCCCAAGATATTGATACCAGAACAACTTATCCGTTGAGATCCCTTCTTCGGCTCGGTAGAACTCTGCGGCATTAGATATGCTGCGCGGCAGATCCGCAAACGCTCCTGAAGAACTCCAAATTCAGGTAAGTAAAAAGAATGTCTCCTTCACATGCTTGCTTTGCATAACGAATGCCTTACCCGCCACAATCTTCTTGGCCGCCTGGATCTCCTGGAGGGCCTTCTGGGCTTCGGCTTTGGCGTCTTGCATGCTCTAGAGGGCCTTAGCAAGCTCAAACTCTTGAGTCTTAGAGTCACGCTCCAAGGACTCGTACTTCTGGATGAAATCCTAGAGCTCTTGCTGGACCTCACTGACCCGGGCCTCTTGCTTCTCACGCGCGGCGCGTTCCTTGGCCGCTTTATCTTCGGCCTCGGCCAACGCCTTCTAAAGGGCCGCCACCTTGATCGTGGCCCCTATAAAAGTTCATGATGCTTTTATCAGCAGAACCATTTATCCTCAATAAGTATACATTCAAGGTATTACGTACCTTGACTTTCCTCCAGCTGCCTCTTCACGAGGACGAGCTCTCCCTCGGTCCGCTCTAGGTCCTGCTTTAGTCCAGAGACCTCCGCAGTACGAGCGGCAGCGGCCAGTAGTGACGCCTGCTTATTCACATAGACATCTTATGTTAGACTCCTGCGAATATTATTTGATCCTATGTTCAGCTTTTATTTCCGAAAAACAAACAGAGCATCAGGGGCTACTGTCTACTCAGTGATATTCTCTCACAATTTTATTACTTACCTCAAAGCCTGTTAGAAGGCTAGCCCAGGCTTCGGTCAATCCGCTTTTGGCGGACCGGACCTTCTCAATGATCGTACTCATAAGAGCACGGTGTTCTTCATCAATGGAAGCGTTGCGAAGCGTTTCTAGAAAGTTGTCCGGTGCCGCTAGATGGATAGAGGTCATCAGTACAGGCAGCTCGCCCCTCTTAGGGAGAGGCTGCCTGCCTGAATCCAGAACCACTTGGGTTTCTGGAGCCGTATTCGGCTGGGGGCCAAACTGGTTGCGGCCCCCATTATCGGAGTCCATGGGGGTCTTCCCCCCCCCCCCATCCCATGTGCCTGGTGACTGGGATTTCGCCTGGGGGCATCTCCGGAACTATCTCCCCTTGGCCTGGTATCCTCCGAGACAACACCTCGGTGTCGTCCGCGGCCCTTGGGGAGGAGGCTGTCAGAAGTGAATCATTGTTCATCGTCGACGGGTCCAGAGATCCCTCGGAAGAGGAGGATATCTCGATGTTGGATTTGGCTGGACTACAGGCACACGTCTGGCACGATAAGAAGCGATAAAGCAAACATACCGGAAATACTATTATGTCTGAATACTTACGACTTAGCCAGGGGCTTGACCCTGCGTTCTCACTCCTCGCCGCTGTTGGGGGCTGCGGTGGAGTTGTCCAAAAGGAAGGTTTTTCCTTTCTTTGGCACCTCGGCCTCCCCATGCATGGCGGCCTTCCACTTCTTTCACCCCCCGGTAGGGGGGGGATGGATTTCCTCCTCCTCCTCCTTGTCTTCGATGGAGGAGTGCGTCTCGGTGTCTTCGGACGTCATGTCTGATGCAAGCTTGCGTCGGAGACCTTCTCTCGTCCCCGCGGCCGTCTTCTTGGCCTTCTTCTCCGGCACCTCATAGGACGCCGGAAACAGCATCTTCGTTAGAAGAGGCGATTCTAGATCTTCAGGTAGCGGAGCCAGACAATTAATCTGCTCCGCTATCGCTACCTAGGCCTGTAAAATCGGCATGGAGGCTTAGATTCCTCCCGCGGATGTGCTGGTAAAATGCGTATCTTGCAAATATGAAAACTTACCGGATTGGCTCAGCATTTTGCGCTGAGTCCGCTATCTTTGTTTATGGGCGGTGGTACCTCATTGGCCTTGAAAAGCACCTTCCAGACATCTTCGTGGGTCGTGCCGAAGAGCTCTCGTAGCATCTGGTGTTCGACTGGGTCGAACTCCCACAGATTGCAAATCCGTCACTAACACGGAAGAATCCGTCGGAGGAGCATAACCTGGACCACGTTGACGAGCTTGATTTTTTTGCTTATCATATTTTGGAAGTAGGTCTGAAGTCCGGAAAGTTCTTCTGTTGAGCCCAAGGCTAAGCCCTTCTCTTTCGAGGATGTGAGCCGCATGGGGATGCCGAATCAAAATTCAGGGGTCGCCGCCCAATTGGCGTCACGCGGCTTGGTGATGTAGAACCACCCCGATTGCCACCCCTTCACAGTCTCCACAAAGGGGCCTTTGAGCCAGGTGACATTGGGCATCTTGCCCACCATGGTGCCTCTGCACTCTGCTTATTGGCCGCTGACCACCTTTGGCTTCACGTTGAAGGTCTTCAGCCATAAGCCGAAGTGGGGCGTGATGCAGAGGAAGGCCTCGCACACGACTATAAACGCCGAGATGTTGAGGATGAAGTTAGGGGCCAAATCATGGAATTCCAGCCCATAGTAGAACATTAGTCCACGGACGAACGGGTGGATGGGGAATCCCAGCCCGCGGACAAAGTGAGAGAGGAATACTACCCTTTCCTGGGGTTTCGGGGTTGGGATGATCTGCCCTTCGGCCGGAAGTCGATGCGCGATGTCTGTAGACATGTATCCGACCTCCCGAAGCTTCTTGATGTCCTCCTTCGTGACGGAGGAGGTCATCCACTTGCCTCCCGCTCCGGACATGTTCGGAATGTTTTTTGCGGAGAAGGTGAACGCTTGGGCGTTGGAGCTCAAGAATGGATGAAGAGAGGAAGAAGAAGGCGAGGGTGAAAAAGGAGAATCCTTGTCTCTTTATAAAGGTAGCAGAAACCATGCGCCTCCCCACTTGCCCTAGAAACTCGCTTATTCCTCAAGCGCCGTGTTAATAGCGCGGTTGGGTTACCCACACCCATATTGATGAGAATCCCGCGATAAGTGGACACGATCTCTGCTTCTACAAGACGTGCCAATAAAACTGCCTCGCAAGATGTGAAGTAGTAGGTTGAGAAAACAATTCGAATAATGACCGGGCCGTGGCGTGATGTCACGCTATGGAAAAGTTGTTAGCAGATTAGACTCGTGGAATATTGTACTCTCTACGGTGGTATGTGGAATTTGTTTTGTAGAGCCGGACACGATTCTTGCATTCAAGATCTACTTTGGAGTATTCAGAGAAGGAACCCGCCTTGCAATGCCGAAGACACTCCGCGGTGCCGGACTCATTGTCATTGAAGCCTGGTTCAGGGGCTACTGAGGGAGTCCTAGATTAGGGGGTCCTCAGACAGCCGGACTATATGCTTATGCCAGACTGTTGTACTATGAAGATGCAAGATTGAAGACTTCGTGCTGTCTCCGGGTGGTACTCTCCTTTTCATGGAAGGCAAGCTTGGCAATTCGGATATGTAGATTCCCTTCTCTGTAACTGAATCCGTGTAACCCTAGCCCCCTCTGGTGTCTATATAAACCAGAGGGTTTAGTCCGTAGGACAACAACAATCATAATCATAGGCTAGCCTCTAGGGTTAGCATCTACGATCTCGTGGTAGATCAACTCTTGTAATACTCATATCATCAAGATTAATCAAGCAGGAAGTAGGGTATTACCTCCATAGAGAGGGCCCAAACCTGGGTAAACATCATGTTCCCCGCCTCCTGTTACCATTAGCCTTAGACGCACAGTTCGGGACCCCCTACCCGAGATCCGCCAGTTTTGACACCGACATCTGTCGGGAAGAAGGAAAGGAACTGCTGGCTGAGATACACAGAGGAATGTGCGGCTCCCACATTGGAACAAGGGCATTAGCTGGGAAAGCATTCCGGCAAGGATTCTATTGGCCCACAGCCCTCCAAGATGCGTTCGAGATCGTCACTAAGTGTGAAGCCTGCCAGTTCCATTCCAAGAAAATCCACCTGCCTGCCCAAGCGCTTTAGACAATCCCTCTGTCATGGACATTTTCGGTCTGGAGGCTTGATATCCCTGGCCCCTCCCCCGAGCAATCGGGGGCTTTGAATTCTTGTTCGTTGCCATAGACAAGTTAAGAAAGTGGCCGGAAGTGACCGCCATGAGAAAGGTGACTGCTCAGTTAGCTATGAAGTTCTTGAAAGATCTGGTGTGTCGTTTCAAAGTTCCGGCAAGGATCATCACCGACAACGGCACCCATTTCATGAGCCACGCCTTCAGGCAATATGTTCATGCCCTCGGATGCAAAATCTCATTTGCCTCTATGGCACACCCTGAAGCAATGGACAAGCTGAGTGGGCGAACAATGAAGTGTTATGTGGACTCAAGACAAGTACCTTTGATACATTGCAGAAGCACGACAGGTGGTGGATCGAGGAACTGCCAGTGGTTCTTCGGTCCCTTAGACTCCCTTCTCTCTGGTCTACGGGGCAGAAGCAGTTATCCCCATAGAACTCATTTACAGGTCGCCTCAAGTACTTGCTTACGATGAAATCGTGCAAGATCAGCATCGGCATGAAGACGATGTGCTACTCGAGGAGAACCGTCTTCGGGCTTCTATGCGTACTGCATGCTACCAGCAAGCCCTATGTCGCTATCATAGCCGCAGGGATCACGCCCGGTGTTTTGAGGAAGGTGACCTTGTCCTTAGGCGCATTCAGTCCACCAAGCGTACCCACAAATTGTCACTGAAGTGGGAAGGCCCTTACCGGGTAGTACGAGTCATCAGACCCGGCGCAGTCCGTCTGGAGACTGGAGATGACACTCTGCTGCAAAACTCATGGAATATTGAGCATATCCGCAAGTTCTACCCATAAGGCGCGAGGCTGCCGGGCCCTGCCCGACAGCCACCCATTTGTACAGGCCTTGCCTCAGATGCATGTAACCCCTTGTACAAAGCCGGGGCGATGGCCCCATGCAAGAGAAAATAAAGAAGCGCTGAAGGGGGGGCCCAACCTAGATTGCATGCATGCATGAGCATTCTAGATCACTGCATAAGCATTTCCATGAGCATCTGCATATGCATATAGATAGGATCGCATCCTGCATTCATTCTCATCTGCATGAAGTTGCAGGTTCTTAACATGGACTTGTCTTTGACAAGGGGGTGACAAGATTGCCCGGCACTGGAATCCCCGGCAAGCCAAACAGATAAGTTCTACCTCTTGTCCATTCGTGTTCTATAAGCTATAACTTAGAGCATTAGAAAACCTCGCTGCCTCTTCTTAGACTTGGGTGGTCCCATTCCTGAGTCGAAAGCTGCTTCAATCAGGATGGTCGGAGTTGCCTTTGGTAAAAGGAGGTTGTTGGGGCTGTCCCCCTTTGTCTGTAACCCGGCAGATGTGACTCTCCAGCAGACAAAAAGGGTACCGGCAAGGTAACCTGTCGGGAAAACTCGTTTATTTACACTAAAGAGGCAGCTCACCTCTGCATGGACATACACATGCACGGGTTACCGGCAAGGTTTATGTTTTACATTAACATGCTGGTACAAGGACAAGTATTGCATAACACAAGCATTAGATTACATTATTTGAATTAAAATTTGGCTAATGTCTACAGGTTTCAGATTGAAAAAAGACAAGTGTCCTGTAGACTCCTCTCCCTGTTACTTCTCCCCCCAGGATGCACGGAGAGAAGAAAAGGGGCATGAGAAGCACCCAAGAAGGAGCCCACCCCGATCTCATCAGACCTGCTGGACGCAAGGCCTGACAAGATCGGGAGTGGCGAGGCTGCGGGGAAGGAGGACAACCGGAGCAGCCCAGCAGCGCCCTTGGTCACCACCACCAGGGCCCTCCAGAGCTCAGCTGGAAGACTGCTGGAGGAGGCGAAGGAACCAAGAGAATAGCCCCCTCCCGAGGAACAGGAAGACAAGGTGGCAGGTCGTCCGGACAAGATGAATGCGTCAATGCAGTCGTGCTCCGTCCAGATGACCTACCTCCCGACTTCTCCGTCTTCCCTGCCTTCGTCTTCATCAACACCTAGCCAAGGAAGTGCCCACCACACGGTCCGGTGCCCCCTCCGGAGAGACATCGAACGACCAAGACGACAAAGGGGCGAGAGGCGCGCTGCTCCCCTCCTTGGCGGGCAAGAAGGAGCATCCCTCGTCGACATCAACCCAGTCCCAAGGAGAGGGGCCGTACTAGAATTTCCAACGATCCCGAGCCTTTCACCTTGGACTTGGAACAAGCTCCCTCCCTGAGCACTGACACCATCGCTCGACATCATCAACCCGAAACTAAAGCCTAGAGGCCAGCCCCAGGCTCTCCCTTCCGGCATATTCAAGATGGGCAAGGTAGAACAGAAGGAGAATGCAGTTGGATGCCTCCACTCCTCCCCCGCTCTTCCTTTTATAGGCGAACGGGGGACTGGGGGATGGATCCGCAACGGGTGACCACCGCCCTACTCCACCAGTTCAATGAAGCTGGTCCCTCGCCATTATGCTCTCCCACGCCACGCGCCTCATCTACCTACCCCGCGCGATGTAGGCGTCCTACATGGCTAAGGACAAGGGCGTGGCGGGAAGGGTGAATTGGCAGTTTCTACCCCGTGTGTTAAAGTCATTCACAGACCATTACTAGAGCAACCCCACCACTATTGGCTTTGCTCGACGCCCGGGGAAATCGGAAACTGGCCCGAAATCAAGACTAATGAAGAAGCAAAGAAGATCTCAAGAGACCAACCTCTTCAGCAGTACTGCTTGTGCACTTGTTAGGCCCTACCCCAACGATGCTCAGTAGCGCATTCGGGGCAGGCCCGGGGGCCTTCTGTCAGTGCAACAGACACTGGGCCTGTCGCCCTGACTGTGCATAGGAACAAGATCAAGGTTGAAGCCTCAGACCAAGATGAACAAGAGACCAAGAGATTCGAAGCATCGGCAAGAAGATCATAAAGGAGCAAGGCCAAGTCAAAGAAGCTAGATATCATCAAGAAAGAAGCCTCCCTTGCCAGGCAGGCGAGCCCGGCAAGGGCGAGGCCACCCTTAAAAGAAGCTGACCAAGGCATCCCGGCAGGGCCTGCCGGGACCTGCGGAGACTAGATCACCTCCCCGACCACTCCACCACGACTCACATCGACAATCAATGTTGTGTGAAGCCGTAGAGTGATTAAGTGGCAGCCATTCGCCACATGGCACCCACTTTCTACCAAGAGAACCCACAGACGACACATGTCCTATGACGTGTCAGGCGAGCAGGCGTGGAGCTGGCGAGATAGCCCGGCAAGCCTTGCCGGGCAGCCAACAACGTGACACTAAGTGGTGCATTGAATGTGCGTTGTGAGCCTGCAGAGTTAGGTATGATAGCACTATTCGCTATCTTATCAGTGTCTAATGACTAAAATGCCACTGTGGTGACCCCTTAGCCTATAAAAGGAGGCCCATGGCAACAGTTCGAGGGGTTGGAAAGTTAGATGACCCACACCCACATAAGCGCGTAGTCGCTGCCGCCCCGAAGCAACCCTTGCCGGGAAAGTGTACTGCGCACCACCACCGCATTTCCACCTTCAATCGACCAAAGCAGGAGTTGGGTTTTACGCCTCGCGGCGGCTCGAACCTGGGTAAAACTGCCCTTGTGATCTCTGTCGCGCTTCCCCACGTTGGTCTGCTCTTTGTGCAATGCGACTCCCTCTACCGAACCAGCAAGGGGCCGTCCTGGTCCCATAGGTGGCTGTGGTTTCCCGTGACAAAACGGACTTGTGTTTGAGCTCCTACGGTCGAAACGGGGTGTTATTGATCGGGAGGGGTGTGCCATACCGCAAAACGGAGGAAACGTACTTGCAGTAGAGCACCTACAGTCGAAACAGGGGTCCTGTTCATCGGGAGGGGTGTGGCATACCACAAAACGGGACTCCACGGGCTACTATTCATCTCGCGTCTACTGCCTCGCTCCAGCCTCCATGGGCTACTGTTCATCCACCGCCGTCTTCCTCCATCCCCCACCTGCTACTGTTCATCCACCGTCGAGTTGCTCCGGCCTCCACCAGCTACTGTTCACCACGGGGGTCCTGTTCATCCAACCTCCACCCACTACTGTTCAACCAGCCCTCCACACAGGGTCCTATTCAACTAGCCCTCCACACGGGGTCCTGTTCATCCACCCCCAACCGGCTCGGGTGTGTGGCAGCTTCCTCTCAATCAGGTTCTTGTTCATCTAGCAGCAACAACCTCTACTACCACAGTGTCCTGTTCATCCAACCCCCACCAGGAACTGCTCATCCAACCCCCAACAATGCTCACTGTTCATCAAGAGGAAGCAAGTTCAATCGGTTTTAGTTAGTAGAAGTAGTGAAGGAATCCCTCGATCGGGTTCAGTTAATAGCCAGGGATGGACCGCTCGGGTTCAGTAACACGTAGCCAGTGCAATCGCTCTGGTTCATTAAGAGAATGCCTCACTCGGGTTCAGTTAGAGCCCAACACCTCACACACACGCACGTATGAGTACGAGATAAATGTGCAATCCCTCTGTGCATCGCATGGCCCTGACCACCCACCGTAACCAGGAACTCCCCGAAATTTTCCTCGCCCTCGCTTCTACCACGATTTTTTCCGTCATGGATGGCCCAAAGAATGTCATGCAGGTGCGTCCCTGGCACTCCCAGGACGAAAAGCCCATTTTCTGTCATCACGTTTTGTCATAGAAGTAGGAGCCCATCACATCTATGATGATACCAGAGTTTCCCACAAGTATCGTCATAGAAGTGTCATAAGCATGACAGAAAAAAATTCGTTCGGCCCAAAATGTCACGAATGTGTCTTCCTATTGTAGTGTTAGGAGCTCTTACCTGACCTCGGGCCCCTCACCTCCTGGCCTTGCCCCAGGCATCGCGACCTGACATACCAGCAATGGCTGATGCTTGCTCGAGGCTGGGTCCTAACGACACAGAGCACTAATGCGGTCGTGAAGAAGGGGATAAGTCTAAACAAGAAGCGCCATGATCAAACTTAATCACGAATCACAAAAGCATTAAGGATAAGGTGTAGCCACCAGAGTTTCTTACACGCCCCTACGGGGCCCATGCCATTCGCATACAGGAATAAAAATAAAAACAAACCTCCTCGCGCAGGCCATCGCTCCTAGGGCACCGACTCCGGCGTCTCCTGCGCCTAGTGAGAGTCATCCTTCTTGACGTGAGGGCTTGGGAAGTCGTCGGAGCCGTTGTTGCTTCCACTCCCCCCGAAGGAGGTGCTGTTGCTGTCGCCGCTGCCATTACCGGAGGAACTGCTGCTGCTGCCACTATCACTCTCCATGCAACAGTACATGCAATAGCCAACGACACCGAAGATCTTCATGAAGAGTGAGGCGGCCCCGTCGTACTTGAAGTGGAGGACATGCCCCTCCTTCAAGCCGCAATCCAGGGCGAATGACTTCCACCCCCGCTTCAGGAGCATGAAGTCAGAGGAGGTGAGCGCCAATGTAGCAGCCATCTGGTAGCCACAAGGCCAGTGGCGCGCTCTCTGCCATCTCCCTCACAAAGGCATTGGGGAGCCAGAGCCAGGTGCGAGGATCACAGGGCATGCTCACAATGAACTCATGGGGCGTGTTGGGAGAATGGATCCATGCCTAGGGTGGCCGGGTTGGGCCGTTCCGCCCGCTCCTATCGTGGCCACCTCGCCCCTGCGCCTGCGTCTACCGGAGCCGGCGTAGGGCATGAGTGGAGGACGCACACATTCAAGGGGATATGCCCTGGATGTGGTGGAGGTAAGTACGATGACGGCCCCTCCCCCTCGTTGGCCTTGGAGGTTCCACCTCATCCAGGGCCGCTTCCCCCTTTTTGGCAGTGGAGAACCTCCTCAAGGGAGTCATGGCTGCAATAGTGACGGGTGGAGATGGAGAAGCAAGGAGAAGATAAGCCAAGCGGGTTTGTGCTACTTCTTGGGCTTGCGTTGGTTTTTCCCTTGGAGAGGAAAGGGTGATGCTGCAAAGTAGATGTAAGTATTTCCCTCAGTTTGAGAACCAAGGTATCAATCTACTAGGAGGTACAAGCAAGTCTCCAATCTATGCATCTGCACAAACAATCAAACACTTGCAAACAAATGCGATAAAGGGGTTGTCAATCCCTTCACGGTCACTTGCGAGGATGAGATATGATAGAGATAGATATAAAAGATTACTAAAACATAAAACAAAGTAAACACAAATAAATTGCAGCAAGGAATTTTTCAGCTTTTTGGTTTATAGATCTGAAAATATATGATGGAAAGTAGACCCGGGGGTCGTAGGTTTCACTACAGGTTTCTCTCTTGAAAGAAAATAATATGGTGGGTGAACAAATTACACTTGAGCAATTGATAGAAAAGCGCAAAGTTATGACGATATCCAGGGCAATGTTTATGAACATAGGCATCACGTCTGTGTCAAGTAGACCCACTCCTGCCAGCCTCCACTACTATTACTCCACACATCGGCAACTATCTAGCATGCATCTAGAGTATTAAGTTCATAAGAATGGAGTAATACCTTAATTAAGATGATATGATGTAGAGGGATAAACTCAAGCAATATGATGAAAACCCCATCTTTTTACCCTTGATGGCAACAATACAATACGTGCCTCACTACCCCTACTTTGTCACTAGGTGAGGAAACCTCAAGATTGAACCCAAACTAAGCACCTCAACCATTGCAAGAAGAACCAAGCTAGTCGGCCAAACCAAACCGATAATTCGAATAGAAATACAAAGATATCAAATCATGCATATAAGAATTCAGAGAAGACTCAAATAATATTCATAGATAATCTAATCATAAATCCACAATTCATCATATCTGACAAATACTGTAGCGACCCGACCCGAATGGGTCAAGTCTCTGTGCTTACATGTCATCCCTGGATCGGTATGCTGACACACACAGTACTCGAGGATTTATAACAGACGTAAATCACATGTATAAAGTAGCGTAAATACTATTACCTCAATCCAAATAGCGGAAGCAACAAGGTTGTGGATTCCCATCAACACCAACGGCAAAGTTGAGTATAGGAAATTGTAACCCTAACGTATCACTTACTCGTCGTAAGATCCTACAACATGAGACGTTGCAGCCACAGAGGGTCAGTACATTGAATGTACTGGCAAATTCACACCATAGAGCAATGATGAATAAAGGCTATCACTACATGCATATTTGGCTGGTGGAAAAGCTCTATGGTGTGAATTTGCCAGTACATTCAATGTACTGACCCTCTGTGGCTGCAACGTCTCATGTTGCAGGATCTTACGACGAGTAAGTGATACGTTAGGGTTACGATTTCCTATACTCAACTTTGTCGTTGGTGTTGATGGGAATCCACAACCTTGTTGCTCCCGCTATTTGGATTGAGGTAATAGTATTTACGCTACTTTATACATGTGATTTACCTCTGTTATAAATCCTCGAGTACTGTGTGTGTCAGCATACCGATCCAGGGATGACATGTAAGCACAGAGACTTGACCCATTTGGGTCGGGTCGCTACAAGATGGTATCAGAGCACATGTTGACTGTAGGACGTGACCCTAGAAACTGGCAAGCCCATAGGAATGATTTTTCTCTACAATTTTCTTTTCAAAAGAATCTTTTACCTCTTTTCTCTTCTGAGCTTATTCAAATATTCCCTTTTAGTGAGACCATACCCCTTTTCCCTCTTTGACCCCTCGAAGATTCGACTGATGACCACTCCAAGAAGGACCAGATATCAGACAACTAAGACCACTTCGGAATGAAGAGGATTTTTCCGAGGATTATAGTGATGGAAACTACGATGGATAAAGACCAGGAGAATATGAATTCTCTGAAGATTTTCCGGATTGGTATGACCAAGGAAGGTTACACTTATGGAAATTTTCAGACCATTGAAGCTGTCAATACCCGAGAATCAAGGTGTATCGGAGAAAGACCGGAGCATGAAGCGTTAAAAACTCAAAGTTTTTGTCAAGGAAACCCCAATGCAGGAGATATCAACTGTGGAGAGATAGCTCATGGAAATGACAAGAGCAGAAACACGGCTATCCATGATGTTATCACCGCTTATGCTATTGTCGTCGTGCTAAGTTAAGCATGCATATGCATGGAATGATTGGATGGTAGAAGGCTGATGGAGTACCTATCAGCAAGAGATGAAGTTTTAACCTTAGCCAGTGTATCACCAGGATCTAGAGTGTTACATCAAGAAGTTAAGATGGACATGCAGGAATCCGTATTTGACGAGAAAGCATTTCGTGAAGAACTTAGGACCAAGAAGCTAAAGTAGCCAAGCTAGAGGAGCAAAACCCCAAGATACAGGAGATTCGTCAGGAACTAAAGGACAGTAGGACCGTGGTTCATGCCAAGGATATTGGAACCCAGAAGTTTGGAACGCAATTGCTGAATAATAAAGGACGTCATGAGAGACTTCGCGTCAATAGAGATGATTTGGCAAAAGAACTTGAGAAGGACAAGCATGATCGGAAGAAGCCATCGGAGACATGACCAAGACTTCAAGAGTTTGATGACATTGAGATCTATAGACCATTAGAAGACCAAACCCCTGTTTTATACCTGCGATAGATGCTACGTTTGTGAGCTGTCATTTGTTTGCTGTTTTTCCGACAGCCACAATAAAACCTGTCTTTTCAAAAACTATTGTTTGCCTTGTGTGTATCCCTCTCGATCTCTCTTATCCCACCCCAAACCCATGGACCCAATAGATGATGAATGGAGATGAGCTTATATTTTCTAGACCGATGAGTCAATTAGAGACGGACCGACGGATTCAGAACATGGAGGATCACTTGGAGAATAACCCTATAACCGGAAAGGATATGACCCAGCATGCTCTTCAGTGTTTTGAAGGAGGCGCTGCTACTTGGTGGAGGATGTACCAAACCATCAATGGATGGCAAAGAGTAACCACTTGGGAAGAATTTAAGTTGACTCTGCAAAGATCCCGGTTTGTGTCCCAGAAGTTGAAGCCTTATGGAAAAGATATGAAGAAACCTTGTATATACGAGCTTTGTGGAGAAATAGGACACAACCATAATAGAAAACAAGGACGAATACCCTCATAAGCGGAGGATTACCAAAGGAGTTAGCCGAGGATTTTCAGGGAACTTCGGTTGGAGATTGTTTCCGAAGGTTTTGTTGCAGCAATGGAAGTTCAGTCTACATTGTTGGGAAAGATTCATGAAGCTCAGAAGTATGACAAAGAGATTGCTGAGATAAGAGAGAGGATGAGCAAAGGAAAGGCCAAAGGTTTTCGTAAGGATGAGCACGACACCTTATGGTTCGAGGAACGTGTATATGTTCCCAGTAATACAAAGATCAGGAAGTAAATACTTTAGGAGGCTCATGACTCACCATACTCGATTCGCCCTGGAAACACCAAGATGTATTTGGATTTGAAGGAGCGTTTCTGGTGGACTAGTATGAAGAAGGATATTGCGGAGTATGTAGTCGTAGTGATGTATGTCAGAGAGTAAAGGCAGAGCATCAGAAGCCAGTAGAATTACTGCAGCCTATGCCGATACCTGAATGGAAGTGGGATAATCTTGGTATGGATTTCATTACCCGATTTCCCAGAACCGAACAAGATATGATTCTATCTGGGTAGTAGTTGATTCGATTGACCAAAGTGGCTCACTTTATTCCAGTGAAAACCACCTATACAAGTGAGAAGTTGGCCAAGATATATTTGACCAGGATCGTATGTCTGCATGGAGTTCCGAGGACCATCGTATCAGACAGAGGAACACAGTTTACCTCAAAGTTTTGGAATCAGCTGCACCACACTTTGGGTACTAGGCTAGAGTTCAGTACAGCCTTTCATCCACAGACAGATTGATAGACCGAGAGAGTCAATCAGATTCTGGAGGACATGTTGAGAGCGTGTGCGCTAGATTATGGATCTAGTAGTGATGATAATCTACCTTACGTGGAGTTTTCATACAATAACAGTTACCCAGCCAGTTTGAAGATGGCCCCTTTTGAAGCTTTGTATGGGAGAAGGAGCCAGACACTGTTGCTGTGGGATGAAGTTGGAGACCGTCAGTTGTTTGGATCAAATGTGATCAAGGGTCAAGAGAATGTTAAGTTGCTTCAAGATAGACTGAAGGTAGCTCAGTCCTGGCAGAAGAGTTATGCAGACTCAAAAATGCTAGGAGGAAGTCTATGAGATGGGAGATGGAGCATGTCTTCATGTGTCCCCTCTGCAAGGAGTTAAACTATTTGGAGTTAAGGGAAAGTTAGCCCCGAGATTTGTAGGACCATACCGAGTTTTGGAGCGTATGGGAGAAGTGTCCAACAAGTTGGAGTCACCCGAAGGACTGTCAGGAGTTCATGATGTGTTTCACGTTACTCAATTGAAGAAGTGCCATGCGGAAATGGCCAATATTCCCCTGTAAGGACGCTTGACCATGGAAAGGATAATGATGTTCCATGAAGTGGAGTGTGGACTCATAAGTATAAGTTTTATCTCGGTATGTGGGATATCCCACGAGGATGAAGAGATGAATTACTATTAGATATAAAGGAGATATGATGTTGGAAATATGGATCAATGGAAATTCCATGAAGAGTCTGAGTAAACACGTCTTAGTTTGGTGCCGATAAAAGGAAGGAACACAGTACATTTGGATGGATTTAAGAATGCTAGGAAATTGGATGTTGGAATAATGATCAGTTGCCCATAGGATGAGTTCAAGGTTTACAAGTGATGAGATGGGCCATAACCCACAGGCCCCAGGACCTGCCAAGAAGCCCTGTATGAGATTACGACCATACCCACAGACGATATAGGAGCAACGCAAAACCTGAGAGGTGTGAAGAAACGATAGTTGTTTGTCCAGCTTGCAGAATCAATGGATTATCCGAACTTGGTTCGTCGACAAGAGAAATTCTGCAATGCTTGTGAAGATGACCGAGTGTTAGAATGCGAGATTCGCTAAACCATGTACAAGGTAATGATTTGGGTGCGGGATGGATTGATCACCATACCGACTTACTCTTATTATTCGCCTTGCTATGTGGGATGGTAAATCTGAGTGACTTACCTATAGTAGAGAGACGACAATCAAAACCTTGTTTAAACCTTAGAATGGTATAGGTATTTTCCCCTGTACAAGGCCGCTGTTGCCAAATGTAGGTCATACGGTGAGGTTCAACCCAGACCCGTTTCTTGCAGGAGAAACCATAAATTGTTGACCACCAGGAGATATCGATAGTTGTTTAGTATTGGCGCTAGACCCGTCAGCTAAGAAGACCCAGTCTCGAAATAACGTACCAAGATGAAAGGACAGAAGAATTGCAGTAAAGGTTATGCCACCACCAAAAGAGCCCCTGAGAAGTAATTATTAGAGGATCTGAGAAGATCGACACTGCCAACAATAAGGATGGAGTATATGAGTTTTGATGGAACCGTAACCATGCTTCTAAGGGTGGTAGCACCCCAGACCTCTGGAGATGATCGATGGATTTTGAGAAGACCCCTACCCTAACCTATTTCTTGCTAGCCTCTCCGAATCTCGAGGACGAGATTCATTTTAAGGGTGGTAGGTTTGTAACATCCCAAAATTCTAAATTTTGGAATGTTATATTAAATAGATAGATTTGATTGATTGACTGAAAGTGGGTGAATTTGAAACTTTTTGAAAGTGAAATGAGAGGGAATAAAAGGACTTTCCCAAACTTTCATTTTGCATTCGTGATCTCCGTGAATTCAAATTCCTTTCACCACAAAACCCTAGAGAGAGGATGACATGGCTTCTTCCATTTATTTAAATGACAAGGGGTGTTGAAAATATTTGAATTTCATTTGGAAAATATTTCCAACCCAGGAACTTTATGCGACTCAATGATTTTCACGAGCGAAGATAAAATGACTTCTTCAAAACAAATGAAATATGAGTTGGGAGTTTCAAGGAATTAAATTCAAAGTTATTTTGAATTTATTTTTTCAATTTGGAGTTATTTGAGTTTTATTCAAATTATTTTTCTCCAAAAATAAAATATATGGAAAATAGGGTAAAATGATTCCCTACATCAGAAAATTGGAGAGAAATAAATTTGAATTCATTTTGGTATTTTAAAAATGATTTTTACTGGATTTTTCTAGAGCAGTAGCACCGTTTGAATTATTTGAATTTTTGCGGATTTTATTTGGTGCAATAAAAATGTTCACGTTGTAGAAAATCTTTTTCTGAAAATTTTGATATATTATATGCCTATATTATATTTTAATTATTTTGGTTTTATTTTATTTTATTAAAAACTGTGTTTTTTAAAAAAAAAAACTTCTGGACCGACCGGACCGGGCCGGCCCAGCCAGCCCACGCCGCTCGTCCCCGAGCTCGGGACAAAGTCCCGAGCCAGCATGCCAGCGCCGCCGCCGTGCTCCGCCCGGCCTCTCCCCGCCGCCTCTCCGTGCCCCCTCCTCCACGCCACTGCCTCCACCCCTCCTCCTTAAATACTAGAGGCCCCGGGCCCCGTTCCTCTCTTCTCCCGCATCTCGCCGCCGCCTCGCCGGAACTGCCGCCGCTGCCGAGTTCTTCGCCATCGCCCCACAACTCCCCGACCCCGTAGCCGCCACCCACCTCACCGCCGTGCCGCGCCGCCCTCCCTAGCTACTCTGCCGCCGCCGCCGTGCCCCGCCACCGCCGGAGCCACTTCGCCCCATCGCCGCCGGAGGCACGACTCGCCGGAGCCACCGCCGCTGTGGTAAACCCTAACCCGATCTGCCGCCGTTTTTTAACACAAAAAAACCCGTTGCCCCGGTCCGCCGGTTTTCTCGGTTTTTTTTCTTTTTTTAAAATGGTTTAGTGTTTTTTAGATCTAATTAATGAACGTTTTCTGTTTAGGTAGTTTCAGCGAATGTTTTCGTTCGTTAGCGATCAGTAACGAACGTTCACTTTTTAGTCTTTTTCTTTTATTTTAGTTTTCTGCCAGGGACCTATTCGCTAGGTTTTAATTTACAGATTAGCCCCTGGTTTTCAAACGACCACATCTTTTTGCTCGCTTATCCAAATCCAACGAAACCAACGCCCACTTCTTCGTTATGATCCCCTCTATCCAGTAATCCAACTCAAACATGTTTTTGAAAGTTTAAAATTTGAATTAAAACAGTTTAGTATTTGAACTTTGTTTGATCATAACTTGAGTTTTATAACTCCGATTTAGTTGATTCTTTTTGCAAAGCAAAGCTCTTGACCTAAACTTTCTGATAAGGCCAAATACACATAGTTTTGGTACTGTTAGAAATTGTTTTATGCTGCAAGAGTCATTTGCTTGGTTTTGATGTTTTCCGAATCGTATTCTTCGTTCTTTCCGATCTTTTGATTGATTGCTTATGTGTGGTTACAATTGCTTGCTTACAATAGATTGACCGGAGAGTGACGAGTAGAACTATCAAGAGTTTTGAGTGCGAATCATCTTCATCAACATTGCAGGCAAGTTCACACTTTGATCATACTTTTTCTCATACCCAGTTTTTATGCATTAGATCAATCCTCAAACAATTGCATGATTAGGATCTAATTAAATTGTGGGATGGGAAGTAGATGAGGTAGTACCTATTACCTGTTTTATTTTCAAACCCCTGGGAGTTACTTCTACGTTTGCTTATTATGCCATGCTATGCTAGTAGACGTGGATTGGGTGAGTGAATTTCCATGACAGATGTGAGTTTGTGAATTAATGGTTTATTTAAGGTGGCAACTTAAACACACATCTGGGTGGATTGAGACACCTGGTTACTCCAGGACTTGCCTGTCTAGGCACCTGGGTTTCCAGGACTTGCCTGTATTTCTTCGGACCGCCACCCAGGCTCAAAGGGATCATGAGATTATTCAAACTAGAAACTTACGTGTGTAGCCACAAGCCATTATGGGCTCTGGCATAGTTGACTAATTTGTGCGAACTCTTACGGGTAGACTAGCAGATGTAGGGGAAAGTAGGTGTATCGGTCTACCCACATGTAATGTGCTAGCGCTTCCGAAAGACTGTGTCTCGGTCATCCGTTTCTCAAACATCATGTAGTGCGAGAAATCAAACGGAGGCGATCGAGTCTTGTGGGGAAAAGTGCACAAACCTCTGCAGAGTGTACAAACTAATCATGATTAGCCGTGTCCCCGGTTATGGACATCTTGAGTATCTAGTACTTGATTTTCCTGTGAATCTCATCATGTTACTTTAATTAATATTGTTGGGTTTTAATGAGTACTTTTAATTGGGATTGAGAATGCTGTCAACCATTCTCAATGTTTAACAACCACCATGATAGTTAAATAAATTTATTCCTTTGCAGTAGGGAAAAATTGGCTTTATGCAAAACTGTAACCATAGAGCTTTTCCACCAGCCAAATATGCATGTAGTGATAGCCTTTATTCATCATTGCTCTATGGTGTGAATTTGCCAGTACATTCAATGTACTGACCCTCTGTGGCTGCAACGTCTCATGTTGCAGGATCTTACGACGAGTAAGTGATACGTTAGGGTTACGATTTCCTATATTCAACTTTGCCGTTGGTGTTGATGGGAATCCACAACCTTGTTGCTTCCGCTATTTGGATTGAGGTAATAGTATTTACGCTATTTTATACATGTGATTTACCTCTGTTATAAATCCTCGAGTACTGTGTGTGTCAGCATACCGATCCAGGGATGACATGTAAGCATAGAGACTTGACCCATTCGGGTCGGGTCGCTACAAACACACCGCAAAAGAATATTACATCGAATAGATCTCCAAGAACATCGAGGAGAACATTGTATTGAAGATCAAAGAGAGGGAAGAAGCCATTTAGCTACTAGATATGGACCTGTAGGTCTGTAGTAAACTACTCACGCTTCATCAAAAGGTCAATAGAGTTGATGAGCCCTCCATGATCGAATCCCCCTCAGGTAGGGTGCCGGAAAAGGTCCCAAGATGGGATCTCACAGGTACAGAAGTCTGCAGTGGCGGAAAAGTATTTTGGTGGACACTTTTGGTCGTTCGGGAATATTTGAGAATTTATAGGCAATGAATTAGGGTTAGAGGAGCTGTGAGGGGCCCATAATCCCTCAGGTCGCCACCCTCCTAGGGCGCGCCGCTGAGGCTTGTGGACGTCTCGGGACTACTTTGACTTCATCTCCAAATCCTACATGTGTCTTGTGGTCCAAGAAAAATCATCGCGAAAGTTTTATTCCGTTTGGACTCCGTTTGGTATTCCTTTTTTGTAAAACTCAAAACAAGAAAAAAACAGAAACTGGCACTAGGCTCTAGGTTAATAAGTTAGTCCCAAAAATAATATAAAATAGCATATAAAACATCCAAAACAGATAATATAATAGCATGGAAGAATAAAAAATTATAGTTACATTGGAGACGTATCAAGCATCCCAAAGCTTAATTCCGACTCGTCCTCGAGTAGGTAAATGATAAAAATAGAATTTTTTATGTGGAATGCTACCTAAAATATTTATTGATGTAATTTTCTTTATTGTTGCATGAATATTCAGATCCATAAGATTCAAAACAAAAGTTTAATATTGACATAAAAACAATAATACTTCAAGCATACTAATAAAGCAATCGTGTCTTCTCAAAATAACATGGCCAAAGAAAGTTATCCCTTCAAAATCATATAGTCTGACTATGCTCCATCTTCATCACACAAAGTATTAAATCATGCACAACCCCGATGACAAGACACGCAATTGTGTAATACTTTTGTTGTTCTCAAACTTTTTCAACTTTCACATAATACATGAGCGTCAGCCATGGATATAGCTCTATAGGTGGAATAGAATACGGTGGTTGTGGAGACGAGAAAAAGAAGGTGATTGTCTCACATCAACTAGGCATATTAACGGGCTATGCAGATGCCCACAAATAGATATCAATGTGAGTAAGTAGGGATTGCCATGCAATGTATGCACTACAGCTATAAGTGTATGAAAGCTCAAAAAGAAACTAAGTGGGTGTGCATCCAACTCGCTTGCTCACGAATACCTAGGGAAATTTGAGGAAGCCCTCCACTAGAATATACGAGCCAAGTTCTATAATGAAAAATTCCCATTAGTATACGAAAGTGACAATATAGGAGACTCTCTATAATGAAGATCATGGTGCTACTTTGAAGCACACATGTGGTAAAAGGATAGTAGCATTGCCCCTTCTCTCTTTTCTCTCATTTTTTTCTTTTCTCTTTTTTGTGGGCTTCTTTGGCCCCTTTTTTTATTTGGGCTTCTTTGGCCTCTTTTATTTTTTCAAAGTCTGGAGACTCATCCCAACTTGTGAGGGAGTCATAGCTTCCATCATCCTTTCCTCACATGGGACAATGCTCTAATAATGATGATCATCACACTTTTATTTAATAATAGCTCAAGAATTACATTCTAGAACAAAATATAACTCTATATGAGTGCCTCCGGCTGTGTACTAGGATGTGCAATGATCTAGCATAGAAATGAATCAAAAACGGACAAGCCATGAAAACATCATGCTAGCTATCTTACGATCATGCAAAGCAATATGACAATGATGGAGCGTGTCATAAAAATGGAACGGTGGAAGTTGCATGGCAATATATCTCGGAATGGCTGTGTAAATGCCATAATAGGTAGGTATGGTCGCTGTTTTAAGGAAGGTATATGGTGGGTTTAATGCACCGGCAAAAGTTGCGCGGTTTAGAGAGGCTAGTAATGGTGGAAGGGTGGGAGTGTGTATAATCCATGGACTCAACATTAGTCATAATGAACGAATATACTTATTAAAAAAAGTCTATTAGTTATCGAAACAAAGTACTACATGCCTGCTCCTAGGGGGATAGATTGGTAGGAAATGACCATGCTCGTCCCCGACCGCCACTCATAAGGAAGACAATCAATAAATAAATCTTGCTCCGACTTCATCACATAACGGTTCACCTTACGTGCATGCAACGGGAATCACAAACTTTGACACAAGTATTTCTACCAATCCACAATTACCCAGTAGCATGACTCTAATATCACCATCTTTATATGTCAAAGAAAACATAAGGAATCAAACTTCTCATAGTATTTAACGCTCTTTATCTGAAAGTTTTTATTATATTCCTCTTGGATGCCCATCATATTAGGACTAAATTCATAACCTAAGAAAATTATGATGTTTTTTAGAAACTCCCAAAATAATATGAGCGAAGCATGAGAGTTCAACAATTTCTATAAAATAAAGCCACCACCGTGCTCTAAAATTATATCAGTGAAGTACTAGAGCAAATTGCCTAGCTCAAAATATATAAGTGAATCACACAGAATATTCTAATAAATTCAAGATTCATGCATGTCCCCTCTCAAAAGGCATGTACAACAAGGATGATTGTGGAAAACTAAAAAGCATAGATTCATATCATACAAGACACTCCAAGCAAAACACATATCATGTGGTGAATAAAAATATAGCCTCAAGTAAATTTACCGACGGATTGAAGACGAAAGAGGGGATGCCATCTGGGGCATCCCCAAGATTAGATGTTTCGTTGTCCTTGAATATTACCTTGGGGTGCCTTAGAAATCCCCAAGCTTAGGCTCTTGCCACTCTTATATCATAGTCCATCAAATCTTTACCCATAACTTGAAAACTTCACAACACAAAACTCAACAGAAAACTCATGAGATCTGTTAGTATAAGAAAATAAATCACCACTTTTTGGTACTATTGTGAACTCATTATTTATTTATATTGGTGTAATATCTACTTTATTCCAAATTCTCCATGGTTCATACCCCCCGATACTACCCATAGAATCATCAAAATAAGCAAACAACACATAGAAAAACAGAATCTGTCAAAAACAGAATGGTCTGTAGTAATCTGTAAACTTCGTATACTTCTGTAACTTCGAAAATTATGAGAAATTTGGACAACACCAGAAATTCATATATCAATCTTGTGTAGAAAATCAGGATTTTATCACGTTCCAGCAGCTCAGATCAATTATGTTTCTGGGCGCAAAAGTTTCTGTTTTTCAGCAAGATTGAATCAATGATACACCAAAGTATCCAAAGGCTTTACTTGGCTAAAACACTAATTAAAAACACCAAAACACAAATACTGCATAGGTAATAATGTGTGTTTATTCAAGAACAGTATCAAAAACAAAAAACACTAATATAAAATTGGGTTGCCTCCCAACAAGCGATATTGTTTAACGCCCCTAGCTAGGCATCAAACATAGATCTAGTTATTGTCATCTTTGGTATGCAATCCATAAGTATCCCTCATAATAGATTCATAAGGTAAATTAATTTTATTTCTTGGAAAGTGTTCCATGCCCTTCCGTAACTGAAATTGAAATCTAATGTTTCCTTCTTTCATATCAATAATGGCACTAATCATTTTCAGGAAAGGTCTACCAAGAATAATAGGACATGTAGGATTGCAATCTATATTAAGCACTATGAAATATAGGGGCACATAATTCCTATTTGCAACAATAAGAACACCATTAATTCTTCCCATAGGTTTCTTAATAGTGGAATCCGCAAGATGCAAATTTAAAGAACAATCATCAAATTCACGGAAACCTAGCACATCACATAATGTTTTTGGAATCATGGAAATGCTAGCACCCAAATCACACAAAGCATGGCACTCATAATCTTTAATTTTAATCTTAATAGTTGGTTCACACTCATCACAATTCTTTCTACGGATTGAAACTTCCAACTCAAGTTTTTCTTCAAAAAATTTCATGATAGTTTTAATGATATGTTTAGTAAAAGCTTTATTTTAATTGTAAGCGTGAGGAGAATTAAACATGGATTACAACAAGGGAATACAATCTATCAAAGAACAATTATCATAATTAATGTCCTTGAAATCCAAAAGAGTGGGTTCATCGCTACCTAAAGTTTTGACCTCTTCAATCCCACTTTTATCAATTTTTGCGTTAAGATCTATAAACTCCGAAACATTGGGACGCCTTCTAGCTAAAGTTGACTCATCTATAGTCACATCTTTATCAGGATTTATATTAGAAAATAAAGATTCAATAGGAGTCACACCAATCACTTTAAGTAGTTTTCCAACCATCTTATTTATTCGCACACGACTCCAGTTTAGTGGCCATCTTATTTATCAAAGTAGTTTGCTTATCGGAAATTTGGCCTACTAAAATTTCAAGATGAGCAAATTGAGATTTAAGACCATAAAATTCCTTAGTAACATAATCAAGCTCTTTATTAATATACCCCATCATAGTTTTTTGCTCTTTAAGTCAGTTTCAAAGAACTATTATTCTCAAATGGTAAGGACATTAAACCTTTAGCATTATTTTCAATCTCTCCCAACTTCCTATAGTAAGGATAAAAGCTCTTGGGATGAGCCATACATGCAAACAAGCAAACAAAAAGACGAACGGAAGAAGGGTGAACAAAAAGGCAAAACTTTTTTTATTTTTATGAAATTGTTTTAGAAGTGGGGAGAGGAAACGAGAGGCAAATGGCAAACAATGTAGTGCAAGAGATGACAGTTTATGGTGGGTACTTGGCAGGCTTGATGTAGAACCTCCCCGGCAACGGCGCCAGAAATTATTCCTGCTACTTCTTGTTGTCGGATTTCGGGATCCGGCAACCCTTGAGATGTTCGAACTCTGGGGTGCATGCGGAGATCTCAACCTACCTAGCCTGCCTACTCGCGATCCTCCCTAGCCTAGCGCGTCGAGCTCGAGAGACACAAAGACATAGAGATTTTATACTGTCTCGGGCCACCGTCATGGTGTAATACCCTAATCCAGTGTGGTGTGGTGGCTTGCCTCGAGGGGCTATGGATGAACTATTACAGTGGATGAACAAGCCTCAGGAGGTGAGGTGTTCTTGAGCTAGTGTGTTGTTCTACTTGTTCTAGTCTCGGTTTTCTCATCCCCTTCTATGGTGGTGGCTAAGTCCTATATATAGTGGCCTTGGTCCTCTTCCCAAATATGAGCGGGAAGGGATTCCACAATGGCAGGATTTGAAAGGGGACAAGGAGTATAGTCTATCCTGACAAAAGTAGTCTTCGCCTGCGAAAAGCCTCTGGTCGTGACGCTGTGGTGGGCTTGGTGATGACCTCCGTCCTGCCGTCCTGGCTATCTTGGTCTTGTTGCACCAGAATGGAAACCTTTGGCTGATTCCTCGGGACCCTGCTCCTGTGGCTTGCCTCCCTTGCACCAAAGAGGAAACCTGCGCTCTGCACCCGCCTGGCGCCCGCCTGGCCTTGGTCGTCATGGCTCGCGTTAGCTGAGCCTCGTGAGGTAGCTGCACAGAACTCTCTGCCCCTCAAGAGCCATCCTGAAGAGACCACTCCCTTCGGGGGTCTTGGCGTCGTCCCCCTTGCGAGGCTTGGCCCCTCGCGAGGGTCTTGTGGTGTTGGTGTTGGAGCTGGGCCGTACCAGGCCGTCGATGGAGCCACGTGGTGGGACGCAGGCAGGCAGGACTGGATACCCTCAAGTCCAGGACGCCGACACTTATGCTTGCGTTGGTTTTTCCCTTGAAGAAGAAATGGTGATGCAGCAAAGTGTAGATAAGTATTTCCCTCAGTTTGAGAACAAAGGTATCAATCCAGTAGTAGGTAGAAGCAAGTCTCCAATCTATGCACCTTCACAAACAATCAAACACTTGCACCCAACGCAATAAAGGGGGTATCAATCCTTTCATGGTCACTTGCAAGGATGAGATCTGATAGAGATAAATCTAGATCTATAAACCAAAAAACCTAGAAATATCTTGCTCGGGACTCCTCTGACTTCATCTCCAAGTCCTACGTGTGTCTTCTGGTCCAAGAAAAATCATTGCAAAAAATTTATTCCGTTTGGACTCCATTTGGTATTCCTTTTCTGTAAAACTCAAAAACAAGGAAAAATAGAAACTGGCACTGGGCTCTAGGTTAATAAGTTAGTCCCAAAAATAATATAAAATAGCATATTACTGCATATAAATCATCCAAAATAGATAATATAATAGCATGAAACAATAAAAAAATTATAGATACGTTGGAGACGTATCAAGCACCCCCAAGCTTAATTCCTGCTCGTCCTTGAGTAGGTAAATGATAAAATAATTTTTTTATTTGGAATTCTACCTACCATATTTATTCATGTAATTTATGGCATCAATATTCAGATCCATAAGATTCAAAACAAAAGTTTAATATTGACATGAAAACAATAATACTTCAGGCATACTAATAAAGCAATCGTGTCTTCTCAAAATAACATGGCCAATGAAAGTTATCCCTAAAAAAGCATATAGTCAGGCTATGCTCTATCTTCATGAAACAAAGTATTAAATCATAGACAACCCCAATGACCAGTGACATGACAAGCAATTGTTTTATACTTTTGATGTTCTCGAACTTTTTCAACTTTTACACAATACATGAGCGTGAGCCATGGATATAGCACTATAGGTGGAATAGAATACAATGGTTATGGAGAAGACAAAAAGAAGGATAAAGTCTCACATCAACGAGGCATATTAACGGGCTATGGAGATGCCCGTCAATAGATATCAATGTGAGTGAGTAGGGATTGCCATGCAACGGATGCACTAGAGCCATAAGTGTATGAAAATTCAACAAGCAACTAAGTGGGTGTGCATCCAACTCGCTTGCTCATGAACACCTAGGGCAATTTGAGGAAGCCCATCATTCGATTGTACAAGCCAAGTTCTATAATGAAAAATTCCCACTAGTATATGAATGTCACAACATAGGAGACTCTCTATGGTGAAGATCTTGGCGCTACTTTGGAGCACAAGTGTGGTAAGCTTTGCCCCTTCTCTCTTTTCTCTCATTTTTTTATCTTGGCTCTTTTTTTGTGGGCTTCTTTGGCCTCTTTTTTTATTTGGGCTTTTTTAGTTGAGTCAAAGCTTCCATCATACTTTCCTCACACGGGACAATGCTCTAATAATGATGATCATCACACTTTTATTTACTTACAACTCAAGAATGACAATTCAATACTAGAACAAAATATGACTCTATATGAGTGCCTCTGCTAGTGTACCATGATGTGGAATGATATAGCATATCAATGACATAAAAAAATGGACAAGCCATGAAAACATCATGCTAGCTATCTTACGATCATGCAAAGCAATATCACAATGATGCATCGTGTCATAATAAAGCAAATGGTGGAAGTTGCATGGCGGCTGTTTACGATCATGCAAAGCAATATCTCATAATTTCTATGGAAATGTAATAATAGGTAGGTATGGCGGCTGTTTTGAAGAAGGTATATGGTTGGTTTAATGCACTGGCAAAAGTTGCGCGGTACTAGAGAGGCTAGCGATGGTGGAAGGGTGAGAGTGCGTATAATCCATGGACTCAACATTAGTCATAAAGAACTAATATACTTATTGCAAAAGTCTATTAGTTATCGAAACAAAGTACTACGCACATGCTCCTAGGGGAATAGATTGGTAGGAAAAGACAATCAATAAATAAATCATGCTCCGACTTCATCACACAACGGTTCACCATATGTGCATGCTATGAGAATCACCAACTTCAACACAAGTATTTGTAACAATCCACAATTACTCACTACCATGACTCTAATATCACCATCTTTATATCTCAAACCAATCATAAGGAATGAAGCTTCTCATAGTATTCAACGCTCTTTATATGAATTTTTTTATTATATCCCTCTTGGATGCTCATCATATTAGGACTAAATTCGTAACCTAAGCAAATTAACATGTTGTTTAGAGACTCTCAAAATAATATAAGTGAAGCATGAGAGTTCAACAATTTCTATAAAATAAAGCTACCGCCATGCCCTAAAAAGAGATAAGTGAGGTACTTGAGCAAATTGCCTAGCTCAAAAGATATAAGTGAAGCACATAGAGTTTCTAATAAATTCATGATTCATGTGTGTCCCTCTCAAAAGGTGTATACAGCAAGGATGATTGTGGCAAACTAAAAATCAAAGACTCATATCATACAAGACGCACCAAGCAAAACACATATCATGTGTTGAATAAAAATATAGCCTGAAGTAAATTTACCAGGAAAGGCCCCAATTTGGGATATCACGGGTATAGAAGGTTGCGGTGGCGAAAAAGTATTTTGGTGGACACTTTTGGTCATTTGGGAATATTTGGGAATTTATAGGCCAAGAATTAGGGTTAGAGGAGCTCTGAGGGGCCCACAAGCCCTCAGGGCATGCCCCCTAGGGCGCACCCCTGAGGCTTGTGGCCCCCACGGGACTGCTTTGACTTCATCTCCAAATCATACATGTGTCTTCTGGTCCAAGAAAAATTATCGCGAAAGTTTTATTCCATCTGGACTCCGTTTGGTATTCCTTTTCTGTAGAACTCAAAAACAAGGGAAAATAGAAACTGGCACTGGGCGCTAGGTTAATAAGTTAGTCCCAAAAATAATATAAAATAGCATACTAATGCTTATAAAACATCAAAAACAGATAATATAATAGCATGGAATAATAAAAAATTATAGATACATTGGGAACGTATCAGTCCACCCCTTGCTCTTATATGACACTAAGCGAGCAGCCGGTCGTGCCCCTCGCCTTCCGAGAGGAGAAATGATGGCTGCGTAGCACCCGCCAGGCTTTATGTCAGCCCGGGTGGTTGCCGAGGCGTCATGGAGGATGTGGGGGCGTCCCGTGCCCCATCATGTGCCACGCATCGAGCTAGGCCCGCAGGCGGTAGGGGCCCGCGTTGTTTCACCCCCTCCCTTCTTCACTGGTGAAATCGTGCATCTCGTGGGCCCAGGGGATACTGTGGTCCCGTGGGACTAGGGGGTGTAAGTGCATCTAGTGCCCCTTAGTGATTTTGGTGTATTGAAGACTTATAGGTTAAGAGACTAATATGTTTGTGAGTGTACACAGGGTCTATAAGTCGATGAGGAGTTTGATATTTACGATGAATGTCGACCCCCAAAAATATATGTCTTCACCTGAAGACTTTGGTTCTCCTGAAGACTTTGAAAGTGAAGAAATTGGTGTGACCTTGAAGACTTGGATATTCATGCGAGGATCATGAAGCATGAAGACTTTTGTTTTCTTAGTTTCATTTTCTCTTTCTTGAGTCATAGGAAACACCGTACTATTAAAGGGGGTTGAGGTAATACTAAGGAAACTGATTTCCAAGTGATGCTCATCTCAGAATCCTACACCTACACAATCCTTTCGAGTGAAGCCATTGGAAATCTCATATCAGCTCAGTCAATTTCTTCAGTGATAGATACAAAGATCTTCTGGTCTCTGAGGAATTTGTTCTGACTGAGGAGTTAGGAATTTGCTAGTGCGGATTGCCTACACAATGAGGAACATGATAGCCCTGAGGAATTTGATACCTCAAATCCGACCGTTGCTGTGCTACGCGCCAGCTGTCCAAAATATCCTACCACCTAACAGTCATATCATGGAAGGGCATTTATGTCTTATCATGTCGGGCTGCTCCCTAGGCTACAAATAGCCGCCCCCTACAACCACTAGCTAGTTGGAACTGACACTTGTCACTGAGAGCATCCCATCCTCCGAGGACTTTGAGCGAAAATCATCAAGTGAGGAAAACCCAAAAACCAAACCCAAACACCTACAAACCCAAAGTTATTGAGCATCACTGAAGAGATTTTTCCTGTGTGGAACCGATGCTTGTTACCTTTGAGGACCATGTATCCTCCAGATGGTTAGGCGTCATGGTCTGAGCATCCAAGAGGAATTGTGGATCACCGAGTGACGAAGTTTGTGAAGGTTTGGAAGTCACATGTGAAGACTTACCACGAGTGTTGGGCGAGGTCTGTGTGGCTTTAGCTCAAGGAGAATACTGTGAGGACTGTGTGTCCGGGACTGTGTGTCCTCGAGTTTAAATACTCGGCTGCTCTAACTAGATGTACAATTGTCACATAGTTGGAACTGGTTTACCAAATCATTGTCTTCACCAAGCCAACTGGTTTTATTTCCTCAAACCTTTCATTTCCTCATTCATGTGTTGATGAACCTGATCATTGCTATTTGAAGACTTTGATTGAAGACTTTCTCTATTTCCTCAATCCAATTTCTTTAGTCACATAGTCTTCTGCCTGCTTATCATGTTATCTCGCTTTCTGTACTCTGTGCTTGTTTTCATTTCATCATGATGACTATGCTACTGCTCTGTCATGCTTATGCCTGAGTACTTATTCCGCTGCTAGTGTGTTGTTACTTAGGAATTTCTTCACCTAGAAATTCATAAGTGATGAATTTGTAGAAATCGCCTATTCACCCCCCTCTAGTCGATATAACGCACTTTCAATTGGCATCAGAGAAAGTTACTCCCTTGTTCTGTGTGATTTTGGTTTGACCACCTGGAGTTCTAGTTATGTCGACTGCAGGAATGAAGAAAGTGACATGCCCCATCTTTGACGGTCATGAGTATCCCAAGTGGAAGGCCATGATGAAGAAGTGACTCGTGACAATGAACAGCGAACTGTGCACCGTCACTGAGATTGGTCTCACCGATCTATGAAAGATGGCGGAGGCTGATGATATTCGCAGGTACACTCTACTCAACCTCACAGCGAAGGATATCATCTGCTCTTGTTTGTCCCAAAATCAGTTCAGGAACATCATGCATCTCCACCATGCGAAGCTTATTTAGGACCGACTCTCTAAGGTCTATGAAGGCCATCAAACTCGTCATGATCCTTGGTTTGAGAATTTCATGGAATCTCTCTAGGAGATGACTTTCGCCCCAGAATCATCATCCACTACACCATGCCTTATGGCAAAGGGTGCCAAGGTAACTGAATGCTACCTTTCCAAATCTAGTGATGATGAATCAGGCGATGAATTTGGACCCAGCTACACTAAACTTGCTTCTCTTGCCACTAAACAACAAAGAGCTATTGAAAAAGTTCAAAACATGCTTGATGAAAGCGATGATATGTTGGGTGAGGAATTGAATCGAACTAAGACTCTGACTGATAATCTTCAGAGACTTTAGTCACGGCTTGACAACCTTCAAAATCATCATAACACTCTCTTAACTGATCATGAGAAGCTTTCTTATGAATTTCTTCAGAGAAAGGAAGATCTTGTGAAGTTAAGAGTGAGTTATGAAGATCTTCAGAAGGAAAATGATTCATTTCTTCCTCAACGGATCAGTTCTGCTCAGGAAGAATTTATTCCACAATGTCTGAAATGCATTGAGCGTGAATCTACTAATTCTTCACCTGAATATTCAAATGCTTCTATTGCTGCAAATTCTTCAATTGTCTCTATGGTCACAAATTTACCATCTGAGGATACCACATGTATCAGTGATGATAATGCAGGTTTGAAGGAATTGTATGTGATAGGCATATACAAAACCCTCAAAGGGCATCAGACTCTTTGTGGTGTTCTCAAAAAGCAGATCTTGAACAGGAACCCTAGGAAAGAGGGTATTTCCTTTGAGAGGAAAGTCAATGTTGATGGGACCTACTAGAAACCTGAACAGTACCCCACAACCTCATGGGTTGCTGCGAAGAGACCCTCCATAGATCCATGCACATTATTTGGCTTTACTTGTGAATCTTCATATTCCTCTCATGAGTCATTTGACTCCAACTATAAACTGTTCAAGAATCAGAATGGTGAAGTATTTGGTCGTTATGTTGGAACTAACTGTAGGAACGGTCCCCCTATGAAGAAAAACTGGGTTCCCAAAAGGTGCCTTGAAAATCTTCAGGTGAATGTCATCATGACACCACCCATGAAGAACAGGAACCCCAGATCAAATTCTTCGTATGGATCAAAATCTTCATATGGATCCAAGTCCTCATATGGACCGAATTCTTCATCTGGATCAAATTACTCACGTGGATCAAAATCCTCATATGATAAATCATCGTGCTAACTCTTCTGTTTTGCAGGGAAAATCAAAAGGCTATGAATATGTGAATTATTCTTCAAACCATTGTGCTCATAAGTCCTCGAAGAATTTCTCTGCTTATTCATATGCTTATCCTAACCACTCTTCTGTGAAACGAAGTGCACTGGCTTCAATGCCGTCTTATTCTTATGGAGCTCGCAGAATGATGAACTCTTTTCCACCCCTCCAGATGTGGGTGGTGAAGAAAAACAACTAATCTCTTATGCAGGGTCAGGTCGCCAGACGAACTTAATCGTCTGAAGAATTTGCTGGAGACCTGAATATGCTTGAATGGACGCAAGCTAATCATGAAGAAATGAATCACTCATTTCTCACGTCCTCATATTACTATATTTGTTACTGTTCATGAAATTGATATCATATTGTTCACTGATGAAGTATATGGGTTCGTAAGTTGCACTAATTCATCTGCAGGATGAACAACCCAAAGCTACTGAGTGCGTCCTCGCCAATGGATGTACAAATCACATGATCGGTGACAGGAACTTATAGATGGACACTGATTTAACTCCATCTCATCTGAAGCATATCACCTACGCTTACATGGACCTCAAAGGTATTGGGTCTAGGTAGGGTTGAAATCTCAAAGGATAGACATATGGACAAAGTCATGCTTGTCGAGTCCTTAGGATTCAACCTCATGTGTGTCTCAATGCTTTGTGATCTTGATATGGTTGTCGTCATTGGCAAATACCGTTGCATTGTGCTACTGGAATCTGACAAATCCAAAGTCTTCGAACGCTTTAGGAAAGGATATTTCTATATTGTTGATTTTTCTGCAGGACCATAGCCTGCCACATGTCTACTTGCAAAAGCTTCAGAAGGCTGGTTATGGCATCGATGACTTGGTCATGCTGGGATGAGGAACTTGCATACACTCGCGAAGAAGAAGCATGTCATTGGCATTGAGGGTGTCAAATTCCTAAAAGATCATCTTTGTGGGGCTTGTGAGGCTAGAAAGATCACCAGAGCCAAGCATCCCTCGAAGACTATCATGACCACTTCTCATCCCTTTGAATTACTTCATATGGATCTCTTTGGTCGTACTCATTATGCCACGTTCACTAGCTCTGCATCATTATATGGCTTTGTCATTGTTGATGATTATTCTTGTTATACCTGGGTGCATATCATCACTTACGAAAATGAAGTGCAGGAAGTCTTCAGACGATTTTACTCAAGAGCATCTACGAACTTTGGTGTGAAGATCAAGCATATCAGGAGTGATAATGGAACTGAGTTCAAGAACACTGGTCTCGATGAATATCTTGATATACTTGGTATTACTCACGAGTTATCTGCTCCCTATACTCCTCAGCAGAATGGCGTCGTGGAGCGCAAGAACAGAACTCTTGTTGAGATGGCTCGCACTATGCTTGATAAATACAAGACACCACAACATTTTTGGCCAGAAGCTATTGATACTGCAAGCCACATCATCAACAGAGTATATCTTCACAAATTCTTCAAAAAGGCCTCATATGAACTCCTCACTAACAAGAAACCCAATGTAGGTTATTTCAAAGTCTTCGGTGCTAAATGCTGGATTATAGATCCTCATCATCACTCTAAATTTGCACCGAAAGCAGATGAGAGTTTTATGCTCGGTTACGGAAAGGACTCGCACACCTATAGAGTCTTCAACTCCTATCATCACAAGATTGTTGAAACTGTAGATGTGCAGTTCGATGAAACTAATGGCTCGCAAAGAGAGCACCTACCTCCTATGCTAGATGAAATGTCACCTGAGGAATCCATCAAGTTCAATGCTACTGAGGATATCATCCCTACTGAAGAATCTGCTGAAGAAGTCACTCCGGATCATGAAGAAAATCACACTGGTGCTACTGAAGAAACTGGTCCTGAAGAAATTGCTGGGCCTAAGGAAAGTCATCAACATGCACATCCTCGCGTTGCAAATGAAGTGCAGATCGAGAAGATCATCGATGACATCAACACACTAGGTCCTCTCACGCGCTCAAAAGCTTCACACTTATCTAACTTTTGTGGGCATTTTGCGTTTGTCTCTATCACAAAGCCCACTAAAGTTGATGAAGCATTCATGGAATCTGAGTGGATTCAAGCCATGCAAGATGAATTGTATCAATTCGAGCTCAACAATGTGTGGGAGCTTGTCAAGTGACCAGACCAACACAAGCACAATATCATCAGTACCAAATGGATCTACCACAACAGACAAGATGAAAATGGCCTTGGGGTGAGGAATAAGGCTCGTCTTGTAGCTCAAGGCTACACACAGGTTGAAGGAATTGATTTTGATGAAACTTTTGCACATGTTACTAGACTTGAAGCTATTCTCATTTTGCTTACTTATGCTAACCATCATAATATCATCTTACATCAAATGGATGTGGAAAGTGCATTCCTCAATGGTAAGCTTGAGGAAGAAGTATATGCTGCTCAACCACCAGGTTTTGAGGATCCAAAATTTCCAGATCACGTCTACAGACTCAACAAGGCCCTCTATGGCCTCAAGCAAGCACCTCGGGCGTGGTATGACACATTAAAGGAATTCCTCATGAATAAAGGCTTCAAACCCGGTTCACTTGACCCAACTCTTTTCACCAAAGCATATGATGAATTATTCGTGTGCCAAATATATGTTGATGATATTATATTTGGCTGTACTAACCAACGTTACAGTGACGAATTTGCCTATATGATGAGTGAGGAATATCAAATGTCTATGATGGGAGAATTGAAATACTTCTTAGGTCTTCAAATTCGTCAACAACACAATGGCATATTCATATCTAAGGAGAAATACCTCAAGGATGTGTTGAGGAAATTCGGCATGCAAGATTGCAAAGGCGTCAAAATCCCTATCCCACAAATGGCCATCTATGCACCGATGAAAAAGGTAAAAACTTCGATCAAAAGGTATACCGATCCATGATTGGCTCTTTATTGTACCTATGTGCATCTAGGCCGGATATTATGCTTAGTGTTTGCATGTGTGCCCGATTTCAAGCTACACCAAAGGAATCACACCATAAGGCTATGAAGCATATTCTTCGATATCTAGCTCAAACTCCAACACTTGGATTATGGTATCCCAAGGGCTCTTCCCTTGATCTCACTGGATATTCTGACTCTGACTATGCTGGTGATCGGGTGGACCACAAGTCAACATCAGGCACATGACATTTCCTCGGATGATCCCTGGATCTTGCTATGCTCAATTGCTATGGATGAATCAAACCCTCAAGGACAATGGCATCAATGTGAAGAATGTGCCACTCTACTACGACAATGAGAGTGCAATCAAGTGTTCACAACCCAGTTCAGCACTCGAAGACAATGCACATCCAGATTCATCATCATTTTCTTTGTGACCACATGTTGAAGGGCGACATATCTACCGACCACGCAAATACTAAAGATTAGCTGGCCGATATCTTCACAAAGCCCCTGGATGAGAAGAGATTTAGCAAGTTGCGTTGTGATCTAAATATCTTAGAATCTTCGAATGTTCTTTGAAAAGGACACACATCCTAACACTGATGCAAAATTGATGACTTAGATGTGCAACACACGAAGTAACGTTTTTCTTCAATCAATGAAGACTAACCCTCTAAATGTGAAGAAATTAATGAAGAATTTGATTCTCAGAAACCTACTGTACGCGGTGTCTGAAATATTCATTCTTATATGGTGGGTTACGCCACCAACCAAAGTTGAAAATCTTCAATTTGAGTTTTTTTTTTGAAATTCCTCAGTTGTTCAATTTCTTCAACTTGGATTGTGTTCACTCTTTCCATCGTTGTTCTTCATTGACTATATATATACTTGATTTTATGTCCTCTACATCATTCACTTATTGCTCATTCTTCAAGTTGCCTTTTTTGCTAAGTGAATGTGATTGGACCCTTTCCCCCTCTGTGCTAAACTCAACCCAGTCTATTCACAAATTCTTCATGTGCATTCTATTTGAAACCCGTTCAAAATCTTCACTGTGTCCTTGTCAGCTGAAGAATTTGCGCACGAAACATTAAAATTTTCTTATCTGAATTTTCGGCTTTTGCCGCTCAAACCGTTCCACATCCCATGATAAGATTTATATATTCACCCACGATCTCCACCACTATGTACATTGGTGACACGTGTCGCTAGGATGAGAAGGGTCAGGGGCACGTTTGTCCAATTTCCTCGGGCGAGCGGTTTTTCACCTCGGCTATAAATACCCCTCACCCTCCTCAGATTGCATTTACCTGCTCGAACTCACTCCCCTCACTCGAGCTCTCAAGACCTACCACCACCGCTACTTTTATCGTTGCCGGTGAGGAAGAGCTTCACTGCCTCGACCTCGTTGCCATCGTACTCGCGCCGGCCGTGGATATCTTCACTCCGCCGCCGTCGTAGCTATCTTCCTCTGCCAAGTTAGGGCGTGGAAGATCTGGACTGGCGAACTTCCAATCTATCACTCCCAGTTCGTCGTTTTCTTCGTCAAGGGTAATTAAAAGTTACTTTTACTGCCTTTGTTGATTCCGATAATTTCCATAAATTCTTCAAAAGGTGTTTATTCTTCAACTTCCACACTTTAAACACCTCACACAATCATCTGTTCTTGATCTGTTTCTCTAAGCGACATTTTTCTTCAAGATTCCTCAATTGTGTGAATTTCTCAAATCCATACAACTCTGGAACCTAAGTCAAAGAACGCTTAGTGAAATTCCTCAAGACATATCTGGTCAAATTCCTCAAACTTGTTCCTTTTTGCAAAAACTTCTGAGAACGCATATGACCTCTCTAAATTCTTTGCACCTATACTCTGTTCACAGGTACACATGTCAGTTCTTGAATCACTATGTTCTCATCAACTTAACTCATTTGCACCGTTCCTCGAAGAAAAATGGCATACCTCTTCAGAGAACTCAATTGTTCAAAATCCTCAGCTAAAGAAAATGGCAGATGGCAAGAAACATCATAAGGGAGGGAAGAAACTGGAAGTGAACATTGCCTTTGAAATCCCTGATGACATCTATGCAGGGTATTGCACTCCTGATGAGGCAACTCGCGGAAAAGAAACAAAGAATGAGCACAAGGTGAGCATTCAGTGGATTGAACGAGGCACGGGAATGGAGGGAATACAGATATGTTACTCCAAAGTACATGAAGAAATTTGCTCTTCACCCTCCGTGCCCAAGACCTCCGTTGGCACCTGGCCAAATTGCTGATCCCACTAGCATCAAGCGCGGTGAGGACTATACTGCTGAATGGGCCAAGCGGAAAGCCAAGTTGGCCAAACAGGCCAAGGAAGTAGTGAGGAAATTCAACAAAGACTCAGCTGCTACTGCTGCTAAGCCCTCCACAAGCAAGAAGGCTATGCCTAAGAAGCCTGCTCGCAAACCACCTTCCTCAGCAATGCCCTCACGGCCAAGCTCCTCTATGTCCTCACGGCATATTCCTCAAGCTGCTCCAGTTCCTCCAACTGCAAAAACCCTTAGCTCCTCCAGCAAAGTCCTCGGCACCTGTGCATCCTGCCTCTTGCCAAAGGACAATAGGCATCTCAATTGTTTTAGGAGCATCTGCAAGTTCTTCAGCAACTCCTCAATCCTCAACAGGCCCCACTTTGCTGAGGACCAAGGCTACTGCTGGACGAGGCACAAGACCAAGTCCTCATAAGAAGCGTTGCCTTCCAAGTGCCGTCAGATGAAGACAAAGCTGACGATGAGGAATAGCAGAAATCATCATAGACAGACAGCAAAGGGCCGCTAGAGCCAAGGGCAGTGACGTGCCATTAATGCTGGATCCGAAGAAGATCCTGGACTTCATTGATCTCTGGCACAAGGATCCAAATACTCCCTTGCCAGAAGTAAATCTCTCACCTGGCCAAAGTCATATGTTGACGATTTTTATTTCTGAAGGAAATTGGAAATTTGAGAAAGCCAGGTCTGTGAAGAAAGCTCAGTACAAGAAGCAGCGCTTTTTGAAGGAAAATGTTCTAAAGCTATCACCTGATGAACTTGTTGCTCTACAATCAGAAATCAAGAAACTCAGTGATGAATTTGACGCCCACAAGGCAGAATGGCTGGGAGACAAGGTCAGATTCGTTAGAATGGCCAACGGATTTACATCTAATGTTGCTGCTCAAACGCACATTGAAATTCCTCAGGCTGAAGCTTCTGCACAGCCTACTGAAGAACATGCCAGCAATGCTGATGAAAATCAGGCTGCTGATGAAACTGAAAGTACCAGGGATGATGAAGCTATTCTAGCCACTGACGAAATTGCCAGGGCAACCACTAGTGTTGTGCCTGATGAACAAGAAAGGCCAGCTGAAGCATCTGACACTGTTCCTGAAGAAACTGAACAAGTTAGGATGACTGCATTAGTCGTGCCTTAAGAAACTGCACCAATTTCCTCTGCTCCTCCTGCACCAACGCCAATGCCAAGTCCTATCCTTCCTTCTACCTTGAAGCGAAGAAAACCAAGTATGTGGAGCAAGCAGTAGTGAAGAAAAGGAGCATCTGCTTCCTCAGAGTCTTCTGCTCCCAAGAAGGCGAAGACTTTGACTAGCTCTCATGCAATCCAATAGATGCTATTCCTTTTTCAAGCATGCCATCAAAGGAAATCATTCCTTTTGGTGAAGATTATGTGATTCCAAGCAAATCCGATGAAGAAGATACTTTTGCTGCTTTGACAGAGCAGTTGGATGAGGAAATTGAAGTGGACAATGTCACTTCAACTCCATTGGTACCATCGCCCATGCCTCAGTTCACGACTGAAGAGGTAGGCCTTGAGGAAATTGATGAAGAAGAAGAAGACGTGGACATTGGGTGCACCACTCTAGTTCTGAATGATGACTATTGGGAAAGTCATCACCCCAACTCTCCAATGTTCACCCTACTACAATAGATTCCTCAGTCCCCAGTCCAGACTAAAGAAATTCACATGGGCTATGATGAACCTCAAGCGTCACTTTTTAACATCCCTGAAGAAATTCCAGCCACTAGTGCTGATGTTAATGCTGCTGAAGAAAAGGAGACCCAGGCTGCTACTGCAGTGGAAACTGAAATTCCTCAGTCTGTGGCCCCTGAGACTGTGATCCAAGAGGCAGTGAAGACATTGACTGATACACCTCAGCCCAAGCCGAAGAATCCATTCTCAAAGAAGCAGAAGTTCAAGGATGATGACTTCTTTCATGAGCATGTATTCTTCACTGACTACAACCCATATGACTCTGCTCGTCTTCACATCAAGCATTTCTGGACAACAAGCCAGATGAACTTCTGCTCTTCACTGCTATTCGATAAGGACAACATCTTTGACCATGAGCATATTCCTCATGTGAATATGGAATCGCTGCCTTGCTTCACCCTAGTCTCAGTGTTCTTCATGACGCTGGGCTACTCAACTTCTGCACTGACATATGTGATTGGAATGAAGAGCTAATTCTTCATTTCTACCGGACGCTGCACATCATCGGCAATTATGAAGATATAAAATCTTGGGTGTTGGACTGGATGACAGAGAACACACACTTGAAAGCACCAGCCTCTGAATTGCTTCATGCCCTGCCTGTCAGTCCTCCTCTTGAAGGTGCACATCTCCTCTATCATGAACCTAAGGTCTCTGATCATTTCATGCAAGTGTTGATGAAGCCGCTGAAGTCTGGCCAAGTCCTAAGAACCAAATTCCTCATGAAGGAATTGCTTTATGTGCCTCAGACCGTATATAGAATTTGACCAAGACCCTGAGTCCAATCAAATGCCACGACTCTAATGAAGAAGAGGTCGATGGCATCATGAAGAATCTACTATTCAATATCATGCATGGTATTCCAATAAACTACCATGATTTCTTCATGAGGACTCTGGCAAATGTTGCTCTTTCTCTGTTTGAATTGAAGCCTTACACTCCCTGGATCATGAAATTTATCACATCAAGGTCTTCAATCAACTATAAGGCAGATACACTTAACCATGGCAGCTAGTTGCCCCCCATTGAAGTCCTCAAGCGGACTATTTTTTCAGCTGATGAGAAGGGCAAGGCCACTATTATTGATGAAGGCATTCATCCATTGGATGGAAAGTTCCGCAAAGCTGCATCCTACTCAACCAATGATGACTCTGCCACTCATGACTCTGCCGCCAATGCTTCAAAGAAAAATCCTCAAGGCACAACTCCAAGGGTGATGACTGATCATGAGCTTCCCCTCAGTCTTCATAAGAAGATCGATCGCAACCACAAATGGGTCAAGCGTCAGTTTGGTTCAATTCTTCATAAAATGACTGCTACACACAATTCAGTGAAGAAGAACCACTACTGTATTTGACCGCACCTGGGTTGTTCTATCTCATCTCTACGGTGAAGAAGATCTTAAGCAGATGGGCTTCAAGCAAGACTTTGACTGGTCTAAGCCACCGTCAAAGAAATTCAAGAAAGTCGAAGTTCCTTCTTTGGTGACCAGCTCATTTTCCTCATTGCGCCAGACTGATCAAAATGAAGATTTGAACGACACTGCGGCAGGCCCTACTTCAACAACTGACCCCAACAACGCGGACGCTCCTCCATCGACTTCGTGATGATATTCTTCAGGGGCGTTAGTCCTCACTTTTCGTCCCTTTTGGTCATTTGATGACAAAGGGGGATAAATTTGAGTTAGTCTTCAAGCGGGTCTATTTATATGGGCGTTTTTTTGTTAAGTTGCAACTCTCGCTCTTCTAAACTGTTTGTTTGATCGACTTGTAAACTTAAGTCCGATGGTGACCTGATACTTCTGCTCTGTTTTTTTGCATTCTATTTCCTCATATATGTAATGCACGCATACTGAATTACATCAGTCACCATATTTCATCATGCATTTCAAATTCTTCACTCGATATGTTAAATGCGTGTATGAATTACAAGATATAGGGGGAGCTCTCCATGATATTACTCTACAATGTGCATCTGCTATTAAAAGCAAATTCCTCACATATGCACATCTTCAGGGGGATTTCTTCTATATCTTGCAATCAAATTACCCAACATTGAGCACTTTCAATTAGTATGTTTATCCTCGTCGAAAACTTAACCTATTTGTCACCAATCACCTAAAAGGGGGATATTGTAAGTATATCTAGTGCACCTTAGTGATTTTGGTGTATTGAACACTTATAGGTTAAGGGACTAATATGTTTGTGAGTGTACATAGGGTCTATAAGTCGATGAGGAGTTTGATATTTACGATGAATGTCGACCCCTAAAAATATATGTCTTTAGCTGAAGACTTTGGTTCGCCTGAAGACTTTGAAAGTGGAAATTGGTGTGACCTTGCAGACTTGGATATTCATGCGAGGATCATGAAGCGTGAAGACTTCTCTTTTCGTAGTTTCATTTTCTCTTTATTAAGTCATAGGAAACACCATACTGTTAAAGGGGGTCGAGGTAATACTAAGGAAACTGATTTCCAAGTGATGCTCATCTCAAAATCCTACACCTACCCAATCCTTTTGAGTGAAGCCATTGGAAATCTCATCTCAGCTCAGTCAATTTCTTTAGTGACCGAGACGAAGATCTTATGGTCTCTGAGGAATTTGTTCTGACTGAGGAGTTACGAATTCACCAGTGCGGATTGCCTACACAATGAGGAACATGATAGCCCTGAGGAATTTGATACCTCAAATCCGACCCTTGTTGTGCTACACGCCAGCTGTCCAAAATATCCTACCACCTAACGGTCATATCATTGATGGGCATTTATGTCTTATCATGTCAGGCTGCTCCCTAGGCTATAAATAGCCGCCCCCTACAACCACTAGCTAGTTGGGTGCTCTGCAAGAAACTGACACTTGTCATTGAGAGCATCCCATCCTTTGAGGACTTTGAGCGAAAATCATCAAGTGAGGAAAACCCAAAAAACAAACCCAAACACCTACAAACCCAGAGTGATTGAGCATCACTAAAGAGATTGTTCCTGTGTGGAATCAAGGCTTATTACCTTTGAGGATTGTGTATCCTCCAGACGGTTAGGCGTCATGGTCTGAGCATCCAAGAGGAATTGTGGATCGCCGATTGACCAAGTCTGTGAGGTTTGAAGGTCACCTATGAGGACTTACCTCGAGTGTTGGGCGAGGTTGTGTGACTTTAGCTCAAGGAGAATACGGTGAGGACTGTGTGTCCGGGACTGTGTGTCCGGGACTGTGTTTCCTCAAGTTTAAATACTCAGCCGCTCCAACCAGACGTAAACTGTGACAGCAGTTGGAACTGGTCTACCAAATCATTGTTTTCACCAAGCCAACTAGTTCTATTTCCTCAACCCTTTCATTTCCTCATTCATGTGTTGATGAACCTGATCATTACTGTTGAAGACTTTGACTGAATAATTTCTCTATTTCATCCATCCAATTTCTTCAGTCACATAGTCTTCAGCCTGCTTATCTTGTTATCTCAATTGCTATACTCTGTGCTTGTTATCATTCATCATCATGACTATGCTACTGCTCTGTCATGCTTATGCCCGAGTACTTATTCCGCTGCTAGTGTGTCGTGACTTAGGAATTTCTTCACCTAGAAATTCCTCAGTGACGAATTTGTAAAAATCGCCAATTGACCCCCCCCTCTAGTTGATATAACACACTTTCAGGGGTACCCAAGCCCATCTACCTATTGCCTAGTGCGGGTGCTACTGAGGGGCCCAAGTAGGCCTGCCTTCGGACCTCATGAGCCAAGCCCTCGCGAGGACCCCCCTCGTGAGGCACATGTCAGTGAGAGCCTCACAAGGACTGAGGATGCCTCCTAAGGCCCCTCACAGAGGCGCGCATCCCAAGGATCAGCTAGAGGAGTCACATAGCCCTGCGTCTCCATGTGGGTGATGAGCGGAGCTAGAGAGGCACCAGCGGGCATAGATGAGGAGGCTTTCCTATTTCGTGCTAAGAGTGCATGGACGGCGCGTCGGTCCCCAAAGGTTGCCACCTTGGTGCAAGAAAACCAGGATAGTGGGCTCACCGCCGAGCCCACTAGTGCATCATGGGAAGAAGCTTTAGCAGGCAGTGACCACCTTTAGTCAGGAATTGTACTCCTATTTCCCTTTAAAATTGGCTGTTGTGGCAACCCTTCTCGCATAGTGTTTTCGGAGGAAGAGGACCGATGTCGTTATAAGTATAGG
This sequence comes from Triticum aestivum, assembly GCF_018294505.1. Lineage (NCBI taxonomy): Eukaryota > Viridiplantae > Streptophyta > Magnoliopsida > Poales > Poaceae > Triticum > Triticum aestivum. The sequence goes on along the minus strand of NC_057804.1, from coordinate 309,307,239 downwards.
CTAGGTACCACCATAGTAGGGATCGGATCCTGAGTCCTCCCGAGGCTTCCTACTATTCCTTGTACACACATACTCATCCTCCCTCGCGAGGCAATCACACAAAGCAGGAGTTGAGTCTTACACCGCAAGGTGGGCCGAACCTGGGTAAACCGTAGTGTTAGTGTTCTTCCTTCCATTCGCTCGAGCACACTGGAGCATCGGCATGAGGTAGTCGGCAGCGAGCTAGAGCTTAGTGAAGTTCTGTGAGCACACCCCAGAGTTCGAACCTTTCTTGGGTCCTCTGAGCCCCGATTCTAACAATGACAGGACATAAAGAAAAGTGTAAGCGGTAACATTTATTGGAAGTTAGCAAACATAGCATTGCCCAATGATGCAATTCATGAAAGAATTAATGAGTTGTGTTTGCTTATATTCACATAGAAGATACCTTTTATGATTGTGAAGCGGTTCACATATAAATATACTATCTTGGACATCTTTTATGATTGTGAGACCCCGTTAAGTACTCTATGTCAAATTATTGACATTGGACAAGGAAGACAATGTAATGAGTTGTGTTTGCTTATATTCACATAGAAGTTATATTGTTATAGATCTTCCAACATGTGGTTCCTGCTCAATATCTTTGCTAGCCAAAAATCCACACCAAGTAGAGATACCACTAGTGCATCCTAAAACCCTTAAACCCAGTTTCATGTCATGAGAGTCCGCTATACCTACCTATGAATTGAATAAGATCCTTCAAGTAAGTTTTCACCGGTGCATATAAGGCAATAAAATTAGGTTGTGTATGATCTTGTGATGGTAAAATAAATAAAAGTGACGGACTGCATAATAATGGTTGCTATCACAAGGGGCAATATAACATGACATTTATTTGCATTAAGAGCTTGCACATCTAGAAACAAAAAGCACATGCCAATCTCTGCTTCCCTTTGCGAAGGGCCTGTGTTTTACCTTTTCATGTATTTACTTTTTTTGTAGGGGTAAATAGTGTTCTCCTCTGTTCCTTTTTATTTTTCTCTTTTGCAAGCATCACGTGGTAGGGAAAGATCTAGGCATATATATATGTATATATGTATATCCAGTTAGATATGAGTGATCTTGAGTAATTGTTGTTGACATTACCCTCGAGGTACATGAGTTGGGAGGCAAAATTATAAGCCCCTATCTTTCTATGTTTCTGGGTGGAACTTTTACCCCATATATATGTCGTGAGTATCAGCAATCATAGAAGACTAAATGATAGTTGAGTATGTTGACTTGCTAAACAAAAGCTCTTACATGAGACCCTTCCTGAAAAGATGATGAATTGTAATTGCCTTGTTGACTGAGAACATAGTCTGTTAGTTTTCAAGAAAGTTTATGCCTTATACTTCGTTGTTGTGATGAATTGTTACTTGCTCATGAGAAGTTTTATGATAATGTATATTGCTGCTATAATACTGATTAGGATGTTGCTATGTGTGTATTTTATTTTTATCCACACCTCTTTCTCTAAACATGTGGTCCTCATTATCAATATCGGCTTTCGCTTGACGAAAAGCGAGGTCTAAGCTTGGGGAGTTGATACGTCCATTTTGCATCATGTTTTCCTACTGTTAATTATAATGTTTTTGACCAATATAATACTGTGTAGCACCATTCTAATGCCTCTTCTCTCTTAAATAGCAAGATTTACACGAAGAGGGAGATTGTCGACAACTGGAATTCTGGACCTGAAAAAGCTATGCCAGAGATACCTATTTTGCACATCTCCAAATGAGCTGAAATTTCACGGAGAATTATTTTGGAATAAATAGAAAATACTTGAAGAAAGAAATATCATAGGGGCCACCCAGGTGCCCACAAGGCACCAGGGTGCGCCCACCCCCGTGGGCACCATGGTGGCTCGTGGGGACCCTGGCCAGCCTCCGGTGCCTATCTTCTGGTATATAAGCCCATGTTCCCAAGAAAAATAAGGAGAGTACTTTTGGTATGGAGCGCCGCCATCTTGAGTCGGAACTTGGGCAGGAGCACTTTTACTCTTCGGCGGATCGATTCCGCTGGGAATACATCCCTCCGGGAGGGGGAAATCAAAGCTATCATCATCACCAACAACCCACTCATCATGGGAGGACCAATCTTCATCAACATATTCACCAACACCATCTCATCTCAAACCCTAGTTCAACACTTGTATTTAATCATTGTATCAAACCTCATATTGGTACATGTGCACTGCTAGTAGTGTTGATTACATCTTCTAGTAAATGCTAGTTGGTGTATTTGGTGGAAGATTAAATGTTCATATCCTTGATGCTATTTCATACCCCTCTCATCTTGAACATAAATATGATTTGTGATTATTTACTTTTGTTCTTGAGGACATGGGAGAAGTCTTGTCAAAATTAATCATATGAATTTGGTATTCGTTCGATATTTTGATGATATGTATGTTGTTGCTTCCTTTAGCGGTGTCATGTGAACGTCTAATACATGACACTTCACCATCTTTGGGCCTAAGGTAAGGAATTGTGGAGTAGTAGTTAGATGATGGGTTGCTAGAGTGACAGAAGCTTTAACCCTAGTTTATGTGCTATTCCGTAAGGGGCTGATTTGGATCTACATGTTTTATTTAAGTTAATTCTTCTTTTGCAGTCGTGGATGCTTGTGAGAGGGGGTGATCATAAGTGGGAGGCTTCTTCAAGGAAGAACAACACCCAAGCACTGACCCACCCACATACCAAATTATCAAAGTAGCGAATGCGAATTGAACAAACATGATGAAAGTGATTAGATGGAATTCGCATATGTCCTCAAGAATGCTTTGCTTATTATAAGAGACCTTTCTGGCCTGTCCTTTGATACAAAAGGGATTGGGATATCTTGCTGCACCTTTGTTACCATTACTTCTTATTGCTCCTTACACATTATCTTGCTATCAAACTAATCGTTAGCGATAATTTTAGTGCTTGCAGAAAATACCTAGCTAAAAACCACTTGTCATTTCCTTCTGCTCCTCATTGGGTTTGACACACTTACTTATCAAAAGGACTATGATTGATACCATATACTTGTGGGTCAGCATCTGTCCAAAATCTTTTGAGCTATGAATAATTGATGGGGAAAGGTTGATATTAATTGTGCTTCTAGGGGGTATATGTTTTGCTACCGTAGTTTTGAAATTGTAACATCCAACTGCATAATACAATCAAGTTTTTGGTTGTAGCATCTTGAAACATTTGTTTTAAGGAAACAAAAGTATCCCTATGTTATCTTTAATTAATGTATAATAATAAACATGCTTTATGAGATGATCATCTTAAGCATAAAAAAAGCATCAATGGCTATCTATCATTTTTAATGCAGTGCACAATAAGGAGTTCTTGTTTTTGTATCACTTTTTTGTGTGCATCAGATCTAATAGTACACATCATTGAATTACAAAAAATATTGTGGCGAGCAGAGGTTATATCACGTAAGGTGGATCGTCGTTCTTACAAAGTTTGACAACGTCATTCGTACATTATTTCTTGAAATACATTGCAAGTGGGGTGAATTTAAATTATTCTGTTAATGGCTATCTTTTTCTTTACATGTGATATTTCGCATGTATTACATTTATGTAAATGCAGCTGGTACAAATTTTAAAAAGCCCATGGCAACGCATGAGCACTCTACTAGTGATATTAAGGTTGTGCTCTACAAGTTCACTTGGATTCCTAGCATATCAAAATGGTGCCATGCGAAGATTCCCTAATTCTCATGGAGGAAATCATAGAGCACATTTTCATTTTGGGGGTCCAGGCCAAATCCAATCAAGGCCATCTTGGATGGGTCCTTGGGATGGACCCAGATATTGGAAATATGACTATTGGGCTTGAAGGACATCGACTTCGAGCGCCTCGCGAGGATAATTTTGTTGATATTTACCTTTGTTCTCATCTCGAAAAGCTCCTTAGAAGCCAGGCCTCGGCGACGAATGCCACGATCAGCTCCCTGGTTCTTAAAGACAGTTCATGGTTTTCGAAGATAGTGATGACGCCTTCTAGGCCCAGCTTCTTCAACATCATGTATGCGTAGTGAGGCATGATGTGAAACTGCATGAACGATGTTCGACATAGCAACACGTGACAACGACTTCGTAAAGGGACTATGTCGAAGATCAAAGCTTTGCTACGATAGTTCGATGTTCCAAACACCATGTCAAGCATGACCTGCCCTTTACATTGAGCCTTCATGCTGGGGTTGAAACCCTTAAACTTGGTCTTATTGCCACAGCTGGGTGAGCTCGACACATCCTTTGCTGCCAAACACACACGGTAATAAGTATAGCTTAACCTAAGCGATTTGCTCTAACTACTCAAGCACCTCGCAGTCAGCCTATGCCGTGGTCTTGAGCTCAGAATGGGAAAGCTAAAAGGTCCTCCTTTGTTTGTTACCCCTCTGTCGGTGTCAAAACCGTTGGATCTCGGGTAGGGGGTCCCGAGCTGTGTGCTTAAGGCTAATGGTAACAGGAGAAAGGGGACATGATGTTTACCAAGGTTCGGGCCCTCTCTATGGAGGTAATACCCTACTTCCTGCTTGGTTGATCTTGATGAATATGGGTATTACAAGAGTTGATCTACCACGAGATCCTAGTGGCTAAACCCTAGAAGTCTAGCCTACGAGGTTATGATCGTTGTGGCTAAACCTTAGAAGTCTAGCCTACGAGGTTATGATCGTTGTGGCTAAACCCTAGAAGTCCAAACCCTCCGGTTTATATAGACATGGGGGGGGCTATGGTTGTACAAAGTCGGTTACAAAGAAAGGAATCTACATATCCGAATCGCCAAGCATGCCTTCCACGCAAAGGAGAGTCCCATCCGGACATGGGACGAAGTCTTCTATCTTTTATCTTCATAGTCCAATAGTCCGGCCACAATACATGGTCCGGCTGTCCGAGGACCCCTTAGTCCAGGACTGCCTGAGTAGCCCATAAACCAGGCTTCAATGACGATGAGTCCGGCGGCGCAGATTGTCTTCTACATTGATGAGGACATCAATACCATTGTTACACCCACAACCCCTGCTGCTATACATACTGGACCAATTACTAGAGCTTGTGCACGCCAACTAAGTTACCAGGTACTTTCATTTCTTGGTAATGATTCTAATGTTCATGAGAATATGATGTTGCCTAAATTGGATACATTTTTTTTGCTTAGAAATGAAGGGCCTAGCTTGGAGACGGATGAACATTGGAGCCAGAACAAGCATGGAGATGATGCCATGCGCAAGGGGAACAAGAACAGAGTTACAAGTGATGATTTCAGGGCTTTGAAGCCACCATAATGAGTGCATGAAGCCTTGGACGAAATATAAAAGATGCCACTTCATAATTTTCGTCCAGAGGCTATTCTAGGTGCTGCGTCACCTTTTTATTGGGCCTGCCCATGTAATTTCGAAATACATAAGTATAGGCTATTTTTAGAGTCCGTGTGTGTGGGGAAACAAGAAATAGGGTTGGTTTCGGACCCCTCCACCAAGGGCCATGAAATCCCCCCCTCTTCCTCCATATATACAGCCCTTAGGGCACCGTTTAGACTTTGGGTTTTGTATAGATTAAAAGTTCGCCATAGCTGCAATTTCGCGTACTTTGTTTGTGTTCAACGACCAGACAAAGGCGTCACAGAACTCCACCTTGATCAATAAAGCTTTCATCTTATATTCGCAATATCCAAATTGCAATCTCAGTTTCTTGCTTGTTCTTCATTTGCTCGCAGGAAACAGACCCTCGTGGTCAGGTTGATCGTGCTCCGGCTTGGTTAATAACCTCTCGGAGTTGGTTTAGCGATTGCTAAGGTGCGACGTCCTCGCACGTTCGTAGTCGGATCGTCAAAGTCGACTTCCACCCAAGCGATATCCATTATCTCATTGAAAGACGGGACACCTTTGCCTCTATCAGACATTGCAAGGCGGGTTCCTTCTCTGAATACTTCAAAATAGATCTCGAACACAAGAATCGTGTCTGGCTCTGCAAAACAAGTTCTACAAACCATCGTAGAGAGTATAATATTTATGAGTCCAATCCGCTGACAATTTTCGTAGTATGACATTACGTCATTACCGGCCATTATTTTCAATCATTTTCTAGCCTGCTACCCCACATTTCTGGAGGCGGTTTTTATTGGCACGTCTTGTCAAAGCAGAGATCGTGTCCCCTTATTGCGGGATTTTCATCAACACGGGCGTGGGTAACCCAACCGTTCTGTGGGTATGATTCCTTGGGAATAGGCATGTTTTAAGGCCATGGAGGGGATGCTTGATATTCGTCGCCTTTATAAAGGGGCTAAGGCCTGTCCTTTTTCTTCCATGCTGGTTCTTTCCTTCACTCCCACCTCTAGTTCCAACACCCAAGGGTCAATCCAGTCGCTTCAAGCTTCCTGCCATGTCCTGACCCGACCTTCAAGGCTGGTGGATGCCCTCTTCTGTCACAGAGGAAGATATCTCGAAGCTTAGGGAGGCAAGATACTTGACTGCAGAAATCTACCACAGGCTCCCCACTCAAGGGCAGGTTATTCCTACTCCCAAATCCAATGAGAGGGTCGTGTTTATCTCTCACTTCCTTCAAGGGATTGGGTTTGCTCTCCAGCCCTTTGTTCGAGGGTTCATGTTTTGTTACGGGCTAGATTTCCACGATCTAGCTCCGGACTCCTTCCTCCACATCTCGGTGTTCATCACCACATGTGTGGCCTCCCTCCGTATTTCCCCACACTTCGGCTTATGGCTTAAAACCTTTAACACGAGACCGAAGGTAATCGATGGGAAACAAGCGGAGTGTGGAGGCACTTCAATAAGAAAGCTTATCAACTCCTCATGGCCGAAGGGCTCCTTCGCAGAATCTTCTAATATATGGCAATGTGGGTGGTTTTACATCACCGAACCCCACGGTAAAAAGCAGGCAGCCACACCTGCGTTTCGATCTAGCCTTTTGCCACTACTGCTCGCATCGTGGATCAACAAGGGGCTGGACTGGGCATCCATTGATGAAGTGCGGATGCTGCAAAGCCGCATTTCGGAGCCTCATTGAGAAGGACACCGGTCTCATCGATGTAATCCAAGTAATGCTAGTCCGCCGGATCCTACCCTGTCAGCGATGCCCTCTCCGCATGTGGGATTTTAATCCGGAAGGTCCATGGACCCTTCAGCATCTCTCTGGCATGATGCTCAGAGAGATGTCGAAATTGTTCTTCGGCGCACAAAAATAGTGGCCGAATACTACAGAAGACATCGGTCTTGACTGCAACCATCCGGATACTCCGGTAAGTACTTAACCCCCGAACATGGTTTAGTCAATTTATTCATGACAATGTACTGGTAAAACTCTACTCGGCTAGGGCTGGCTAAAGAAGGCGGAGGGAATCAGGTGTTCGGCTCCACTTCCCGAAGACTCTGCCAATCCGGTATTAACAAGGATGCTGGCTCTGACGCCATATCAAGTGTCGACGGGGGAAGATAAGGAGGAGGACGAAGAGTCCCAAGGCGGCCTCCATTCTGGAGGCACACCAGACAATTTGTTCGAGGAGATTATAACTTCCACTTCCAAAGATGGAAGGGAAGGACAAACTGACATCCCTTCTCCTCATGGGAAGAAAAGGGTCGCCTCCAAAGACTCGAAAAGAGAAGCTTCTAAGCGGGGGAGGGTATCCCAGTCAGGGGATGCTGCTGACACGCAGTCACCCCATAAAGAGAGGCCCTGAGCCGGATTAAACACGTCCCGTTCTTTCCTAGCTATAAGGGTAATATTTTAAACACATGTTTGCAGTCCGGCACGCAGCCCTCCTCAACAGTCCTCCTCTTCGGTGGATCTACTTCCGAAGATGATGGAGAGCGAGACACCTCCACAGATCTCCCTGCCTGATAAAGAAGACGACGTCGAGGTGTCGTCCCGGAGGATCTTTCATGATCTGCCAGTGGCACAAGGGGCACTGAAGACCGGGGCCAAAGGTAATACTTCGGGCACCCAGGGTCCTGGGTGTGCGGCCCCTACAGGGAACAACAAAAGTCCTGGACTATTGAATGTCCAAGCGACGACGCTACCTGTTCCGGATCCGGAGACGCCGGATACATTGATGGACATATTGCAACATGCCTCCATCTCAGAGGAACATCGTACTTTGATGAATACGGTGTTTGAAAGAGTTCGGTCTGCGAAAAGCGGATTGAATGAAGCCTTTTCTAGCCTACTAAGAGGCTTCGAGGTACGTGGTGTAATTTAAATTATATTGTAAATGCAAATGGTACCTGTGTATAGATAGTAGCCCCTGAGACTCTGGTTGACATCCAAAGGGATGCGATCAGAGCATCAAAAATATATGCTCAGGAAATGATCTGACTAATTGAAACACAGGTTGTTACATCTGTGGCGACTGCCCAAGCTACGGAGGTAGCACATCTGAAGCAGAAGGTTGATGTGGCGGATGATGACATCAGCTTATTAACAGGCGGCTCGACGAGGCGTAGGGTATGTCTTTGGGGCATTCAGTACATGCTAGTATTATAAAATGAGTGTGATACTGATTATTTGTATATGCATAACTGCAGATAGTGCCGCCGCAGTTGAAACCCTTCGGGCGGAACTTTCTCGGGCCAAGGAGCAAGCCAGGATGAGTAATGCGGTTGCCGAAAAGATAGCTGCCAAATTAAAAGTTGAGCAAACTACTCGGCGTTAGTGCGAGGAGAGGATATCTACTACGGCACTTGAGCTGAAGAATGCCACTAGACGATGCAAAGTTCTTGAGAAAGATAACAAAGCCAAAGCGGCCGATCTTTACAAGGCCTTACAAGAGGCAAAGGAAGCCCGATCTAAGTCTAGAACAGCTTGGGAGGATATCCGACAAGCTGGGGAGATCGCGGCTGGTAAGCCCTTTTTATTGCAAACTAATTCTGGGGATCCGAAGCATGTGCCGCTTAATAAACTGTGGAGTTCTCCAGACGACTTTATGGACCTGCCAAAGAGTGTTGTCGATGCGAATCAGTTTTTCCACGCACAAGAACGACATGCAACGGAAAAGATGTTTTGGTCGCAATTTGACACGCTGAATCGTCCACTGTTGAATGAATAGATGGCCCAGTGGGCCGAGCTCCACGAGATGTCCTGCACTGCCATGAAGGACGTCATAGCCCGGCTATGGCCAACTAAACCTATTCCGAATAGTTATTTCGGTTTGGTGTGGCAACTTTTTAATGTGGTGCCGCATATCGATGCTGTGAAGAGGTCAACGTGCATAGAATGTGCACGGATGGCCCTTGCTCGTGTCAAGATATACTGGGCGAAGATGAAGACCACCGATATTGCAGCGCAGAGTCCACCCGAAGGCAAGGACCTTAATATGCTAGAACATTACTTTGAAGATGTCCTAGAGGGTGCCCGCTTAATAGAGGGTCAGTGCTCGAAAAATATTATGTTCGAGTAAAGTGTATCAAAATTGTAATAACAATATTATGATATATTTAAGGCTATGTTTTTATACTTTTTGCCCAAAAAGTTTTGACGCCTCCTGTGCGGTCGTCTTTTTTATATATACAATCTGAAAGTTAGCAGTCGTCGGCTTCAGCCCCCTAGCGTATAACGCGGGGTTGTTCGGAAAAGCACTTGATCACACTTGACCCAACGTATTGGTCCGTTAAGGAGGTGTTTGTGCGTCGAACTAGGCAATCGGACTATAGAGCTTTAACACTTTCACTTAGCCATAGGAGTTTGACGGTGGGGCTACTATATAGAACCTGGTATGTCCGCGGTTATCCGAATATGGTGCATGTACATACGTGACCAGAAGGACAGTCCTTCGTTTAATACGGAGGGAATCACAAAGATTCTGACGAGTCATCGAGTGGTTGACCAGCTCTCGCCGCATCATGATAGTCAGTTTTCGGCTTTCTCTACTGAGGTGCTCATTCGGACGAGCCAGGACACAATCGCAGTAGTTCTCCCTTTGCTACCCTAGCCGATATAGCGGAATGTAAGGTAGTAAGCACAGGAGCCAGGCAACCCAATTATTGACGAAAGACATGATTCGGAGTTGATGCATATAAGGCCAAACTCGCGACGCCGAACACTCCCTACAGATGTCTGGACTTTTCCATATACACCGGGCTGAATGCAGCCCCGGGTGATAGACCCTGGTATCAAGGCACGTATGGCAATCCGGTGTGGGAAAAGAGCACAGGTGGTGAGAGCATAAGTCTCAAAACACAATACGAACTGAGCTGCTTCTATAACATCCCCTTTAGTACAGCGAGCCGTAGGCTTACAGATAATGCCGATATCTTTCTTAGACATTTTACATGCCAGGAAAGTATAAAACAAAAAGAGATAAAAAAAGGTTTACACATGGTCTTAATCTAAAAAAGAAACCTTAGTGCGGGGCCCTACTGCATGTCTGCGCCTTTGTTTCCATTGTGAAGTGTCCTTGAAGGGTATAGTATGATGGCCATCGGTAGAAAGGAAAAAAACCAGGTAAAAAGAATCTCGTGTGGCCATAAGTAAAGCTGGTTCGTTTTAATGAACTGTGAAATAAAGCTTCTGGAGTCTGAATAGGGTCAAGCCGAACTACAGACTTTTTGTGTGAAGTGTGCCCACATCGCCACCCAAGGAGTTTTGAGTGTATATTTATGTATACGTGGCACATATGCAGTCTCCTTATGGGGCGGTCGATGGGGGCGTAGCTGCTAATTGAGTTCAGGTTTATCTGATGTCACGCCCAATATGCGACCCTATCCAAAAGGAACTCGAAGGTCCCACCAAGCATAGACCCGCATATTGAAACGCTTTTGCAAGGTGGATATCATTACATCAACATTACATAATAGATGGGGATACATACATAAGGCATACAATGCCACATGAATACAACATCAAAATACATCGGAGCATCATCCGACTATGGATGAAACACAAACAGAAACTCAAACGACATCCACCCTGCTAGCCCAGGCTGCCGACCTGGAACCTGTCCCTGATCGAAGAAGAAGCAGAAGACGAACTCCAAAACAAGCAAACATCGCTCTCACGTCAGGATCATCGCATAAACCTGTACCTGCAACTGTTGTTGTAGTAATCTGTGAGCCACGAGGAATCAGCAATCCCATTACCATGGGTATCAAGACTAGCAAAGCTTAAAAGGAAAGGAAGGGGTAAAGTGGTGAGGCTGCAGCAGCGACTAAGCATATATGGTGGCTAACATATGCAAATAAGAGCGAGAAGAGAACAAAAGGAACGGTCGTGAAACTAGTAATGATCAAGAAGTGATCCTGAACTCCTACTTACGTCAAACATAACCCAAAGACCGTGTTCACTTCCCGGACTCCGCCGAGAAGAGACCATCACGGCTACACACGCGGTTGATGCGTTTTAATTCGGATCTGGTGTCAAGTTATCTACAACCGGACATTAACAAATTCCCATCTGCCTATAACCGCAGGCACGGCTTTCGAAAGATTATACCCTGCAGGGGTGTCCCAACTTAGCCCATGACAAGCTCTCGCGATCAACGAAGGAATAGACCTTCTCCCAGGAAGACCCGATCAGACTTAGAGTCCCGGTTTACAAGACATTTCGACAATGGTAAAACAAGACCAGCAAGACCGCCCGATGCGCCGACAATCCCGATAGGAGCTGCACATATCTCGTTCTCAGGGCAACACCGGATGAGACAGGCTACGAGTAAAACCAGACCTCGAGTTGCCCCGAGGGGGCCCCGCAGGCGGCTCGGTTCGGACCAACACTTAGACAAGCACTGGCCCGAGGGGGGGGGGGCTAAAATAAAGATGACCCTCGGGTTGGCCGACCCAAGGGAAAGGGTAGGTGGTGGTGAGGCAAATGGTAAAACCAATGTTGGGCCTTGCTGGAGGAGTTTTATTCAAAGCGAACTGTCGAGGGGGTCCCATAAATCACCTGACCACGTAAGGAACGCAAAATCCAGGAACATAACACCGGTATGACGGAAACTAGGGCGGCAAGAGTGGAACAAAACACTAGGCAAAAGGCCGAGTCTTCCACCCTTTACCAAGTATATAGATGCATTAATAATATAAGAGATATTGTGATATTCCAACAAAATTCTGTCCGCCATGGAGCAATCTTCAACTTCACCTACAACTAGCAACGCTATAAGAGGGGCTGAGCAAAAGCGGTAACATAGCCAAACAATGGTTTGCATAGGAAAGGTGTCAAAGGTTAGAGGTTCATGGCAATTTGGGATGGCTTGATAAACATTTAATAGGTAGCGCAGCAAAGTGATAGAACGAAGCAACTAGCATAGCAATGATAGTAGTGAGATCCAGGGTAGCGGTCATCTTGCCTGAAATCCCGCAAGGAAGAAGAACGAGTCCATGAAGGAGACGGACGGATGAAGCCGAACCAAGCGTAGACGAACGAATCCTCACGATCGCAACGAAACAGGAACTATCGAAAAGAAGCACACAACATAGTGAACACACCACACATGAACAAGACATGATGCATAACAAGCATGATGCATGACAAGGCTACATGAAGCTACTCATGGCAAGAGATGATGCAAACAAGAACAACACATCAAGGCAAGTTTAAATGAGGCCGGGAACAACATATAACAATTCCGGTAAGTCCTCATATGCATACTTCAAAATTGGTCCAGATCTGAATAAACCTTATGTTCAAGTTGTTAAACAGCAACTTGAGATGCACAAAGGTGATCTACTTGAGATGCATATAAAGTTCATTTAGTTCGGAGCTACGGCCTAGAAGATATGAGCAACACAAGTTAAACATGGCATTGATGCAAAATGCACCCAAACATCAAGCAAACACCTCAAAACATGGATGCGACATGATAATATGAAACTACATGCAATTCTAAGCAAGTTTCATATAGAGCACACTCAAAACGGAGCAACGGTTCAACACACACACATGAAACAAGTTATAATAACAATCCGTCCAAAACAGCAACTAGGCATATTACAAGCATCAAAACAACTTGCTACAGCATCTCAACATAATAACAAAAGGCATGGGCATGATTTACAGGTAAAGAACAACAAAACATGAACACTGAACTATCTCCAGAAATCACTAGAACATGCTCAAACACACATGGTAAGATTGCAAGTAATAACAATTCCAGACTTTGCAGAAAATAACATCAGGTTGCAATGTTTAGAGCTATCAAACAACATGTTATAGGAACTTATAATGACAAACAAAGGCATGGCAGGATTCTACTCAAAGCATAGATCAAAAGTCCCTTACTGACCATAAGCCAAAAAGGATCAGAAAATATGATGGCACCCATGTAAACATGGCAAGTTATATTACAGATTCAAACATGGCAGAAATAGAATTATGAAGGCATGTAGATGAGCTTATGCAACTCACTACAGGTCATTACATGGCATGGCAAGGCAACCAACAGTAATAAGGCATGTTTGTGAAGCTAAGCATGGAAAGAGCAAGGTCATAGGGTGCATGGAACACTAGCAAAACACATGGGAACAAGTGAACTTAATGTTAACAGGCTGACAGCAACATAATCAAGCAACTTTGGAGCAAGATATGAATAAGCTACATCAATCTATAAATACAACCAGGGGCATGAATGGTTAGAGGATGACATGTAGATCAAACATGTTTATAGCACATCTCCAGATTATGCATAGAATGATTTGTAGAAGCAGGTTTACATAGCATCGCGAAATAACAGATTCAGCCTAGCAAAACAGCAACATCATGTACCCTACTTAACAAGCTCGAATCACTCACCACAAGTCATTGCATGACAAGATAAGCATAGCATCATCAAGAAGACATGTTTGTGTAACAAACCAAGGCAAGAAAAAGTCCATAGCATGCAAGGATCAACTACAACAAGCTTGGCCAAATTGAATAACACGTAAACAATCTGCCAGGAAACATTTTGAAGCAAAAGTAGAGCACGAAAATGACATGCTAGACTACTCCATAATTGCAAGCAAGGGCATAAATGGATAGACAATAACCTATTGTTCAAAACACCCTTACTGATGTATCTCTAAATATGCATGGATCTCTCTGTAGCATCATGTTTACATGGCATCAAAATAACAGCAGAACAGGGACTGAAATCAGCAACATCACGATGCCTAGTTTGCATGCTTGTGCTAGTCACCACATTGATCACAAAAATACATGGTAAGCACCTATGTAAAGAATACATGGCATAGATCAAAACACATGTAGACATCAACCTTATAGGATGCACACATCAATCATGGCAAAAATGACAAAAGAGCTCGTTCGGATAACAGACAGCAGAAAACATTATGAAGCACGAAACAATTTGATGCAATGGAAAGAAATGATATACTCGTTGAGACAAACAATTTGACATATTGCACGCACGAAACGAAGCTATGGATGCAGAGATACGGCATGACGAACATAGCATGAAAATTACAAAGAACTAGGGACTTGGCAGATTTGGACCTCGGGGGAAAAGTGGACGACGGGATCCCGCGGGCCGTTTGGATGGTCGGGCGGGTGGATCTCATCCCACCCGCCGGATCCGGCGAGGAGGCGGCCGGCGACGGCGGCCGGAGGGCGGGGCGGCACCGGAGGAGGCCGGGGAAGGTCGGAGGGTGGCGGCGCGGGGCGGAGGACGTCGAGGCGACGGGGCACGGGGTGAGCTCAGGCGGCGGGCGCGGGAGGCGGCTCGGCGAGCCGGGGAGCTGGGCGCCGCGGGGAATGGCGGAGACGGCGGCGGCAGGTGGCGCGGCCGGGACGCGAGGGCGGCGGCGGCTCCGGGCCGGGAGGCGTCGGGCGACGCGGGCGAGCGCCGGCGGCGACTCGGGGCGGCGCGCCGGAGGCGGCGAGCGGGAGCGGGAGCACCCGCGGGCGGTGGCGGATCCGGGCCCCGCGGGCCTGGCGCGGGCCTCGCGGGCCGGCGGAGGCGGGCGGCGGCGGCTGAAAGGTGGGGGGCGTGGGTTGGCTGGAGGGCGGCGGCGGACATGTCCGGCCAGGAACGGACATGTCCGGCGCGGCGCAGAGGAGAAAACTAGGGTTAGGGTAGGAAACATCCGCGAATTTTTCGGGGCGAGGTGTAAATATATAGGTAGAGGGAGCTAGGAGAGTCCAAATGAGGAGCGGTTTTCGGCCACGTGATCGTGATCGAACGAACGAGAGCATGGAGGGGAGTTAGATGGGTTTTGGGTCAGTTTGGAAGGGGTGTTGGGCTGCAAAGAGAGAGGGGCTTTACGGTTACCCGGTTAACCGTTGGAGTACCAAACGACCTCCAAATGGCACGAAACTTGACAGGCGGTCTACCGGTGCTATACCAAGGCCGCTTGGCAAGACTCGGTCCATTCCGAGAACGTTTAATACCCACTCACAACGAGAGACAAAAGGGGAACGCCGGAGGACATAGGAGTGCCGGATTGCGAAACGGACAACGGGGAAAAGGCTCGGATGCAAGAAACAAACACGTATGCAAAATGAAATGCACATGATGACACAATGCGAATGATGACATGGCAAAATACAACACACAAGCAAATAACATGGCAACGACGGCAAATAATTGTCAGACACCTGGTGCATCGGATCCGGGGTGTTATATCTGAGCTGCCGCACTGAGGTGTATGTCGGATACGTTTAGCTGTGTCCGTGGTCTTAAAGACCAATAATCTACTCGGCTTGAATAGGCCGTTTTGTTCTTCAATTGCGAGAGCCACCGTGTATTCTTCTGTACGAATAGAGCGCTCCGTATTCCCGCTGACCGTGATGACGCCACGTGGTCCATGCATTTTGAGTTTTAGATAAGCATAATGCCAGGCTGCGTTAAAACGGGCGAAGGCCATTCTTCTGAGTAGTGCGTGATAGCCACTTCGGAATGGAGCAATGTCAAAGATTAGTTCTTCGCTTTGAAAGTTATCGGGGGAGCCTAATACAACATCTAGTGTTAGAGAGCCCGTGCAGCGGGCTTCCACGCCCGGTATAACTCCTTTAAAGGTAGTGCTGCTTGGCTTGATTCTTGAGGTTCTATCCCCATCTTGCGGACAGTGTCATGGTATATCAGATTGAGACTGTTGTCGCCGTCCATGAGGACTCGAGTGAGGTGGTATCCGTCGATTATTGGGTCGAGCACTAGGGCGGCCGAACCCCCGGGATGGATACTAGTCGGATGGTCCCTGCGACCAAACATGATCGGACAGGGCGACCATGGGTTGAATTTGGGGGCGACGGGCTCAATGGAATAGACATCTCGGAGTGCGCGTTTGCGCTCCCTCTTTGGGATATGAGTGACATAGATCATGTTCACTATTTTGATCGCTGGTGGAAATTTCTTCTGTCCCTCCGTATTCGGTTGGCAAGGTTCATCCTTGACGTTGCTCTGAGGTTCCTTCCCTTTGTGTACGGCGTTGAGTTTGCCGGCCTGCTTGAAGACCCAACATTCTCCTTTGGTGTGATTGGCTGGTTTATCGGGAGTGCCGTGGATCTGGCAGGGCCTGTCTAGAATTTTATCCAGGTTGGATTGACTGTCTTTGTTGCCTTTAAATGGCTTCTCCCATTGACCGGGTCTGGAGCCCCGGAATCCGGGGTTTACCGTTGTATTGTCTGGGCTTTCATTATTCCGACGTTTGTTTTTGTTGCGTCATGTTTTTCCATTACCATCCCTGAGTTCGGATGTGCTGGCGTCGCTGGTGCTACAGCGGGCTAACCAACTCTCTTCGCCTGCGCAAAAGCAGGTCATGAGTGTGGTTAAGGTGGCCATTATCCTCGGCTTTTCCTAGCCGAGGTGTCTGGCTAGCCATTCGTCCCGGACACTGTGTTTGAAGGCCGCTAAGGTTTCGGCGTCCGGATAGTCGACGATTTGGTTCTTCTTAGTGAGAAACCAGTTCCAAAGCTTACGGGATGATTCTTCGGGTTGTTGGATTCTGTGACTTAGATCGTCTGCATCCGGGGGCCGGACGTAGGTCCCTTGGAAATTGGCCCAAAAACCATCCTAAAGTTCCTCCTTGCTTCCTATGGAATTTTCAGGGAGGCTTTTTAGCCAGTGTCGAGCTGGTCCTTTTAGCTTGAGGGGTAAATATTTTATGGCATGGAGATCATCTCTGCGAGCCATGTGGATGTGAAGAATAAAGTCTTCTATCCAAACCGTCGGGTCCGTCGTTCCATCATACGCCTCGATGTTTACGGGTTTGAACCCTTCTGGAAAATCGTGTTCCAGCACCTCATCGGTGAAGCACAAGGGGTGTGCAGCACCCCTGTCTCTGGCAGTGTCGTGCATTGGGTCCGACGGTTGTAATGTTCGGTATTGGTTCCAAGCTGGTAAATGGTCGGCATACTTTGTTTGATAATCGTGATCCCATGTAGGAGCACGTTCCCTGGATCCATCGATGGACCTGGTTTTGCCAGCTTTTTTGTCCAGGTCCTCATGTAGATCGTGTTCCTGGTTCTGGGCCGCAACCTTCCTTCCTTTAAGGGGAGGGGGTGCGGGCTTGTGTACGGTATTGCTAACCGCTCTGTCTCTACCATGGGGTGGTCGGTCCGACCTGTCGGCCGTATTGTATTTGGGCAGTATGGGCACAATAGCCTCGTCGTCGAATTTGGGGCAGCAGTTTGCATTTAGGATAGCTCTTTGTTTGGCGATTACCGCCATATTTCTCTTCAGCGTATAACACTTCGTTCCATCTGTCGTTGAGCGTATCCTGTGCGGCTTTAAGCCGCAGCTACTGCTTCTTCAGGCTTCTTGCAGTGGCGATAAGCCTTTGGTGGAAGTGTTCTTGTTCTGATGGTTCTTCTGGGATGACGGGTTCGTTGTCGCCCAGGCAGATCTCCTCTTCAGATACAGGTTGGTAATTGCTATCTTCGGCATCGCTGTGGTCGGACAACATCTCCGGACTATGTTCGCCGTCCTCTCGCACGCCCTGCTCCAACGCTGGGTCTGTGCGGTCCTCGGCTTGGTTTAGATTGTCATCATCGTGAGTGACAATGTTGCTATTTTTCTTTTTGTCGGATCGAGGTCGGTGCTTGGGAAGCCGGCGCTTAGGAGGTTCATCGACAGGCATGCTGTTATCGCCGTCGGCCTCATTCTCCTTTGGTGCGTCCACCATGTATATATCATATGACGATGTAGCTGTCCACTGCCCTAAAGGTGGTGGTTTTTGTGCCTTCTCCTCTCCGGCATCGTCGTCCATACCATCGATGTCCTCGGAGCCATAATCGAGCGCGTCAGTTAAGTCCTCGATAGTGGCAATGAAGTGGGTGGTGGGTGGGAAACGAAGTTCTTCGTCGTCCGCTTCCCATTCAAGCGGGTCATAGTTCGGTCGAGAGTTCCCTGACAAGGAGAGGGACTTCAATGAGTTTAACACATCGCCAAAAGGCGAGTGCTGAAAGATGTCTGCGAAGCTGAACGCCAAGACCGGCGTCCAATCAGGTTCGATGGACGCGGATGCACGCGGTCCGGAACCCATGGCCAGAGACGAGTAAGAGGTTCTAGTGACACAAGCCCAGCTCGATGTTGGGTCTGTATGCGGCTCGAGCACCGCCAAGTCTGCGGCCTCCGTGGCGGGGTTAAGCTTCCCGTCTTCGGGCGATGCAGCCCGCTCCGACTCTAGGGCCAGGGCGGTCACAGGTGCTATCTCCTGCGTGTGGCCTGATGACAGATCTAGGTCATGTTCATCGTGGCGGCTAGGGACAGCCGTCATGGGCTCGAACCCGTCGACGATCAAGTCTCCGCGGATATCGGCCACAAAATTCAGGCTTCCGAATCTGACCTGATGGCCAGGGGCCTAGCTATCAATCTGCTCTAGATGGCCAAGCGAGTTGGCCCGTAGTGCAAAGCCGCCGAATACGAAGATCTGTCCGGGGAGGAAGATCTCTCCCTAGACTACGTTGTTGTAGATGATTGATGGCGCCATCAAGCCTTCTGGTGACGACGTAGCGGAACTCTTAATGGAAGCACCAATGTCGGTGTCAAAACCGGCGGATCTCGGGTAGGGGGTCCCGAGCTGTGTGGCTAAGGCTAATGGTAACAGGAGACGGGGGACACGATGTTTACCCAGGTTCGGGCCCTCTCTATGGAGGTAATACCCTACTTCCAGCTTGATTGGTCTTGATGAATATGAGTATTACAAGAGTTGATCTACCATGATATCATAAAGGCTAAACCCTAGAAGTCTTGCCTATGAGGTTATGATTGTTGTGGCTAAACCCTAGAAGTCCAAACCCTCCAATTTATATAGACACTTGGCGGGGGGGGGGGCTAGGGTTGTACAAAGTTGGTTACGGAGAAAGGAATCTACATATCCGAATCACCAAGCTTGCGTTCCACGCAAAGGAGAGTCCCATCCGGAAACACGATGAAGTCTTCTATCTTGTATCTTCATAGTCCAACAGTCCGGCCATAGTACATCGTCTGGCTGTGCGAGGACCCCTTAGTCCAGGACACCCTCACCCTCCACCTGAAGTTTGTTGTGTGCCTCGAACACGCCCATTAGGGTCTCTGCGACCTCCTGGACCCGCACCCGGTCCTTATCATCGGCCACCTTTTCGGTGGCTTGGGCCTTCTCCGCCTTCGCGGCCGTAGCCTCTTACTGCTTCACCTCTCAATGAGCCTTTTTGAGCTCGGCCTTGATCGTCTCAAGCTCGGGTTAGCGCTATTGTCATTAAAACAATTCGGCCTTAGTTTTCCCCTAGCACAGATATATCATAAATCTTTCGTGCATAACATCATGCAAGTTCAACTTGTTTTCCTTGAGACTGCTCGAACTTCTGGTTTTACCAGGTTGAGGTCCTCCCGAGACCTCTCGAGCTTCCGGTTCATCTACGCAATCTCCTCAGGGACGGAGTCCAGAACCAAGGTCGAAACCTGCTAGTAACAATACTTATCACAAAGCCCACAATTAAAATGATTGACTTCCATGACAATGACCTCAGGCAGCGTCCTGGGGGCTGCATGACAGGCTGCTACTAAATTATATGACCCCAATGCTGATTTCTTGAAACCAACTTTGGGCTCGAGGGCTACTCACTCACTAATTACTTTAGAAGTCTTTGATAACATGTCTTCAGACAGGTGCACAAATCTTTAAAACCAACCAAATAAAAGAAGCATACCTCAAAGCTTGTTACGAGGTTCTTGAAAACCTCGTGCAGGCCGGCCCCTGCAGACTGGAGGCCTTACAATGCCGCACCTATCAAGGCACGGTGCTCTTCCTTAAGGGAGGATCCCTTTAGGGTCTCCTCCACCTGTTCGGTCCACCTCACGTGATGCGGAACATCCTTCAGTCATCCCCATGGACCTTCCATCGCCTCACTAAGCACCAGGAGGACCCATGACTAGAGCACGAGCTAGAGCTCTCGAGACCGAGGTGACTTCTCTCCTTAATGATATCTCATATGATCCTCTCGAGACATGGCTACTACCTCAATCGGGAATGTTGTGCATGATTAGGTACCAAGAGGACCCTCCCGAGGATGCACATGAAGATGGTCAAGACCCCAAGTCCATGGAAGAAGAGAACCAATGGAAGAAGGCAAGAACAGCCTCCAGGTCCCGGACATCCGGTCAGGACCCCGGACATCCGGCCCCTGGAGATCCACACGGCCAGGCACCTGCAGAAGAAACTACAGCGACCGGACATCCGGTGTCCAGCCCGGACATCCGGCCCCCACCAGAAATCCGGCCAAAATCCCGGACATCCGGCACCAGCGACCAGGGAGCACAAAAGCTTGCCCCGTCAGCCCAGACATCCGGCGCCTCCCAAAGCAGCGGACATCCGGCCCCTCCGAGCGGACATCCGGCGTCCCCCATCCAGAGAGCAGAACAACCATCTGCGCCAACCCGGACATCTGGCCCCTCGCGAGCCACCGGACATCCGGCCTGACGCCCGGACGTCCGACCTTCCTAGCGCCTGCGTGTGCGTGTTGGGCTGAGCCCATGTACCACTTCGCCCCTAGACTATATATACTCCATCCCCACCTACGTTTTAGGGTTAGCATTGTGATATCTCATTTAGAGATAGAGCTCTGCTCATCGGTACCGGATCTACTCCATGTGAGGGATCGTGCCTCTTCGGAGAAGATCCATTCGGATTTAAGGCCTCCATCCGGAGAAGACAATCAAGACCTCCTCACGGAGAAGAATGGTTCCCTTTGTATCCTTCCTTTGTTGATTTTGGATCATGTGTTAACTTATGCTTTCGGTGATCTAGCCCTTGTGTGATCGATTACTTGTCGGTTTAGTGATTCTCTCGTTTCTCCCCGTGTTTTCCCTTGTGTTTTCCGCACGTTCTTCGTGTTCCCCTGCAGGATCCACTCCAAACGTGAAAGATCGGCCCCCTAGGGTTCGGCCCTACATCATCTTGGTATCATGAGCCACGTTGATCATGTTTTTGGAGCCGCTACCCCGTGTGTTCTAGCTTGATTTTGTTGTTTTCGTCCTAAATCCGAAAATCCCCACCAAAAATAGCCCCAATTTTTTTTTGTGATTTGTTGGTGTGATGAAGTTTTGTTGGATTTGATCCACGGATCTGCTTTGCATCGAGTTGATCTAGATTTTCCCCATCTCTCCCGCGATTTCCATCCACCATTTCGTCCGAATTTTGCCCCAGAGTTGCAATTTTTCCCGTGGAGTTCATCATGTTCGTCCCCGATCCAGAGCCCGGACATCCGCCCCGAGTCCACCGGACATCCGGCGCACCGGACATCCGATAACAGGCCCGGACATCCGGCCCCTGGCAGTAGCAACTCCACCCTCCCGAGCCATTTCCGCATACTTTCGCCCAAGTTTGCCCCGGTGCCCATGCTTACTTCCGCATACCCCCACCGCTTTCCACAAACACCACCACCGCTCACCGCTACCTCCTATGTCGATTTTGACACATTTTGGTCTTTGAGATTTTGGGTTGTGGTTCCCGTGTCCTATCGTGTTTCTGCTATATAGGTACGGTTCGACGTCACCATCACCACCGCTCATCTCCATCGACTACTCATCATCGCCAAGGGCGGTAACCTCGACGACATCTTTGTCATACCTTGTAATTGCATTGATACCCCACATGTCCTTACTTTTGCGTAGCTTACCCATCGAGACTAGCCATTGAGTATTGCCGGCAACGTGACTTGTGCACATTAGTGATCATACTCCATAGCATACATACCATACCACCGTGGTGCATATCTTGGCATCAACTTGTGTGTCACAAAGTTGTCATCGCATACACAATTGCTATCTTGGTTCGTGAAGTTTTGCATGAGAAAAGAGCTCAAAAGTGAAAGAGCCACCAAAGCTTTTAAGCAAAGAGGAAAGATAAGCAAAGAGCTTATAAGCAAGAACCATAGCATCATACTACATTAAGATTGTCATATAAGATCATCTTGGATCATAGCACCGAAATACCATACATATAACATACTTGGGATAGAGATTGTTGCATTTTTGCCTAGTAGGTTGTGCACAAGTTCCGTATCCACCTATTGTGCAATCGTGCTAGCGTCTCTCTAGTATTGTGTAACAAGAGCATTTTCGTGGATTCCACATTTTGGCTCACTTTTGGTTTGCACAATACCATTTATCTATTTGCGTGTGTGTTTCCGTGTACCCCTACTTGCTTGGTCTACTTGTTGCATTTGCAAATTTGTGAATCTTTTCCAACATTATTGAATCTCACTTTCAATTGCATCAAATTTTGTGCCACCATCCTAACCAAGCTCCACCATAAGCTTTTACTTGTGTAGGTGTGAGAACCGACAAGAATTGGTACCAATAGTGCTATTTCATTGTCCGCATTTAAGTGAACTTGATTCATCGTCAACATCGGTCAAGGTACATTGGTATAAGTTCTCCTCCTTCTACCACTCACATTTTGCTTGGAATGATGGATAGCCCGAGTACTTCTACCAACCCACTCTTCATCGAGCAAGACGACGACATGTCATCATACGTCACCAAGAGCCACCTCTTCGGTGCACAACGAGCGTTGCATCAAGAGCAACAAGCAATGAACGACCGCATCGACAACCTCGCCACCGACTTGCGACTATTCGAGCAACTTACAAGAGACTACTTCGACAACAAGCTCGATGCTCACAAGCAAGAGAACGATGCAAGAATGGACGAGATCCGTGCCTTGTTGGTGAATCGACCTCCTTCTACATCGTCATACTCAAGAAGGAGCCACTCAAGTCGACACTCTGATGACTCCTTCTCCGGCTCAAGTACACCGCCATCGAACACTCTTCGATGAGCCGCTCGTCAAGACCGTCATGCATCTCGCAACCCGGTACACGTCAAGAATTCACAAGAGCAAGTCGATGAGCAAGTCCCTCGTCCTCAATCAAAATAAGTCGCTTTTGCTCAAGCTCAAGAACAACAACGTCTTCGTCGCCAAGAAGAAAAAGAACGAGCGCGTCTACACCAAGAGCAACAAGACGCCAAGGCTCAATGCCTTCAACAACAACTACGAGAAGCGCAAGCTCTTGAGGCGCAACGTGCCCTTCAAGAATGAAGTCGAGCTATCACCAACCGCAATAGTGAACGGTGCAATCAAGAGGAAGCCCTTCGAGAAGATATCCAAGAGCGGAACAACCAACCGCGAGTTCACCGTCAAGCTCCACAAGCTCCTTCACAAGCTCATCAAGATCCACCTCAACCTAAAGTTCAACAAGAGCAAGTTGATCATGGACTTCCTCCACGCCAAGAGCAACATGAGGATAATTACCCTCACTGGCAAGGGCGTCATCATCACCATCCCAACAACACAATGAAGAGCAACGCTATGGCAAGCTCAAATTCACAATGCCCAAGTTCAATGGAAGCAATGATCCGGAAGAGTACCTCTCATGGGCATTGAAGGTCGACAAAATCTTTTGTTTGCACAACTATGAGGAAGAGAAGAAGATCTCTATGGCATCACTTGAGTTCCAAGACTATGTGCTCATATGGTGGGAACAAGTCCTTGAGCGCAGACAAGCAAGAGGTGAACCTCCAATTACCACTTGGGCTCAAATGATGGATGTCATGCGAGCGTGTTTTGTGCCAACCTACTACAACTGTGATCTCTTCAAGAAGCTACAACTCCTCAAGCAAGGAACAAAGAGTGTTGAAGAATACTACAAGGAAATGGAGATTGCCATGATTTGAGCCAATGTCACGGAGGATGATGAGCAAACTATGGCATGATTCTTGAATGGACTCAACCATCCCATCAAGAAGATCACCGACTTCCAACCCTACTCCAACCTCATTGAGCTCGTGCATCCAGATACAAAGGCGGAACATCAAGTGCAAGATGACTTAAAGTACACCAAGTACTCATCCAAGACCTAAGGCTTCTCCAACATTCAAGCTTCAACAACTCCTCCAGCATCTATATCAACCAAGCCTTCTCCAAGCAAGGGCGACAAGTCAAGTTACAAGAAAACTTCGGCAAGTTCAAGTCGTCTTCCTCCTACTACAAGCAAATTCAAGCCGCGTTCTTCTTCATCTACTCCGACCGATGAGACCGTCAAGACAAGCTCCTTCAAGTGTTTCACTTTCGGCGGCCGAGGCCACAAGTCCTATGAATGCACAAACAAGCGCACCATGATCTTGAACGACGATGGCACCTATGAATCAATGAGTGATGAGGAGATGGAAGCTCTTGAGCAAGTAGCCATGCACCGGCGCGTTAATGAGGATGAAGATGATCAAGTCTTTTGTGATGAGGATTCGAGCCCCGCTCTCAAGGTCTTGACTCTTCAACATCAACAAGAAGAAGACCAACGATGTCACATCTTCCACACAAAGGCCGGCATCAATGGAAGGTCCATCAAGGTCATCATCGATGGAGGTAGTTGCCACAACTTGGCAAGTGAAGATGCTACAATCTTCAATTGGTCAAGAGGAAGCACCCACACCCCTACAAGGTTCAATGGCTAAGTGACTCCGGCACTATACGAGTTGAGCATACGGTCCAAGTCTCCTTCAAACTTGGTGCATATGAAGACACTTTGGAGTGTGATCTGGTCCCCATGACCGTTTGCCACCTCCTTCTTGGTAGGCCATGGCAATTCGACCGTGGTGTCATCCACAATGGGCGCACCAATCACTATAGCTTCAAGATGAAAGGGAAGGAATATGTGCTATGACCTATGTCTCCTAGTCAAGTGATAGCCGACAAGCAAGCCACCCATTGTGGAGAGAAGAGTGAGAAAGTGATCCACCCAAAAGTGAGTGAGAGCCACAAGCCAAACTTGAGCGCCTCTTCGCCTAGAGAGAAAAACTTAGTCCTATTTGCCACAAAAAGTGAGATGAGAGAAGTGTGTGAGAACCCATCGAGTGTTATGCACTTTGTCCTTGTGTGCAAGGATGGAGAACCAAAAACTAACATTTCTCATGAGCTACCTTTAGTGTTTCAATCTCTTTTGTAGGAATTCCAAGATGTTTTCCCCGATGAGCTACCTCCGGGTCTACCCCCTCTTCGAGGCATTGAGCATTGAATTGACCTCATCCCCGGAGCGCCACTTCCAAACAAAGCTCCATACCGTGTCAATCCCGAAGAAACTAAGGAGATTCAATGGAAAGTACAACAACTCATCGACAACGGTCATGTACGGGAAAGCTTAAGCCCTTGTGCCGTTCCCGTTATACTTGTGCCTAAGCCAGATGGAAGTTTTCGCTTGTGTTCCAATTGTAGACCTATACATGCGATTACCGTTCGATATAGGCATCCCATTCCTCGCTTAGATGATATGCTTGATGAACTTAGCGGAGTCAACTTTTTCTCAAAAAATCATCTTAAAAGTGGCTATTATCAAATCCGCATACTAGAGGGTGATGAATGGAAAACTGCTTTCATAACCAAATTTGGCTTATATGAGTGGTTAGTCATGCCTATGGGTTTATCGGAGTCTCCCGGTACTTTCGTGCGTCTCATGCATTATGTGCTTCGCCCTTATATTGGAGTCTTTGTTGTGGTTTACTTCGATGATATTCCTGTGTTTAGCAAAACCATGAAAGAGCATCTTAATCATGTTAGGTTTGTTCTGCAAACCCTTCGCAAGGAACGTCTTTATGCCAACATGAAAAAGTGCACATTTGGTGTTGACAAAGTGGTTTTCTTGGGTTTTGTTGTATCTTCAAAGGGTGTCCATGTTGATGAATCTAAAATTCAAGCAATTAAAACTTGGCCCCAACCCACCAATTTGCAACAAGTGCGTAGTTTTCTTGGCCTCGCGGGTTTTTATCGTCACTTCGTGAAAGACTTTAGCACTATTATCGCTCCTTTGCATGCCTTGAGTAAGAAGAATTCTCCTTTTGTTTGGGGATCTTTGCAATCCACCGCTTTTGATGAGCTCAAGTCTTTGCTTACTCATGCTGCGATTATTGCTTTGCCAAACTTTGACAAAACTTTTGAGGTTCACTGTGATGCAAGTGGTACCGGAATTGGCGGAGTTTTGATGCAAGAAAATCGAGCCATTGCTTATTTTAGTGAAAAACTCTCTGGTGCTCAACTTAACTATCCCATCTATGACAAAGAATTGTATGCTTTAGTGCATGTGCTACATGTTTGGGAACATTATCTTAGACCTCATGAGTTTGTCATCCATACCGATCATGAAACCCTTAAATACTTAAAAGGCCAAACTAAGTTGAACAAGCATCATGACAAATGGAGTGAATTTATAGAATCTTTCCCCTATGTGATCAAGTACATTAAGGGTAAGGAAAATGTAGTTGCGGATGCACTTTCACGCATATGGACGCTTGTCACTAAACTTGAGTTGAATGTTATTGGCTTTGAGCACATAAAAGACTTGTATGCTAATGATCCATCCTTTGCGACTCCTTATGCTAAATTTTTGATGCATACATCTTGGGAACAATATTACATCAAGGATGGTTATCTTATGAGAGCTAACAAACTATGCATTCCCGAGTCTTCTCTTCGTCTACTCCTTTTGCAAGAGGATCATGGAGGCGGACTCATGGGACATTTTGGACGCGACAAGACATTTGCCACGCTCTCTAAGAACTACTTTTGGCCCAAGATGTTCCGCGATGACTCACGCTTCACCACCCGATGCTCTACCTGTCGCAAAGCTAAGTCTAAAGCTCGATCACATGGTCTTTACATGCCTCTTCCTATTCCTTATCAACCTTGCGAAGACATTAGCATGGATTTTGTACTTGGTTTGCCTAGAACTCAAAATGGCAAGGATTCCGTGTTTGTTGTTGTGGACCGATTTTCTAAGATGGCACATTTCATCCCTTGCAACAACATAGACGATGCTTCACACATTGCAAATCTCTTTTGTAGGGAAATCTTGCGTCTCCATGGAGTACCAAAGACAATCGTCTCCGACCGCGACGTCAAGTTCATGAGTTAATTTTGGAAGACACTATACGCCAAGCTCGGAATCAAGCTCTTGTTTTCATCCGCAGACCATCCTCAAACCAACGGCCAAATGGAGGTGACGAACCGTACACTCTCCACTCTACTTCGCGTGTTGAAAAAGAAGAATATCAAGGAGTGGGAGGAGTGTCTACCCATCGCCGAGTACGCCTACAACCGTGCAAGACATTCGACGACCGGAAAGTCCCCCTTCGAGGTCGTCTACGGCTTCAACCCGTTGTCCCCATTGGACATTCTACCTCTTCCTCTGCAAGAGCGCACCAACCTCGACGCAAGTGCCCATGCAAGCTACATCAAGAAGATGCATGAAGATACAAGGCACACCATCGAGCGCCAAGTATAACGACTCGCGACCAAGCTCAACGTTAACAAGCATCCCATGATATTCAACATTGGAGACTTCGTGTGGATACACCTTCGCAAGGACCGCTTCCCCAACGAACGCAAGTCCAAGCTTCTTCCTCGAGCCGATGGACCCTTCAAGATTCTAGCACGCTACAGCAACAAAGCTTACAAGATCGATCTCCCATGCGACAAGTACAATGTGAGCGACATCTTCAACGTCTTCGATCTCTCCCCGTACCATGGTGATGAGGATTTCGATCCGAGGTCGGAACTTTCCCAAGGGGGGGGGAGATGATGTGGAGCATCCTTCGGTCATCCCCATGGACCTTCCATCGCCTCACCAAGCACCAAGAGGACCCATGACTAGAGCACGAGCTAGAGCTCTCGAGACCGAGGTGACTTCTCTCCTTAATGATATCTCATATGATCCTCTCGAGACATGGCTACTACCTCAATCCAGAATGTTGTGCATGATTAGGTACCAAGAGGACCCTCTCGAGGATGCACATGAAGATGGTCAAGACCCCAAGTCCATGGAACAAGAGAACCAATGGAAGAAGGCAAGAACAACCTCAAGGCACCGGACATCCGGCTAGGACCCCGGACATCCGGCCCCTGGAGATCCACACAGCCAGGCACCTGCAGAAGAAACGACAGCGACCGGACATCCGGCGTCCAGCCCAGACATCCGGCCCCCACCGGAAATCCGGCCAAAATCCCGGACATCCGGCACCGGCGTCCAGGGAGCACAGAAGCTTGCCCCGTCAGCCCGGACATCCGGCGATTGCCCCGAACATCCGGCGCCTCCCAAAGCAGCGGACATCCGGCCCCTCCGAGCGGACATCCGGCATTGCCATCCAGAGAATAGAACAGCCATCTATGCCAACCCGGACATCCGGGCCCTCAGCCCGGACATCCGGCCCCTCGCGAGCCACCGAACATCCGGCTCGACGCCCGGACGTCTGGCCTTCCCAGCGCCCGCGCGCGCGTGTTGGGCTGAGCCCATGTACCCCTTCGCCCCTAGACTATATATACTCCATCCCCACCTACGTTTTAGGGTTAGCATTGTGATATCTCATTTAGAGATAGAGCTCTGCTCATCCGTACCGGATCTACTCCACGTGAGGGATCGTGCCTCTTCGGAGAAGATCCATTCGGATTCAAGGCCTCCATCATGAGAAGACAATCAAGACCTCCTCATGGAGAAGAACGGTTCCCTTTGTATCCTTCCTTTGTTGGTTTTGGATCATGTGTTACCTTATGCTTTCGGTGATCTAGCCCTTGTGTGATCGATTACTTGTTGGTTTAGTGATTCTCCCATTTCTCCTTGTGTTTTCCCTTGTGTTTTCCGCGTGTTCTTCGTGTTCCCCCGTAGGATCCACTCCAAACATGAAAGATCGCCCCCTAGGGTTCCGCCCTACATCATCACGTCGGCCCGTCCTTGGGCAGTAGGCAGGGGTGGTGGGACAACCTTGGACCCAGGTACCGATGTGCCGGCCCGAGTGGTCTCCACCTACGGTGGTGGGGCTGAAGAAAATATTGGTTCGGCCGATGACTGGCCCAGCCCATGTTCGACGACCTTGGGGTGCTTCTCCCCAAAGTCTTGTTGGGCCAAGGTGTTGACGTCGGCCATGACGGCCAACTCTTCGGCCCCGTTCGTATAGGCTTGGGGGGTAGAGTGGATGTCGCCTCCCCCATCCCGTCATGAGCTGGTGGAGGAATGGCGGGCTCTAGAGTCCGGCTGGCGGATGGCAGCCCGCTCAAGGAACCACTAGGGAGTACCCTTGGCGGATTGCGCAAATGTTTTATGAGTTCACCATTATTAAAAGGCCTTGAAAACAAATGGGATATTAAGACAATGGCTTACCCTCTGGTCGCCGGTTTCTTGCTTCCCACAGCAAGGGATCTTCGTCTGATTCATCGGAGAGCTCGGCTCTCTCCACAACTTTCCGGCAGCCCTGGCCGAGGTCCTCCTCGGCCTCTTCAAGCCCTTGGGCTGCATGCCGGCTTCGGCGTCCTCTAACGCCGCCCTCTTCCCTTCCGGGAGGGTTCTCTTCTACCTCATCCTCCTCTGCATTTTTGTCATGGGCGGAGGAGGTGTGGGTTTCCTCGGACCGTGTGATGGAGGTCTCCCAGCGCAAGCACTCGCCTTGCCCTTTATATACTTTGTGTCTCTTTGGGAGCCACCATGTGTAGCTCCTCGACAGGGAGCACCGTGAGAAGAGGGGTCCTTGGATCCTTCGTGTCATACCCTAGCTAGTTCATGCATTAGAGTGTTGCATCATGTCTATTTTTCTCAACAGAAACTTGAAATGGGGATGACAGAACCCCCAGCCCCTCTGAAACCAACTAGGGTTTACTAAAAATATTTTTCAATGAACCTGAAATGCCCTTCTAAAATGTCCATCATTCTTGTCTTGGTTCAGAACCTCTACCAAAAGTTGTGCTCAATTTTCTAGATCATCCTAAGGTTTTTGAATTAAATCATAAGTATTTGAGTTTGGGCATTTAAATTATATAAATTACTTTTAAATGCTCAAATAATCCCAAACTAAAATGTTCCATGCTGGATATATTCGAGTTAGTGGCCATAAGCAGTTTGGTGATTTTTAGAGTTGCCTAGGTATTTTTAGAAAGTCCACAAACTTACAAAAAAATAGAAAAGGAAAAATCAAAGAGGAGCAGAGGCTTACCTGGCGCCCACCTGGCAAGCCCACCTGCCGGCCTAGCCCAGCAGCCGCTCCAGCGAGCTGCTTGCCTTCGCCAGGCAGGCAGGCAGGTGCTCGACGGCGGCACCAGCGCGCGCCACGCAGCTACCCGTCGCCCTGCTTTCCTCCTCTCGCCGCCCTGCTGGCCTGGATGAGCTCCACGTTGTGCCCCGAACCCCCTGGACACCTCACTCGCTCACCTGCCTCTCTCCCTCGCTCTCCCACGCCATGGCCGACGCCACCGCAGTCGCACCGTCGCCATAGTCGCGCTCTCCGTCGTTCTTGCATGGTGTCGTCGTGTCCAGGAGCTCCGCCGCCCTCCTCTCCTTCGAGCTAGCCAAGCCCCGAGCGCTCGCGTGCCCCGAGGCCTCTGCACCGACCTCGCCCGACTCCGCCATCGCCAGAGATCCCCTTCGCCGTCGCCGCCACACCAGCTCGTCCCCGACCGCGCCGTCTGGTTCCTCGAGATCGCCGTGAGCCCAGCTACCTCTCCCCCCTTCCTTTCTCACTCCCGAGCCCCGTAGTGACTGCATGAAGCTCACCCGCACGCACCGCCGCGGAGCTCGTCGCTGACATGACTCCGGCCACCCACTGGCCACACCATCGTGTCCAACGCACTCACCGCACCCGCAGGAACCCGTAGCACCACTCCACGAGCCTCGCCGTGTTCTGTAGCCTCGAGTTCGACCTCACCCGAACTCCGGCGACCGCTAAAGTCGTCGCCGGCGCCGTTTTCGGCCACCCCGAGCTCAACCAACGCCACCAAGAGCTGTGGCTTGCTCCCAGCTACCCGTAGATGCCCTCCGCCACTCATTTGGTCCCCGGAATGCACAAAACCACTCTCGCCGCCGCGTTCGGCCTCGCTGGCGGCTAAACGCCAGTGAGTTGACCCCGCTGACCCCTCATTTGACCATGAGTGGGCCCAGTTTGACCCCCCTGGGTCAATGACAGGTGGGGCCCAGCCCTGTTAACTAATCAGGATTAGTTTTAATTAATATTTAGCTAAACTAATTACACCAACACACGGGACCCACTAGTCAGGGTTGACCTGGACTGTTCCGTTGACCGCTGACGTCATCCTGACGTAATGCTGACGCAGTAATTTATTTACTGGAATTATTATTACACAGGAAATTCCAGTAAATACCACAAACTTCAAAAAATCATAGCAATTAATCTGTAACTCCAAATGCAAAGTTTTATATATGAAAAATGATCAGAAAAATCCAATCTACCCATCTGTACTGATTTAATGCATGTTTAAGCAAGCTAACCTGATGTTTAGTGCAGAACAAGATAAAGCACTTAAAAGGGCCATTTATGAGTTTGAAACTTGAATCTTTGGTTCAAACTGGTTCAAACCCATCTGGTCTTAGTTGCATTAGCCCAATACACTCATTTTGCCATGTCTAATGCATGCATCATATTGTTGCATATTGTTTGGTGATGTTTGTGTATCGGTGCTCTTTGCGGCAGGTTCTACCTCCGAGGAGTACCACGATTACCCTAACGAAGAACAATATCAGTGCATCGACCCTTCAGACAAGCAACCAACCATTTGATCATATCGATATAATCCCATGTTCTCGCTTCTGCTCTCTTTTACTGCATTAAGACAACGCGTTTCAAACTGCTGTCTGCTACGGTAGTTGAACCCATTTCCTCTGCATGACCTATCATTGCCACAGTAACTAGATGAAACCCACTAGCATGTGTAGGAGTTGATTGAGCCATATGTATGTGTTGTTCCTACCTTGCTATGCCTGCTATGCTTAGAGTCGTGTTAGGTCTAGTTCATCTGGGTGATGGGCTAGAGTGAAATGATCATGCCAGTAATAAGAGTGATGTGGTGAACACGATTTGGTAAAGGTATCGATGAAAGGCCATGTAGGAGTACATGGTGGGTTGTTTCATTGAAGCCGACCTTAAGCACTAAGATCTGTATGTGTGATTTAAGATTCAGCTACTACCATGCATTGGGCCCTGAAATATGACCCCGCTCGACTTCTTCTTCACCCTAGTCCTCGGTCTAGGAGTTGCAAGTAGTTTCTGGTGTTTGTAGCTTATTGGAGGCCGTGGGCAGCGCTGACCCGCGGGGTGGGCTGTGACGCGGTAGGTACGTGGCCGGGAATATCGGGCACCCGTTAGGTGTCTCGGAACCCTGTACACATCGTTCGGGGCCGTATGTGGAACCCCGGCCGGACTCCCTGCGGATGGAACCTGAATAGGCGATAAACCTGGACTAGAGACTTAGGTGTTTAGGTAGGTCGTGGTCTACACCCACGTCGGCTTTCGCTTGAAGTCTGCCGAGCACATGTCGTGTGCAGACGCTAAGTGGTGGAAACATGTATGAAGAAGTACACCCCTGCAGGGTTAACATGATCTATTCGAATAGCCGCGTCCGCGGTAAAGGACTACTTGGTTGCCTATACAGTTCATAGACAAGTAAATGGATACTACTAAAAATCTCAAGATAAGCGTGAGTGCCGAGGATGGCTCTTCCGTAGGATGACGGAGGTGGATCCTCGGTGGTGTATTGAAGTGGTGTGTAGTGGACTCGTGTGCGCAAAACCATTTCAAGTTGGTGTCTCGTAGGATAGCTTAGCCAAGAGTCAAAGCTGGCTTGCTGCAATAACCCCACCAACCCTTCTTGATAATGTGCATGTATGTAGGATCTGATGTAAGTCTTGCTGAGTACCTTTGTACTCATGTTGCTTTAATTTACATTTTTCAGAAGACGCTGCAACCCCTTCTGATGGGTTCTTCGTAGACGTTGACATCGATGAGTAGACTGAGGCCCAGGTGGTGATCCTGAGCTTGTTAAGAACCACGTAGTATAGCCAGGCTTTCCCAAGCCTCTTTTATTTTACTAGTTGTCTGTACTCAGACAAGTTACTTCCGCTGTTGGCTTGTATGTCTGTATGACTTGAATGCTGGGTCGTGTGACCCGTACTTGTGTGTATGATATGTATGGCTCCCTGAGCCTTTAAATAAAGTACTTGTGTTGTAGAGTCATGTTGTGATGCCTTGTTGTATTTGCACATATCGAGCATATTGTGTGTATGATTGAAATGCTTGGTATGTGTGGGGTTTGACTATCTAGTTGTTTATTCTTAGTAGCCTCTCTTACCGGGAAATGTGTCCTAGTGTCTCCCTTGAGCCTTGGTAGCTTGCTACTGCTCCGGAACACTTAGGCTGGCCGGCATGTGTCCTTCTTCGTTCCTATGTCTGTCCCTTCGGGGAAATGTCACGCGATGGATACCGGAGTCCTGTTAGCCCGCTACAGCCCGGTTTACCGGAGTCCTGCTAGCCCAGTGCTACAGCCCGGATTCACTTGCTGATGACCAACACGTTCGATGCTGGGTCATGGATGCCTGTCCCTGTAAGTCTATGCCACTTTGGGTTTACGACTAGCCATGTCAGCCCGGGCTCCTTACCATATGGATGCTAGCGACACTATCATAAGCGCAAACGGTCCCAAGCAAAGGTAAGACGACACCCGTGGGAATACTGTGCGTGAGGCCGCAAAGTGATATGAGGTGTTACATGCTAGATCGATGTGGCATCGAGTCGGGGTCCTGACAGCGTTGGCATCAGAGCCGGACTGCCTGTAGGTTCTCCAGGCCAAACTGGTCGATGTTGAGTCTAGAAATGCTTTAGTTATATGTAGGGGAATTGATTGTGGGATGGAACATAAGGCTCTTTTTACTCCTTTACCTCATGGCATTCTGATCTGAGTCAGTCTATTCTTCCACCGGGGGTTAAGGAATTAGGATCTCTCCTCTCTATTAGGTTCACGTGTTACTAATCAGTAGTACCTTATAGGTTTGATGTTGACAAGCCTAGTTCAGTTCTACTACCCCATTATGTTGCTAAGATGGACCCAGAACCTTGATATGATGTTGATGAGTGTCTATGCAATTCTTTGCAAAATGCCTCAAAATCCTTTTGAGCATTTACAGCCGTTATGCCGTCCAATTTCTGCCAGGAATCTTAATGTTTTGTGTTTATCATGTTCCAGATGGCTTCCCGTCCTCATAATCAAGTGGTTCGTTTGACTCGATGTCTAGATGTACCCGGCCATACTGCCATGTTGGTCAGGGTAATGACTGAGGCAGGGTACCGTTGGTTTCCTGAGTACACAGTCGAAGAGCAATTCCGAGACTTTAATCAAAGTCAATATTTTTGCACTGTTAGGATATTTCCATCTTATCTTGGATCTACCGAGCCCCTCCACTGCTCCTATGGACTCGGGGTTACTATTGAGATGGCTGTGCAGGATGCTGCCTACTCTTTGATGACCATCATGCGAGTCAGGACTGGCCTATTTCGGGACTCCGACTTCCGGTATATGCTAGCTTCACTCCCGGGAGCACAAGGGTATCTCCAGGCTATCTATGCTGACTCCACTCAGGAGGACTCACTAACTCACACCACTGCACAGTTGCTTGAAGACAAGGACCGTGAAAATCGGGCCTTGAGACTGGAGCTTTTCAATACCCGTGCTGATCATTGGGCCACTTTGACTCGGTTTGCACCGGTTGTGCAAGCTGGATATATGGATATGCGAGATCTCTATCCTGTGAGATCTGCTCTGCCAGACATGATGGATTGGCGTGATGTAGGAGGCATCACCCCACCTCGTGGTCCCCGCAGGCCACCGTTTGTTGGTCCAAGACCTCATCCTAGCCCCTATGGTCCACAAGCTCCACGGGACCGACTGTTTCCGAATGATCACGTTGAGCTTCCAGGCTATGGAGGTGACTTCTATGAAGACTACTACAGAGCTGTCTGAGCTAGTAGTAGTATCACTAGTATCGTACTAGTTGTATCAGCCACCGTCCTACGTGACTCATGGGATATGACTTAGCTTGTACCGCCTTCCGGAGGTGTAGAAAAATAATGTATAGGAGCTTGGAATACCTCCGATGAGATGTAATCCTCTTTTCACCGTAGTAGTACTTTGTTGGTTTTGTACTAAACCTTGTATGGTGTGTATGACGATGGAATAAAAGAAGCAGTTTCTGTATCTACCATGTCATACGGATGATCATCTTACATTCCATGTTATCCATTACATTCTACATTTCTATGCCAGAATCCTACCATCCTGGACTAAACCATTGTCTTTTTTCATAGGATGGTTAACACCCGCACCAACCCTGCTCCCCCAGAGCAGGCCGAAGGCAGCAGAGTTGGGGAAACAAACCTGCCTCACCCTCCTTCTCTGGTCGAGGTTATGCTAGAGGCCGAGAGAAACAAGCGGGAGACCAACCGCTTGTTGGAGTGCATCGAGCAAAACACGGCACACCATCAGAGGAATAACTTGGTGTCACTCAGTGATTTCATCAAGATACATCCACCCACTTTCCACCACTCCGTCGAGCCCCTCGACGCTGATGACTGGCTTCGCAGTATTACTCACAAGCTACGCTCTGCACTCGTAGGTGAGGCTGACAAGGTCACATTTGCTGCATATCATCTTGAAGGCCCCGCCAGTCTCTGGTGGGAGAACTATGGAGCCATGCGCCCAGTGGGCCAGGTCACAACTTGGGCTGAATTCAGCGAGGCTTTCCGTGAACATCACATTCTGGAGGGTCTTATGGACCATAAACGTGAGGAGTTCTGCAGTTTCACTCAAGGTCAACTCTCTGTGGATGCTTACAGCAGGGAGTTCGGTAACCTAGCACGGTATGCAACAGAGGAAGTTTCCACTGATGCAAAGAAGCAAGCAAGGTTCCGCAAGGGACTTAGCCCTGAGCTTCGCCGCGACCTCCGTCTGCATGAGTGCACATATTTTCAGAAGCTTGTTAACAAAGCCATTAGTGCTGAGTCTGGTCAGACTGATTATGAAGCAACACGCAAGCATGGCTGTGACATGGGTTCCTCATCCGGTGCTGGTCCTCAGAAGCGCCGGGTGTGGGTGCCTAACACTGCCCTGCCACCCAGGTTCACACTGAGGCCATCCTTTCAGGTGCCTCGCCCCGCTCAACAGTTTGCACCAGCCAAGCCCTATGGTGGTCCAACCAACAATGCTCCTCCACGCACCAGCTCCGTGACATGCTTCAAGTGTGGGGAATCAGGCCACTACCTACGCGAGTGTCCCCAGACCAACCCCAACCAATCTGGAAAAGCTGTTGGCCGTGGCAAGCCGACAGGGAAAGCGTTCTACGCCAAGCCAGCCACCGCTGCACGTGGCCATGTCAACTGTATCTCTGCTGAAGAAGCTCAAGAGTATCCCTACGTCATTCTCGGTATGCTCCTTGTTAATTGCCACCCGACATCTGCTCTTTTCGATACTGGAGCATCTCATTCTTTCATATCCGAAAATTATGCTCGTTTGCATAACACCGCATTCTGTGAGATGCCGTCCACTATGGAAATTTCTACTCCTGGTTCTAGATGGCAAACCTCTAGAGTAAGCCATGAAAATGAAATTCAAGTCGACAGACTTGTTTTTCTCGCATCTTTGATAGCTCTCAAATCTTCGGATATTAATATCATCTTGGGTATGGATTGGATGTTAGCCCATCATTCCAAGATTGATTGCTTCTCTAGGACTGTTCAACTCACCCATCCTTCGGGAAAGATAGTCAATGTCTTGACCCGAGTAGCCAAGCGACAACTATTTTCTCTTAACGCCAGTCCTTTGCCAGACCTCGGAGACGTTCCGGTAGTCCGTGACTTTCCGGATGTCTTTCCAGAAGAATTGCCAGGTGTTCCACCTGACAGAGATGTCGAGTTCATAATAGATCTTATTCCAGGAACTGTCCCAATTTCTAGAAGACCCTATAAAATGGCACCACTAGAACTAGCCGAGCTTAAGAAACAACTCGATGAGTCCTTGAAAAAGGGTTTCATCCAACCTAGTTCATCTCCATGGGCTTACCCCTTCCTCTTCGTCAAGAAGAAGGATGGTACGGACCGGATGGTTGTAGATTATTGACCCGTCAACTTGGTCACGATCAAGAACAAGTATCCGCTCCCCAGGATCAACGACCTGTATGATCAGCTTGCTGGATCCTCAATCTTCTCTGAAATGGATTTGAGGTTGGGCTACCATCAAATCAAAATCAGGAACGGGGACATTCCTAAAATGGCCTTTGCTACTCGTTATGGCCAATATGAGTACACCGTCATGTCCTTCGGTTTAACCAACGCCCCAGCCACCTTTTCTCGATTAATGAACTCAATCTTCATGGAGTATTTGGATAAATTCGTCGTGGTTTACCTCGATGATATACTCATCTACTCCAAGAATGAAGAAGAACATGCCGAGCATCTAAGGCTAGTGTTGATGAAACTTCGAGAGCATCGCCTTTATGCCAAGTTCTCTAAATGCGAATTTTGGTTACCAGAAGTGACCTATCTAGGACATGTAATTTCTGGTAAGGGTATTGCTGTCAACCCCGAGCGAGTTCAAGCCGTCCTTAACTGGACTCCACCTGAATCGGTCAAGCAAGTTCGGAGTTTCCTTGGCTTAGCGAGCTATTGTCGCCCCTTTGTCGAGAACTTCTCCAAGGTTGCCAAACCTCTAACTAAAATCCTCAAGAAAGATAACAAGTTCGAGTGGACTCCACAATGTGAGCACAGCTTTCAGGAACTGAAAAGACGCCTGACATCTGCTCCTGTACTGGTACCACCAGATTTCTCTAAGGACTTTGTTATCTATTGCGACGCCTCGCGACAAGGACTAGGTTGCATTCTTATGCAAGATCGTCATGTAATTGCTTATGCTTCACGGCAATTGCACCCACATGAGGAGAATTATCCTACTCATGATCTAGAGCTTGCAGCTGTAGTCCATGCACTCAAAACCTGGCGACATTACCTCCTCGGTAATCGTTGCGAAATCTTCACTGATCACCAAATTCTGAAGTACATATTCACCCAACCGGATTTGAATCTCAAGCAAAGACGTTGGGTTGAATTGATCACATATTTCGACTTAGGGATAACTTACACCCCAGGAAAGGCCAATGTCATGGCTGATGCACTAAGTCATAAATCTTATTGTAACAATCTGATGTTACAACAAATTCAACCGCTTCTCCATGAGGAATTTCGGAAGCTTAACCTTCACATTGTTCCTCAAGGATTTCTTTCCACCTTGGTGGAGAAACCTACTCTTACGAATCAAATTATCGCTTCCCAAAAGCGAGATAAAGGGATATCTAGGATCAAGGAGAACATTGCTAGCGGAGGTGCTAGATGTTTCTCCACAAATGATCATGGTGTTGTGTACTTTGAGAACCGTTTAGTGGTTCCCAAGAACCAGCATCTACGGCAGTTGATCCTTAAGGAGGCTCATGAATCTCCTCTCACCATTCATCCCGGTAGTACCAAGATGTATCAGGACCTACGCCAGAGGTTCTAGTGGACTAGGATGAAGAGAGACATTGCTTAGTTTGTTGCTAGTTGCGACGTCTATCGTCGTGTAAAAGCAGAGCATCAACGGACTGCTGGCACCCTTCAATCCTTAGCTATTCCTGAATGGAAATGGGATAAAATTGGTATGGATTTCATCACCGGTTTTCCCAGGACCAAGAGTGGGAATAACGCTATCTTCGTCATTGTCGATCGTCTTTCCAAAGTAGCCCATTTCTTGCCTGTTCGCGAGAGTATAACCGCTAGTCAACTAGCAGACTTGTACATCTCCCGAATAGTATCCCTCCATGGTGTTCCACTAGAAATTAACTCGGATCGAGGAAGTCTCTTCACCTCTCGATTTTGGGAAAGTTTCCAAAATGCTATGGGAACCCGCCTTTCCTTTAGCACTGCTTTCACCCTCAATCAAGTGGTCAAGTAGAACGTGTCAACCAGATTCTAGAGGACATGCTTCGAGCTTCTGTTATCTCATTCGGAATGGATTGGGAGAAATGCCTTCCATTTGCCGAATTTGCTTATAACAACAGCTATCAATCTAGCTTGGGTAAAGCCCCTTTTGAAGTTCTCTATGGACGAAGGTGTCGAACGCCTCTTAACTGGTCAGAAACCGGGGAAAGAAAATTCTTTGGCCCGGACATGATCTAGGAAGCAGAAGAGCAAGTTCGCATTGTTCCTGAAAAGTTGAAAACAGCCCAATCTCGTCAAAAGAGTCAATATGACCGAAAACATAAGGCTATGACTTTTGAGGTTGACGAGAAGGCTTACCTTTGGGTTACTCCTCTAAAGGGAACCCATCGTTTCGGTATCAAAGGCAAATTACCTCCTTGCTACATTGGAACCTTTCGCATTCTCGCTAAATGAGAAGTTGCCTACCAATTGGAACTACCTCCGCATCTCTCCAGAGTCCACGACGTCTTCCACGTTTCTCAACTCAGGCGTTGCTTTTCGGATCCTATCCGTGGAGTGGACCACAAAACGCTTGATCTTCAAGATAATCTCACGTATCGAGAGTACCCCGTTCGTATCCTCGATCAAGCCGAGCGTACCACTCGACGTCATAATATCAAGTTTCTCAAGGTTCAATGGTCACACCATTCTGAGAAGGAAGCAACTTGGGAAAGGGAGGATCGTCTTTGACTTGAGTACCCCGTCTTCTTTCCGGAGGAACCTAAATCTCGGGACGAGATTCTTTTGAGTGGGGGTGAGTTGTCACACCCTAGCTAGTTCATGCATTAGAGTGTTGCATCATGTCTATTTTTCTCAACAGAAACTTGAAATGGGGATGACAGAACCCCCAGCCCCCTCTGAAACCAACTAGGGTTTACTAAAAATATTTTTCAATGAACCTGAAATGCCCTTCTAAAATGTCCATCATTCTTGTCTTGGTTCAGAACCTCTGCCAAAAGTGGTGCTCAATTTTCTAGGTCATCCTAAGGTTTTTGAATTAAATCATAAGTATTTGAGTTTGGGCATTTAAATTATATAAATTATTTTAAATGCTCAAATAATCCCAAACTAAAATGTTCCATGCTGGATATATTCCAGTTAGTGGCCATAAGCAGTTTGGTGATTTTTAGAGTTCCCTAGGTATTTTTAGAAAGTCCACAAACTTACAGAAAAATAGAAAAGGAAAAATCAAAGAGGAGCAGAGGCTTACCTGGCGCCCACCTGGCAAGCCCACTTGCCGGCCAGCCCAGCAGCCGCTCCAGCGAGCTGCTTGCCTTCACCAGGCAGGCAGGCAAGTGCTCGACGGCGGCACCAGCGCGCGCCACGCAGCTGCCCGTCGCCCTACTTTCCTCCTCTCGCCGCCCTGCTGGCCTGGATGAGCTCCACGTCGTGCCCCGAACCCCCTGGACACCTCACTCGCTCACCTGCCTCTCTCCTCGCTCTCCCACGCCATGGCCGACGCCACCGCAGCCGCACCGTCGCCGTAGTCACGCTCTCCGTCGTTCTTGCGCCGTGTCGTTGTGTCCAGGAGCTCCGCCGCCCTCCTCTCCTTCGAGCTAGCCGAGCCCCGAGCGCTCGCGTGCCCCGAGGCCTCTGCACCGACCTCGCTCGACTCCGCCATCGTCGAAGATCCCCTTCGCCGTCGCCGCCGCACCAGCTCGTCCCCGACCGCGCCGTCTGGTTCCTCGAGATCGCCGTGAGCCCAGCTACCTCTCCCCTCTTCCTTTCTCGCTCCCGAGCCCCGTAGCGACTGCACGAAGCTCACCCGCACGCACCGCCGCGGAGCTCGTCGCCGACGTGACTCCGGCCATCCACTGGCCACACCATCGTGTCCAACGCACTCACCGCACCCGTAGGAACCCGTAGCACCACTCCACGAGCCTCGCCGTGTTCCGTAGCCTCGAGTTCGACCTCACCCGAACTCCGGCGACCGCCAAAGTCGTTGCCGGCGCCGTTTCCGGCCACCCCGAGCTCAACCAACGCCACCAAGAGCTGCGGCTTGCTCCCAGCTACACGTAGAAGCCCTCCGCCGCTCATTTGGTCGCCAGAATGCACAAAACCACTCTCGCCGCCGCGTTCGGCCTCGCTGGCGGCTAAACGCCGGTGAGTTGACCCTGCTGAGCCCTCGTTTGACCACGGGTGGGCCCAGTTTGACCCCCCTGGGTCAATGACAGGTGGGGCCCAACCCTGTTAACTAATCAAGATTAGTTTTAATTAATATTTAGCTAAACTAATTACACTGACACACGGGACCCACTAGTCAGGGTTGACCTGGACTGTTCCGTTGACCGCTGACATCATCCTGACATAATGTTGAAGCAGTAATTTATTTAGTGGAATTATTATTACACAGGAAATTCCAGTAAATACCACAAACTTCAAAAAATCATAGAAATTAATCTGTAACTCCAAATGCAAAGTTTTATATATGAAAAATGATCAGAAAAATCCAATCTATCCATCTATACTGATTTCATGCATGTTTAAGCAAGCTAACCTGATGTTTAGTGCAGAACAAGATAAAGCACTTAAAAGGGCCATTTATGAGTTTGAAACTTGAATCTTTGGTTCAAACTGGTTCAAACCCATCTGGTCTTAGTTGCATTAGCCCAATACACTCATTTTGCCATGTCTAATGCATGCATCATATTGTTGCATATTGTTTGGTGATGTTTGTGTATCGGTGCTCTTTGCGGCAGGTTCTGCCTCCGAGGAGTACCACGATTACCCTAATGAAGAACAATATCAGTGCATCGACCCTTCAGGCAAGCAACCAACCATTTGATCATATCGATACAATCCCATGTTCTCGCTTCTGCTCTCTTTTACTGCATTAAGACAACGTGTTTCAAACTGCCGTGTGCTACGGTAGTTGAACCCATTTCCTCTACATGACCTGTCATTGCCACAGTAACTAGATGAAACCCACTAGCATGTGTAGGAGTTGATTGAGCCATATGTATGTGTTGTTCCATTGAAGCCGACCTTAAGCACTGAGATCTGTATGTGTGATTTAAGATTCAGCTACTACCATGCATTGGGCCCTGAAATATGACCCCGCTCGACTTCTTATTCACCCTAGTCCTCGGTCCAGGAGTTGCAAGTAATTTCTGGTGTTTGTAGCTTACTGGAGGCCGTGGGCAGCGCTGACCCGCGGGGTGGGCTGTGATGCGGTAGGTACGTGGCCGGGAATACCGGGCACCCGTTAGGTGTCTCGGAACCCTGTACACATCGTTCGGGGCCGTATGTGGAACCCCGGCCGGACTCCCTACGGATGGAACCTGAATAGGCGATAAACCTGGACTAGAGACTTAGGTGTTTAGGTAGGTCGTGGTCTACACCCATGTCGGCTTTCGCTTGAAGTCTGCCAAGCACATGTCGTGTGCAGACGCTAAGTGGTGGAAACATGTATGAAGAAGTACACCCCTGCAGGGTTAACATGATCTATTCGAATAGCCGTGTCTGCGGTAAAGGACTACTTGGTTGCCTATACAGTTCATAGACAAGTAAATGGATACTACTAAAAATCTCAAGATAAGCGTGAGTGCCGAGGATGGCTCTTCCGTAGGATGACGGAGGTGGATCCTCGGTGGTGTATTGAAGTGGTGTGTAGTGGACTCGTGTGTGCAAAACCATTTCAAGTTGGTGTCTCGTAGGATAGCTTAGCCAAGAGTCAAAGCTGGCTTGCTGCAATAACCCCACCAACCCTTCTTGATAATGTGCATGTATGTAGGATCTGATATAAGTCTTGCTGAGTACCTTTGTACTCATGTTGCTTTGATTTACATTTCTCAGAAGACGCTGCAACCCCTTCTGATGGGTTCTTCATAGATGTTGACATCGATGAGTAGACTGAAGCCCAGGTGGTGATCCTGAGCTTGTGAAGAACCACGTAGTATAGCCAGGCTTTCCCAAGCCTCTTTTATTTTACTAGTTGTCTGTACTCAGACAAGTTACTTCCGCAGTTGGCTTGTATGTCTGTATGACTTGAATGCTGGGTCGTGTGACCCGTAGTTGTGTGTATGATATGTATGGCTCCCTGAGCCTTTAAATAAAGTACTTGTGTTGTAGAGTCATGTTGTGATGCCTTGTTGTATTTGCACATATCGAGCATATTGTGTGTATGATTGAAATGCTTGGTATGTGTGGGGTCTGACTATCTAGTTGTTTATTCTTAGTAGCCTCTCTTACCGGGAAATGTCTCGTAGTGTCTCCCCTGAGCCTTGGTAGCTTGCTACTGCTCCGGAACACTTAGGCTGGGCGGCATGTGTCCTTCTTCGTTCATGTGTCTGTCCCTTCGGGGAAATGTCACGCGATGGATACCGGAGTCCTGTTAGCCCGCTACAGCCCGGTTTACCTGAGTCCTGCTAGCCCAGTGCTATAGCCCGGATTCACTTGCTGATGCCCGACACGTTCGATGCTGGGTCATGGATGCCTGTCCCTGTAAGTCTGTGCCACTTTGGGTTTACGACTAGCCATGTCAGCCTGGGCTCCTTACCATATGGATGCTAGCGACACTATCATATACGTGTGCCAAAAGGCGCAAACGGTCCCAGGCAAAGGTAAGGCGACACCCGTGGGAATACCGTGCGTGAGGCCGCAAAGTGATATGAGGTGTTACATGCTAGATCGATGTGGCATCGAGTCGGGGTCCTGACACTTCGGTTGTGGGGCTGGGCACCGCACTGTCTGCACCCAAGCTGACCACTTCTGCAGGATATTGAGCATAGTGATTCGTTAGAATCCATCTCTTATTACGGAAGAAATAAATTCAGATTTTTGTGTTAGAGCACTCGCCGGGGGGCTTCGTAGTCGTGCTCGAAGCCGAGGTCCTTTCTCTGCTCAGGAATCTTGTCCTTGGCCAGCTTTAGGTGTCTCTTCCACATGGCTACCAAGGTGGAGCAGAAGAAGGAGGTGAGGGGGCCCATGTCCCCGGGCTTATGCACCCACATCTGGGTAGCCCGAAGCAAGAGTGGAAGCATGTGGTGGTTGAGCAAGACATTGATGACGTCATCGAGCTGGAGGTTCTTTGTGGTCGACCACCGTTTGATCTTTTTGATCATAGCCTCCACCTCCGCTAGGGTTCCCCCAAGATGCCCTTGTACTTCCAAGACTTTAGCTTCTTTGGATACCCGACCGAAAAGGCAGGGACCACGGCCTGACCAGGGGCGAGTGGTTCAGTGATGTAGAACCACTCTCGCTGCCACTCCTTCACCATTTTGATGAAGGTTCCCTTAAACCATTCGACCCCCTGGTTCTTGCTGATCATGGCCCCTCGGCACTCCGCAAGATCTTAGCAGCTAGACTTTGGTTTGATCCCAAAGATCTTCAGCCATA
Source organism: Triticum aestivum (assembly GCF_018294505.1). Lineage (NCBI taxonomy): Eukaryota > Viridiplantae > Streptophyta > Magnoliopsida > Poales > Poaceae > Triticum > Triticum aestivum. Next base: position 309,262,633 of record NC_057804.1, on the reverse strand, counting down.
GGACGAAGTGCGGCTCGTAGTGGAGGAAGGTCTCATAGACCATGATGAAGGAGGCGAGGTGGAGGATGGAGTTTGGGGCCATGTGGTGGAAGTCGAGCCTGTAGTAGAACATTACCACGCACACGAAGGGCTGCAACGGTAACCCCAGGCCTCGGACGAGGTGGGTGACGAAGACTACCCGCTCCCCTGCATTAGAAGCGGGCACTTGCTGGCCAGCGGTTGAAGCACGGGCAACAATGTCGGCGGATAGATACCCACCCCAGTGCCCCTTGAGGGTGTCAGCCATGGTTGGCAGAGGAGGTTGGACTCGAAAAAGGAAATGGGTTTGGGATTGGATCTTGGCGCTAGAGCTAGACGAAGTAGTAGATGGGGAGAATGGGAGTGTGGTCAGTTGTGATGTCCTCCCTTTTGCTCTTCCACTACAAAAAAATACACTTCCGTGATGATACGTATTTGTCACAGTAGGTCATGTTTTCTGTCATGCATGTACATCCATGACAATTTTATGATAGAATCAAGATAGTCATACATGTGCTGTCGTTGGAGTGTTCCATGACATTACCAAAATTATCATCACGGAAGTGCCTACTTCCATGAAAATAAATCACGTGTCATAGAAGTGCTTTCATCAGGGGTGACCGACACATGGCATCCACCATAACAGGTCGCCGTTAAGGTATCGGGTTCCGGTTTGGATCCGATAAACCCGTTAACAACCCGGACCAATGGGGATTTTCCACGTGTAAAATTCTCAATGACCGGAGGAACCACGTGTCGGCTCACCGTTGGGACAGATGTCATCCACTCATTGGATCAAAGGCGCCGATGATACGTCGACACATGGCACGGCCCAGTGGAGGCCCATTTCGATGAAATGGTCGGCCCGTTTGACTTGGTCAAAAGGTAGCGGGTCAGCCCACGGAAAGCCTGTTAACGACCTGTTCGCATATAGCCCATTTACATCCCACTAAGTCACGGCCGTTACGACCTATCCGAATTACACCCAGTAGCGTCATCTGGGCCAACCAATATGATTCCAGCCCATTGTAATTTCTGGCCCATGTATGGCCCATGACATCTGTTGGCCCATATGAGTCCCTTTGTAACTTTTGGCCCATTAACGACCCGTGGTGAAACCTGCACATAATGAACAGTGTATCACTTTATACCAATTAACGGCCTATTATTCCATTGGGCCATTTCCAGCCCGTGTTACCTTTCGGCCTTCTCAAGGCCCATTTATTCTTCGACTCATTTCCAGCATTCAGTTACTTACGGCCCGTTACTAGCCTTTTCTACTTGTGGGCCAAATTCAGCCCGTGGTTACAGTCAGCCCATTTGTGGCCCGTTAATCTATTGGGCCGTTTTCATAGCGTCATCAAACATGACCGATTAATGACGGCCCATTATGGTCGGCCCATGAACGGACGATTCCAACTCTAGCCCGTTTACGGCCTAGAATGCGGTCACTTATTGGCCCATGTTTGGCTAATCGATCATACGGCCCGTAGAAGGTCCATTGATGCTACACCCCGTAGAAGGCCCATTGTTTCTACGGCCCATAGGAGGCCCATGGTCACTATAGTAAATATGTAGCCCATGGTTATTGGGGCCTTGTTTTAAAAAATAGGTTATTACGACCACTAGCAAACCGCGGAAAAAGAACTGCACTGACTACAAACAAACAAATAAACAAGACAACAAGGAAATAAATAAGCAAGCAACTTATGCTAGGCTATCATGGCTATTACACATATTACATCCACTGGGCATCAAAGTTCGCCACCAGTGCAAATATAGGGAACAAAGCAGCATATCACATACACTGGTTGTCAAAGTTGGCGACTAGTGCAAATAAACGCCGCAGCAAAACAAGTCCACTAAAACCACTTTAGAAGAGCTCAAGAAACAATATCCTAGGTACCCATAATGCTGGGAAGACACTTAGCAAGCTTATTAACTTTGTCTTGTTTGGCGCTTAAATCCTCCAGCGCTTGCTGTTGCACCAGAAAGTATGCATCTGAATTCTACAGGGACTTCCTCGGTCCTTCAGCTTCCTGTCGCAGAACATTAGATCGATGTCTTTCAACTTGAAGTTGAGACTCTAGAAGCCGAACTGATCAAGGCAGCGAGTTCATAGAGCTGGTGCCAGCAATAGTGGCCAGTAACTCGAACACTACATCAAGACAGGACCTTGGGGTTGTCTCAGTGTCTTCAGTATAGTTTTTATCAGCTTTCTTGGAGACCAATAGGGATGTCTCACTATCTTGAACCTTATCTGCATTTCTTCCTTTACCATTGCATAACGGGGGTACTCTTCTCCAATATTTTATCCGCATTCGAAAAGAGAATAAAACCGACACATCATAGGTTTACCATGTTGTACATGAAACTCATTTTGGTAAACCAATTCAGTAGTAAGGTCGACAGGATAACAACATGAAACAAACATATATCAAGGTAGTATGATCACTATATGGTCTATATCATTCTAGTTTATGTTGCCAAATCAAGATGGAGACAGTTCAAATCATATGTATTTAAGACAAAACAGCATAGATAGAATATAAGTGTGGGAAACTACACAGCAATAACAACACTTGTAGTGTGCATGGCATGAAAACATAACCGTTTATTCAATTGAAACTGAAATCAACATAGAGCAAGTTATAACAGCAAACACGTTAAAGAAACAGGTTTAAAACACACCTGTTGTGCCATTGGAGTTTCAATTGCATCCTTCAAATTTGAAATTAGTTGGTATGAGTAAATATAGTGATGCAAGAGCAAACCATTGCTATGGTGCCTGACCTAAGAACAATTCTTCTTCCACTTTAAGCGTTGACTTGGGGTTCGGAGTGGTGGTCCTCGTGCTTTGGGCGCTGCAGTTGCATTACTAACTGCTCGTGTTTGGGTGCTCTGTGGTGGAGAAGGTGTTGTGTTAACTAGAACTGGGTTACTATCCGCTGGGGTTTGGGTTAGAAGGTGTCGTGGGAAACCACGACCACTTATGGGACCAAGGGTCCCTTGCTGGTTCGGTAGTGGGGATGTCACGTTGCATAAAGAGCAGAGAAGCGTGGGGCAGCACGGCAGAGATCACACGAGCAATTTTTACCCAGGTTTAGGCCGCCGCGAGGCCTTAAACCCTACTCCTGCTTTGGTGGATGAATGGTGGTGGAGCATAGTACACTTGCCCGACAGGAGCGGCAGTGGCTACAGGCATACGAGTATGTTGGTGGCCAACCTTCTAACCTCCTCTATGGTTGCCATGGGCCTCCTTTTATAGATCAAGGGGTCACCACAATGGAAAATCAGTCATTATGCATTGATAAGATAGCAAACATTGCTATCATACCTAACTCTACAGGCTGACAGAGCGCATTAAATGCGCCTCTCAACGTCACATCGTTGCTCGCTCGGCAAGCCTTGCCGGGCTATTTTGCCAGCTTCATGCCTGCTTGCTTGACACGTTGCAGGACGGGTGTCGTCTGTAGGTATTCGTGTAGAAAGAGGCTGCCATGTGGCGAATGGCTGCCAGTTAATCACTATGTGCAGCGTGACACCGCACTGATTGACAACGTGGGTCGTGGTGGAGTGGTTGGTGAGGTGGTTCTTCCCTTCGTGAGTCCTGGTAGGCCCTGCCGGGACATCTTGTAAGTTCTCTTCCGGGGGTGGCTTCGCCCTTGCTGAGCTTCGTCTGCCCGGCAAGGGTTTTCCTGGTGGTATCTTGCTTCTCTGGCTTGACCTTGGTCCTCTTGATCTGCATGTTGGTCCCTCAAAGATCTTGGTCTTTTGTACTCTGGCATGGCCTGGTGCCATAATCTTGTTCCCTTGCCTGTGCACATTCTGGGCAATAGACCCAGGGTTTTTTGCATAGATAGAAGCCCCCGGGCATGCCCTGATCGCGCTGCCGAGCATCGTCGAGGTAGGCCCTAATAAGTGCACAGGCAGGGGCACTAAAGAGGTTGGCCTCTTGGGGTCTTCTTTGCTTCTTCATTAATCTCGAGCCCGGGTCAGTTTTAGGTTTTCCCACGCGTCATGTAAAGAAAACGGTGCTGGGGCCACTCTTTTAATGGCCCATGAATGACTTTAATGCATGGGGCAGAAACCGCCAATTCACCCTTCCCACCACCCTTATCCTCAACCACATATGCTGCATGCATCGCGTGGGGTAGGTAATGGAGGTGTCTGGCGTGGGAGAGCATTATGGCGGGGGTCCAGTCTTCTTGAATAGGTGGAGGAGGGCGGTGGATACTCGCAGGGGAATCTGCGCCCAGTCCCCTGCTCTCCTATAAAAGGAGGAGCAGGGGAGGAGTGTAGGCATTCATCCATATCCATCGCCTCCTCCTCCTTGCTTCGTCTTGAGTATGCTGGAAGGGAGAGCCCGGGGCCGGGCCCCGGGCCTGAACTTGGGGCTGATGATGCCAAGCAATGGTGCTAGTGCTCGAGGAGTGGGTCTGGTCCAAGTACAAGGTGAAGGGCTTGGGATTGTTAGAAATCCCAGTATCGCCCCTTTTCTTGGAACTGGGTTCGATGTTTATGAGAGATGCGCCTTCCTGCCCACCAAGGTGAGGTGTGGCACGCCTCAAGCTCCCTGGCCATCTTGGCCGCATGCTGTCTATTCGGGAGGGGTTCCAGACAATGAGGTCGGCGTTTCCCTAGAGATGTGTTGATGAAGATGAAGCCAGGGAAGACGGAGAAGGCGGGAGGCAGGCCGTCAGGTCGGAGTACAATCGCACTGACGTGTTTGTCTCGTACTGGTGACCTGCCGCCTCGTCTTTCTATTCTTCCCCTCCACCCTGGCACCGTCATCACCGGCCTCCTGGTCGTCGGGGAGGGGGTTGATCTCTTGGTGCCTTCGCCTCCTCCAGCAGTCCTCCAGCTGAGCTTTGGTGGATGACGCCACTGTCGCTTGAGCTGGGGCTTCTTGCTGGTCCAGGAGGTGGTCGCCAGGGCGCCGCTGAGCTGCTCCGTCTGCCCTCCTGCTTCACAGCCTCGCCACTCCCGATCTTGTTAGGCTCTATGTCTGGCAAGCCATGACGGGATCGGGATGGACTCCTGCTTGGCCGGTGTCCGTGGAGAACAACACCTATGGGATCACTGGAATCCCTACTATGGTTGGCAGGCGCGAGGTTGTGGAAAGAGCGGGTCTAGGAGCCAGCACATAGATAGTTTACCCATGTTCGGACCGCGAGGAAGCGTAATACCCCAGTCCTGCTTTCGTGTATATCTGAGTGTTCTTGGGTTCTTGAACTAGCTATGGCGTGTGCGTAGTCCAAAATATCCGAATCCCCTCCCAGTATGCATCGAGCCTCCTTTTATAGAAAAAGGGGATGCCACAGTGGCACACAGGAGGTGGAAAGTGTACAGTGGCTGAGCTTATCGCCTGACATCACAGGACAAAATGCATTAAATGTGCTACTTAGGTGTCCTCTTGCTTTATCGGGGATGGCAGCGAAGCCCGTTCTATCCATCGCCGCTTCGCCTTGCTTCGACATGCGTCCAGGCCAACGAGGCGTGCAGCGCCATGTAGGCTGGCAGGCTGCTGAGCTGGTGTGCTACCAGGGTCTTCATGAAGATCTGCATGCCACCACGCAGGTGCTTGCTGAGTCGGTTTAGAGGCCGCACGTCGCCATGCAGGTGCTCGCCTAGCTGGCCGAGTTGGCAGTTGCATGTCAATGGCCGTGGAGTCTTGCCAGATGTGGGCCTGGCCGTGGCCCCGCTGACGTCCTCGGCAAGGATCTTGTCGGGGTTCCGACAAGGGTCTTGCCGTGACATCATGGTCGTCCCCGGCAAAGATCTTGCCGGAGGTCTCGTGGATTTCCTCGGCAAGGATCTTGCCGAGGATCGTTGTCTTTTGATTCTCACCTGATCTTGCATGCTCATGATCTTCAGGAAGATCTGCATGCCACCATGGAGGTGCCTCCCGAGCCTTGGTTCCAATGCGGTTAATTGTGTTGGAACCATTGGGCTGAAGGGTGGCGCGCTCTGCTGGCGTTGGGCAAGTTGCCCTGGCAAGGATCTTGCTGGGGCTGTGGAGGTTGCCCCGCCAAGGGTCTTGCTGGGGGAGCCTACCTAGCCCTCTTGCTTCTTGTATCTCTGGTCTTGGCATTGCTTTGATTGTCTTGCGCCTTTGGCCTCCCTCCTCTGCCTAGCTAAGTGTTTCCATGGGCGCGGCTCCAGCTTCCCGTGCACAACTAAAGGGGTACAAAAGAGAGCCCCTACTTTTGTACACCGACAGGAGCCCCTGGGCCTGGGCCACACATAAGCGCGACGCGTTGTTGGGCTAGGCCCAGAATGGTGCGCGGGTTGGCGAGGCAGATTTCTACCGTGGTAACTTCTTCATCCGCTGCGCTTCCCCACGACCCGCGTTGAATGCGTGACATGGAGGATCGTGCGCGGAATGACCGCAACATGCTTGCGTCATCTGTGGTGAACAGTAAATAGGCGGCTTGCGTGTTCCCTCGAAATGGCAGAGCCGCCGCTCATTTACTCTCTCCATCTTGGAACCGTCGTTCCATGTTTCCCACTACGCCTGCTCCTTACGCCACGTATGCCGCATGCACGGCACGGGGTAGGTGACAGATGCATGGAATATGGGAAGGCGTGCGTGGGCCGATACTCACGCGCCATCGATTGGGCGGGGAGGGGGCCATTCCTTCCCAGCCGAGCATGGGTAGTTATTCGCTTCCTGTCCCTGTTCTTTCTTCTTCTTTTTCAACCTTGGTCTTGGCTTTGCCTCATTTCCTTTCTCGGTATCCAGATCCTACCTCGGCGGACCAGGAGGACATCGACACCGTCATCGAGGAGGTCACCAGGGATGCTGAGGCCGAGGCCGACAAGATCGCCGTCGAGGAGGCCGCCAAGACCGCTACTGAGGATGCCGCCAAGGGGCCTGCCGAAGGGACCGGCAAGGCTGCTGCCGAGGAGGCCGGCAAGGGGCCTGCCGGGGAGGCCGGCAAGGCTGCCGCCAAGGATGGGGTGGTCGACGATCAACCCTCCTCCTCCGCCGCCTCTGGCCTGGGCAGGTACTTAAAGGTGGGCGACGACCTGTTCGTCCACCTTCCAGGGACGGCGGGCTCTAGGGCGCCGGCCGAGGGGGAGGTGTTTGACGACGAGGCGCTCGCCGCTGCCAGGCTCTAGGTTGTTGACGGACCGAGCGCCAGTGGTGGCGGTTCTCAAGAGGAGCGGCTTATTCGGGCCATGAGTGCCGACTTCCAGAAGCTCCAGGCGCTTCACCGTGCCCGCCTGGACAAGGGAAAATCCAGGATGGCAGTGGTGGACAAGGTGGGGGTAGACGGTGAGGAGCACATCGCTGAGGTGTAGGCCTGGTTTCGCCAGACCCATAAAGAGGTGAAGGCCGCCCAATATCTGCTGGCCAAGCGTAAGCAAGAGCTCATATTTGAAGCAGGTCGATGTTGAGAAGGCCCAGGAGGCGCCGAGGGAATAGGACGCCAAGGCCGAGGCTGCCCAGCACCAGCACCAGGATGATCTGAACTCCCAGGAGGAGGACCTTGCCGCTCGTGAGGAGGCACTCGCCGCCACACTCCGCGGCAAGGATGAGGAGGTCGAGAGACATGTCGCACAGCGGACCCAGGAGCTGAAGCAGAGGCACAGGGATGCACTCGATGCTCAAGCCCTGGTCCACGACGACAAGGTGAAGGAGGTGGAGGTGGAACAAGGCGGCCTAAAGAATAAGGCCCTGGAGCTAGCGAAGGAGAAAGACACGATTAGCTGCGCCTTGATGGAGGCGCAGGCCGTAGCCCTCGACAAAGCCGAGCTACTCTCCCAAGCCAACGACTCCATCAACGACCTGAAGGACGCTTTCGGAGGTCAGGGCCAGGGAGGAGACCCTGACCAAGAATCTGGAGGACGAGAGGCAGCTGTAGAGGAATGACGCCGCCAACCACAAGGATTACGTGAAGGGCGAAAACCTCTGGATCAGCCACCTCGCCGATGTCGCCTGCAGGATCACCATGAAGCTGGCTACCATGGGGATGCCGAACATGAGGTACGCCCCAGAGCCGAACGTGAGTCCCAACGCCCAACTGACCCTGTTCTTCAAGGGCATTCTTGGAGCCTTGGAGCAGTTTCGCGCTAACAAAGCGAGCTCTCTGGTAGCTTTGCCAGGGTGCCCTGACTAAGGTCCTCACCAAGGTGGCATACTAGAACCCCAACCTCGACTTCGACGCCGCACTGGAGAGCTTGCCGTAGGATGTGGACCTTGCGAGGCTCGAGGAGCGTATGAAGCCCATCATCAATCGTGTCGATGGAATTCAGAGGACAGAAGGCCAGTGTCAGGAATAGGCACCCCATTTCTCATCACTGCTGCAGGTTCACGACCAAGACAATTTTTATCTTTAGTTAGATCCGCAGCAAAAATCGATGTAATATAACTCTGCAGTACTTTGAAATGATACATGTTATTTTCTAGTTTGATCTCTCTTTGTATGTCCACCCTACGTTAATTGGGTAGGCTTGCCGGCACGTAAACCCAAGCCGCGGCACCTCGAGGACGGATCACCAATAGTCTATTAGGTGTGCTTGCTGCCAGGCGAACCACCTTACCGTTCTCAGCGCAGCCACTCGAACTGTCGAGCAGACTCGAAATAGAACGAGAGCGTTGCCAATAGCAGAAGGCCACCCTGCTGTTCTCGATGTAGCCGCTCAAACTGTTGAGCAGACTCAAAACAGAACAAAGGCGGTGCCAATAGTGGAAGGGCCCCATTGCGTGCAAGTTTCTCATACAGAGGGAAAGATCTTCCAGGAGAATAATCTTATATAAAGAGAATTGCTTAAAGTTTTGCGTAACTTAGCTTTTCTATTGCTGCGCGAGCGTTCACTGCATCCGCAAATGATGTCGCTCATTCGGTCGCCTTCTTCCTTGGAAGCCATGGCGACGAAGAACTGCTAAACTAGCTGCTAGACCGGATTTTCACAACTACGCCCCCTACCTCGCGCGCCCAGAGATGTCGGTGGAGAACGACACCTATGGGATCACTGGAATCCCTACTACGGTCGGCGGCCGCGAGGTTGTGGAAAGAGCGGGTCTAGGAGCCAGCACAAAGATCGTTTACCCAGGTTCGGGCCGCGAGGATGCGTAATACCCTAGTCTTGCTTTGGTGTATATCTGAGTGTTCTTTGGTTCTTGAAGTAGCTACGGTGTGTGCGTAGTCGAAAAGATCTGAATCCCCTCCCAGCATGCCTCGGACCTTCTTTTATAGAAAAAGGGGATGCCACAGTGGCACACAGGAGGTGGAAAGTGTACAATGGCTGAGCTTATCACCTGACATCACAGGACAAAATGCATTAAAGGTGGACAGCGGGAGGGATAACGATGTAGCGACGGCGTGACTAATGTGAACAGAACTCGAAACTCTAAATGAACTAGACACTAAGACCAGCAACTAGACACGACAATGCAGCCGAAAATTCAACAAAGCAAAATACTGAAAAGACTATGCAATGGCTCAGACTGGTTCGGATAGGATGAACTAACCCTAATTGTTTTGTGGCTTTTTCGTGGACTATAGGTATGAGGAACAGACTCGATCTAAACTATGAAAAACTGTAAAATCTCATCGAGCAACCTGAAAAATCTGATACCACTTGATAGAGGCAAAGGTGTCCCGTCTTTCGATTAGATGGTGTCTATCATTTTGGTGGAAGTCGACTTTGACGATCCGACTACGAACGTGCGAGGACATCGCGCCTTAGCAATCGCTAAACCAACTCCGAGAGGTTATTGACCACGCCGGAGCACGATTAACCTGACCATGAGGGTCTATTTCCTGCAAACAAACGAAGAATAAGCAAGAAACTAAGATTGCAATCTGGATATTGCGAATAACAGCGGAAATCTTTATTAATGAAGGTGGGATCTGTGACGCCTTTGTCCGGTTGTTGAACACAAACGAAGTACGCGAAGTTGCAGTTAGGCGAACTTTAATCTAAACAAAACCCAAGCAAAAAGCTACTAGATGGATCTACTTATATAGGAGTAAGGGGTGGCGGCCAAGGAGGTGGGAGGACATCCCAAGGCAGCTTAAAAGTAACCCTAGGGCGTATAAGGCTCATGGGCCCAATTGGAGGTGATGCAACACCTTTGCCTTTGGACTTGTTGTTTGACTCGGATTCTGCTGCAGCGTCAGATTGTTTCGTCGATATCTCAATGCTCCGTACAAATTTGAAGGTGAATCCAATTGGGTTGGAAAGAGCACGAAATCTACTTTCCACCAAAAAACAGTCACCCAACTCGGAGTCCGTATGAAAAATTTGTTGGCGTTTTGAGTCAGGTATGTCTGTGTAGTCCGAATCCGAATCCAGAACATGAGAGAGTTGGACTCTATCTTCTCTTGGCCCAAAAGTGACGTGAGAGGACTTTTTGAACAGAACCTAAATTTCTCCTTTTCCCTTATCTTCATATGAATATTGTACAAATGTCCCATACACCCGCAATTAGACAAAACACAAAAGTGTGTGAAGTATTTTTGTTCTGGATAACATAAATAGATTATTGAATAGTTTGCACTAGAAATCACCTGAAAAATATGCATGTATGCAGTATTTTTGGTCTTATCCAAGGTAGTCATGTCCTCATCACCTTATTATGGGAAAAAAGAAATGATTCTTCCCCCTAACAGCTGGGACCCAGCAGTTATATCTTCGGACACAAGGAAGTGCGTCCTTATCCTCCCTGATAGCTGGGACCCACCCGGTCGAAGCATACATAGCGTTGTCGATCTTGTCATGAACGTGTACGTACATACTGGTCAATCAGTCACTCTGCAATGATGAACCGTGGCCGAGTAAGTAGTGGCACATGACATAGTAGAGCCCCCACATAGCAGTTCGGATGTCCCGTCTAAACCACGTACACGTACATACAACCACACGTCAAAAAATATGGCCACATACGTACATACTTGTGCATACGGACGGCCAGGGCACATGTACATGGGGAGGCAACGGAAGGCAGCGATGTCGTCCTGTTCATCGGTAGCTAACCTTCTGGGTCGGAACAGAGGAAACATCGTAGTGTTCATCGGGAGCCAAGTGACTGGGTCGGAACGTGTCCTGTTCATCGGAAGCGAGGTCACTGGGTCGGAACGAGACGTGTTCAATGGGAGCCGACTGGCTTGGACGGAACAGCCGGAACAGGGTCTGGCGTAGCGCAAAATGGAGGAAAACGGCCTTCTGTTCAACCGTGTATGGTCGAAATGGGGTCATGTTCATCAGGAAGGGTCAGGCGTACCACAGAACAGAGAAAACGGACCTGTGTTCTAGCTCCTACAGTCGAAACAGGGTGCTGTTGATCGGGAGGGATGTGGCGTACCGCAAAACGGAGGAAACAGACTTGTGTTGGAGCACCTACGATGAAACGGGATCATGTTGATCCACCGTCTACTTCCTTGCTCCGGCCTCCACGGGATACTGTTCATGCACCGCCGACTTCGGCCTCCAGCCTCCACCTGGTATTGTTCATCCACCGTCGACTTCCTCTAGCCTCCACCAGCTATTGTTCATCAAGGGGGATCCTATTCATCCATCCTCCACCGGCTACTGTTCAACCAGCCCTCCACACGGAGGGTCCTGTTCAACCAGCCCTCCGCGGGGTCCTGTTCATCTCCCCCAACCGGCTCGGGTGTGTGGCGGCCTCCTCTCGGTCGGGGTCCTGTTCATCCAGCGGCAACAACCTCTACTACCATGGGGTCCTATTCATCCAACACCCACCGGGAACTGTTCATCAAACCCCCAACAACACTCACTGTTCATCAAGAGGCAGCAGGTTCGATCGTCTTTAGTTAGCAGCAGTAGCGAAGGAATCGCTCGCTCGGGTTTAGTTAATAGCCAGGGATCTATCGATCGCTCAGGTTCAGTAATGCGTAGCCTGCAGTGCAATCGCTGGGGTTCAGTAAGAGAACGTCTCGCTCGGGTTCTGTTAGATCCCAACGCCTCGCACACATGCGCCTACGTGTACGAGAGAAACACACAATCCCTTGGCCCTGACCACCCAACGTAACAGGGAACTCCCCGAAATTTTCCTTGGCCTCGCTTCTACCACAAGTTTTTCCATCATGGACGAGCCAAAGAATGTCATGCAGCTGCGTCCCCGGCTTCTCCAGGACGAAAAGCCCATTTTCTGTCGTGATTTTTTGTCATAGAAGTAGGAGCCGACCACATCTATGATGATACACGTTTTGTCACAATTATCGTCATAGAAGTGTAATAAGCATGACAAAAAAAATCGTTTGGCCCAAAATGTCACAGATGTGTCTTTTTTTGTAGTGCTTAAGGATTCAGACCCTCGTGTACTCATATGCGCATAACTGCTCTCACCAAGGTGACCTTGCCAGGCTTCAGCGCCACGCGTTCTTCACGGCCCCTCCATCAATCCACCAAAGCAAGAGTAGGGTTTTACACTTCTAAGCGGCCCGAACCTGGGTAAAAACCACAAGCATCATCACTGTTGTGTTGTCTCATGGCCTCTGCTCTTTGTGCAATGCGTACTCCCCCCTACTGAACCACAAAGGGGCTAATGGCCCTATAGGTGGTCGTGTTCTACCATGACACAAACTATTCAAAGAAAAATTTAAGAGGTGCATGACAAAAGAATCCAAAAATGGCAATTCAAAGTTGGTGAATATTTTCTACTGTACAATTCTCGTTTTAGATTTTTTGTAGGAAAACTTCTCTATAAATGGGAAGGACCATATATCATTGAAGAAGTTCATCGCTCTGGAGCTGTCAAGATTAATAATGCCAAAGGTACCAATTCGAAGGTAGTCAATGGGCAAAGAATTAAGCACTATATTTCAGGTATGCCTATTAATGTTGAAACTAACATTATCCAAACATGACACTAGAGGAACACACAAAAGAGACCTTCCAGAACACTCTAGAACCCTGAAAAGGAAGAGGTATGTGATACGGTACGTAAACGGACTCCGAAAAATCTGCAAAAATATTTTTTGTCAGTTTTGGAATATTAGAAAAACTACTAAAATAAGAAACAACTAGGAAAGCAACCCAGGTGCCCACAAGGCACTAGGGTGCGCCTGCCCCACCAGGCACGCCATGGTGGCTTGTGGCCCCCTCGGGCACCTTCCCGACTCCGTTCTCCCTCCATATACTTGTTTCCCAGGATAAAAATACTCAACATATACCCCCCGATAATTTAACCTCCGTATCACATAGAAGTCCTCTGTTCTTGTTTCGTGCTTTTTTTCTGGCAGATCTGAAAAATATGTCGTCCCAAGATTCAGAGGGAGAGAGCTATGTCACTATTATATCACAAACCCTAAGATCTATGGGGAGGTGGATCATTATGGTTCGACCAGGATGAGGAGGAAGACATCGACATGGAGGAAACAAGGGATGATAGCTCTGAGGAAGATGAAGATCCACTACATCAACCCGGAGATATGCATGTGGAATTCAAGAAGTCAAGCCTTCCCAACAAAGGAAACAAACCTAAGGTTCAATTTATCACATCCCATTTTCTGCAGGAGTGCAAGGCAGCATTATGCAAAAGGGTATTAAAGCTTGAGCTAGATAATGATGATCTAAGAAAGGAAAACTTTAGCCTCAGAGGCAAGCTGGAGAAAAAGAGTGCCTCATTACTGCCACCATCATAATCATCACCAAAGAAGGAAACTTGAGTACACGTGTATGGGGACTCCCCTTGGCTTGTGCCAAGCTTGGGGGAGATGCCCCGGTATCTTATCACCATCACTGTTATTACCTTTGCCTATCTTAATTTGATCCTTAGCTATTTCATGATTCAGTTGAATAAAAGTTTAGTATGATCTATTTTCGAGTGCTAGTTTCGTGATCTATATATATATGTAATCAAGTGAGAGTTATATAATAAAGTTTAGTTTGAGTTTTTGCTTCTTTACTTTTATGTTCCAATGAAAATAAAGAAAAATAATGAAAAAGATCATATGCTAATCTTATGTGGAATGACACCACATAAGGAAAAGTATAAGTGGTAAAATTTATTGAAAGTTGACAAACATAACATTGGTCAATGATGCAATTCATGAAAGAATTAATAAGGGAAGAGAAGACTCACATGCAAATACACTATCTTGGACATAATTTATGATTGTGAGCCCCCATTAAATATCTTATTCCAAATTGTTGACATTGGACAAGGAAGACAACGTAATGATTTATGTTTGTTCATATTCACATAGAAGTTATATTGTCATAGATCCTTCAACATGCGGTACTTGCTCAATATCTTTGCTAGCCAAAAATCCGCACTAAGTAGAGATACTAATTGTGCATCAAAAAACCCTTTAACCAAAATTCATGTTTTGAGAGTCCACCATACCTACCTATGGATTGAGTAAGATCCTTCAAGTAAGTTGTCATCAATGCAAAATGGCAGGATAAATTGCTCCTAAATGTGTTTGATCTTTTACTATAAGGGAAAATAAGAGTTGTACAAACTTGTGATGGAAAAGTAATAAAAGCGACATACTAGATAATAAAGGTTGCTATCATAAGGGGAAATATAATGTGATGTTCTTTTGTATTAAGAGATTGTGCATACAAAACCAAAAAGCGCAAGACAACCTATGCTTCCCTATTTGAAGGGCATATCTTTTACTTTTATGTATTTACCTTTTACGCAACAGTCAAAGTATTTTCCTCTATTCCTTTTTATTTTTGTCTTTGGAAAGCATCATGTGGTGGGGAAAGATCTAGGCACATATATCCAGTTGAATGTGGGTGATCATGAGTTATTATTGTTGACATCAGCCTTGAGGTGAATGACTTGGGAGGCGAAACTATAAGCCCCTATCTTTCTGTGTGTCCGGTTGAAATGCTTTGCTCATATATATGTTGTGAGTGTTAGCCATCATAGAAGATTAAATGATGGTTGAGTATGTGGACTTGCCAAAAGGCTCCAATACGAGACTCTTCATGAAAATATGATGAACTGTAGTTATAAAGTTGACTGAGAACATAGTTTGTTAGTTTTCAACAAAGTTCATGCGTTCTACTTCGATGTTGTGATGAATTGTTACTTGTTCACGATGAGCTATGTGATAAAGTTTTTTTGTTATAATAATAAGCATGATGCTACTATGTCCGTATTTTGTTTTTATCGACATCTCTCTCTCTAAACTTGGACACGATTTTTGATGTCGGCTTTCGCTTGAGGACAAGAGAGGTCTAAGCTCGGGGGAGTTGATACATCTATTTTGCATCATGTTTTCATACTATTATTCATAGTGTTTTTATGCATTCTAACACTTTATGGAGTAATTCTAATGCCTTTTCTCTCATAATTTGCAAGGTTTACACAAAGAGGGAGAATACTGGTAACTGGAATTCTGGACCTGAAAAAGCTATGTCAGAGATACCTATCCTGTACATCACCAAATGTGCTGAAACTTTACAGAGAATTATTTAGGAATATATAATAAATATGGGAGAAAAGAACTAGCAGAGGGGGCCACCCAGGAGCCCACAAGGCACCAGGGCGTGCCACCCCCTCCAGGTGCGGCCTGGTGGCTTGTGGGGCCCCTGGCCCACCTTCGGTGCCCATCTTCTGGTACATAAGGTCTTTTAAAAACAACAACAAACAACAACAAAGCCTTTAGTCCCAAACAAGTTGGGGTAGGCTAGAGGTGAAACCCATAAGATCTCGCAACCAACTCATGGCTCTGGCACAGGGATAGCAAGCTTCCACGCACCCCTGTCCATAGCTAGCTCTTTGTCGATACTCCAATCCTTCAGGTCTCTCTTAACGGACTCCTCCCATGTCAAAATCGGTCGACCCCGCCCTCTCTTGACATTCTCCGCACGCTTTAGCCGTCCGCTATGCACTGGAGCTTCTGGAGGCCTGCGCTGAATATGCCCAAACCATCTCAAACGATGTTGGACATAAGGTCTTCTGACCTAGAAAAAATAAAGAAAGGACTTTCGGGATGGAGTTTCGCCTTCTCGAGGCGGAACTTGGGCAGGAGCACTTTCGCCCTCCGGCGGAGTGTTTCCGCTGGGGGAAATTCCCTCCGGGAGAGGGAAATCGAAGCCATTGTCATCACCAACAGCCCTTTCATCTTTGGGTGGCCAAACTTCATCAACATCTTTAACAACACCATCTCATCGCATACCCTACTTCATCCCTTGTGTGCAATCTTTGTATCAAAAACTTAGATTGGTACCTGTGGGTGACTAGTACTGTTCATTACATCTTGTAGTTGATGCTAGATGGTTTATTTGGTGGATGATTATATGTTCAAATCCATTATGATATTTATTACTCCTCTGATCTACAGCATGATTATTATATGTGAGTAGTTTCCCTTGTTCTTGAGGCCACGGGAGAAGTCATGTTGCCAGTAACGATGTGAATTTGGTATTCGTTCGATATTTTGATGATATGTACATTGTGATTTCCCTGGTAGTGTTATGTGAATGTCGAGTACATGACACTTCACCATCTTTGGGCCTAAAGGAATGCATTGTGGAGTAGTTATTAGATGATGGGTTGCTAGAGTAACAGAAACATAAACCCTAGTGTCAGTGCAACAACCCCTGGGTCTGTTGCCCAGACCGTGCATAGGCCAAAAGGAGCAACCTTGAAAAATCCAAGACAATGCCAAGCTGAAGAGATCACCTCTTTGAGAAATCAGAGGGCATATCAAGAAGACCAAGTCAAGCCAAAGGAGCAAGACACCACTAATGGAAAGCCTCCCTTGCCGAGCAGGCAAGCCTAGAGAGGTCGAGGTGGTTCCAAGAGTAAGCATCAAGACTGTCCAGTAGGCCTGCCGGGCACAACAAAGGTAAAATACCCCGTCAGGGCTCCACCGCTCCACCTCGCAGTGACGCAAGTCATCGATCGGTGCGGTGTCAAGCCCCCAAGTGACTAAGTGGATGTTTTTTGCCACATGGCAGCCATTTCCTATGGAAATCGCCTGCAAATGATAAGGCTTGCCGGGCACCCCATGATTTGACACTAAGCGGCGCATTAAATGCGCTCTGCCCTGCCTACAGAGTTAGGTATCATAGCACTGTTTTCTATCTAATTAGGGCGCAATGACTAATTTGCCATTGTGGTGACCACTTGATCTATAAAAGGAGGGCCATGGCAAGTATAGAAAGGATTCGGACCTCTGTACACTTATACACGCGTAGCTGCCCTTGGCCCAAGGCAACCTTGTCGGGCTAGAGCATTGCGTTTCCACCACTGTCCATCATCAATCCACCAAAGCAGGAGTAGGGTTTTACGCCTCGTGGCAGCCCGAACCTGGGTAAAAACTTCCCGCGTGATCTCTGTCGTGTTGCGTGATGTTTTCCGCTCTTTGTGCAATGTGCTCATCCCCCTGCCGAACCATAAGGGGCTCATGGCCCCATAGGTGGTCGTGGTTTCCCACGACATCTTTGGCGCACTAGGTAGGGGGAAGCGCTTGCGCGAACCCGAGAAGCGTACGCAACACGTCACCTTCATCGTCATTTCTTTATTGACGGCTCCATCACCCATGGCGCCCAAGAAGAAGCCTGGTGCTGCAGCCCATCCATTCACCTTGAAGGCCCCATCGCGTGCGGCCGCCGATGCCACGGGGGCTACGGGAATGCATGGAGATGTGGACACTACGGGGGACAAGGTCGGTTCAGGAGGTGCTGTCACCACCTCCCCTGCGGCCCAAATGGGAGCCAGAGACACCAGAGAAGGACAGTATCAACAGCACCCCAGCGGAACGCTGCATGAGGTATGGGTGGAGAGATCATTCTGTCTACACCCCTCCGCCCGGCCGAAGGGCACAACCACAACAGAGGCACTCCCTCTGGGGCGAATCACAACTCTCCGGTCGCTCCTGTTGCGGGCGCGACCGCAGGGCATGCACCACCCCCGGAGCGAGCTGACCCAGTCGCTATGACCAATGGAGCCACTGGTCATCAAGCTTCTCCACCTCATCACCATTCCATCCTAGCGATTGGCTCACAGCGACGAGAACATGGCGTGGCCACTACTGGCAATATCAGGAGTCGTGCAACATTACGATCTATGTCAGCATCCATGCCAAACACAGCTTTGGAGGCCGTGGTGAGGGCTCAGCTGCTGTTGAGATTTCCACCGACAGCCGCTCATATGGATGACTGGAGAGCCGTCATTCAAAGTCTGATTAGTTTCACCAAGGTGGGAGGATCGCAGCGAGCTAGCCTGCCACGGCCTCCCCAGGAAACGACAACGACCTGTGCTGCTAGCCGCGCCGAAGGGGCCGCCCCCATGGTACAACCCCCTCTGTGACAGCCTGCACAGGGGCCATGGCCGGAGCCACATAATCAAGAACACGACGATGTCTCAATAGCGTGTTAAGGCCAACAGCGAGGCCTGGAGGACGGGCAACGGGAAGCTGCGTGCATCACCATCGCACAACACCACGATACCCACCGCCGATGGCCCCTATGTCGACGAGCCTGCACTCGGTGAAGGTGGGTGCCTGCTTTTCAAGGCTGGGTGCCCCGCCTTCACTCATGAGTTGCGACAAGTCCGTTGGCCGTCCTCTCGCATGTTCAAGCCGGAAATACCAGAGAAGTATGATGGGAGACTGAACCCGGCAGAGTTCTTGAGAATCTCCACCATCATTGTTCAAGCTGCCGGGGGAAGAGATGATAAGGTGTTCGCCAATTACTTCCCTTTGGCACTCAAGCCAAATGTGAGGTCTTGGCTAATGCACCTGCCAGAGAACTTAATGTAGGGCGGAACCCTAGGGGCCGATCTTTCATGTTTGCAATGGATCCTACGGAGAAACACGAAGAACACGCGGAAGAATACGAGGGAAATCATGAGGGGAAAATGAGAGGAACACTCAACCGACACGAATTTGATCACACAAGTGCTAGATCATCAAGGCACAAAGTACGACGAGATCCAAATTCAACAATGGACGATACAAGAGTAACCGTTCTTCTCCCTGAGGAGGTCTTGATTGTCTTCTCCGGATGGAGGTCATGAATCCGGGTGGATCTTCTCCGAAGAGGTGCGGTCCCTCACGAGGGGTAGATCCGGTACGGGTGAGAAATGCTCTATCTTAATGAGCTAAACCAATGCTAACCCTATCTAGGAGGTGCAAGTGGTCTATTTATAGTCTTAGTGCAAAAGAGGGGCGAAGTGAAGGGGTACATGGGCCTCAGCCCGCAGCTGGACACAGCCATGGTCTGGTTCCGTGGGGCGCCGGTCGTCCGGAGGCTCGCAGGGTCCCGGACGTCCGTGGTTCCTCGGATGTCCGCAGAATCTGTTCTGTGGCCACTGGCACAGTCGTCCGGATGCCTTTGGATTTCTGTAATTTCTGTTCTGTGGTCGCTGGCACGATCGTCCGTAAGGGCTCGGTCGTCCGGATCCTGGGAGTGGCCGGTCGTCCGGGATGGACCGGTCGTTCGAGGCCTGTAGCTCTGGCATGCCTCTCTCCTCTTGGATGTAGCATCTTCCAGGGGTCGGACGTCCATGCCTGGCCGATCGTCCGGGGCCTGTAGCTTCCAAAGCAGTCCTTCCTCTTGAACTTCACGCTTGGGGTTCTCGCCGTCTTGGCCATTGAGTGTAGCTGTCCCGTGGCTCTCCTCCAAGTACCTGATCACACACAGAGTCTCCGCATGAGGTAGTAGCCATGTCTCGTGAGTAGAGAGAGGGAGTTCGGAGAGGAGCGAGTTCACCTTATCTTCGATAGCCTTTGCTCAAGCTCTTGTCATGGGTCCAAGTGGTGTTGAGGGATATGTAGGTACGTCCATGGGGATGAGCGAGGGATGCTCCGCATCATCCCCCCCCTTGGGAAAGATCCGACCTCGGATCAAAATCTTCATCACCATGGTAAGGCGAGAGGTCTTTGACATTGATGATGTCGCTCATGTTGTACTTGTTGCTTGGTAGGTCAATCTTGTAAGCGTTGTTGTTGTAGCGTGCTAGCACCTTAAAGGGTCCATCGGCTCGAGGTAGTAGTTTGGACTTGCGTTCAATGGGGAAGTGGTCCTTGCGAAGGTGTAGCCACATGAGATCGCCTATGTTGAAGATTATGGGTTGCTTGTTGACGTTGAGCTTGGTCGCTAGTCGTTCTACTTGGCCCTCGATGGTGTTCCTTGTATCCTCATGCATCTTCTTGATGTAGCTTGCCCATGCAATCGCATCCATATTGGTGCTCTCGTGAAGAGGTAGAGGTAGAATGTCCAATGGGGACAATGGGTTGAAGCCGTAGACGGCCTCGAAAGGGGACTTACCGGTAGTCGAATGTCTTGCATGGTTGTAGGCGTACTCAGCGACGGGTAGGCATGCCGCCCACTCCTTGATGTTCTTCTTGATCAACACGCGAAGTAGAGTTGAGGGCGTCCGGTTCGTTACCTCTGTTTGGCCGTCGGTTTGAGGATGGTATGCGGATGAGAACAAGAGCTTGATTCCGAGCTTGGCGCATAGCGTCTTCCAAAAGTAACTCAAGAACTTGACGTCACGGTCGGAGACTATTGTCTTTGGTACTCCATGGAGTCGCAAGATTTCCATACAAAAGAGATTCACAACATGTGAAGTGCCGTCTATCTTGTTGCAAGGAATGAAATGTGCCATCTTAGAAAATTGGTCCACAACAACAAACACGGAATCCTTTCCATTTTGCGTTTGGCAAACAAAGTACAAAATCCATGCTAATCTCTTCCCAAGGTTGATAAGGAATAGGAAGAGGCATGTAAAGACCATGGGATTGAGCTTTAGACTTAGCTTTGCGACATGTAGAGCATCGATTGGTGAAGCCTGAGACGTCGCGGAACATCTTGGGCCAAAAGTAGTTCTTGGAGAGCATGGCGAATGTCTTGTCACGTCCAAAATGTCCCATGAGTCCGCCTCCATGAGCCTCTTGCAAAAGGAGCAAGCAAAGAGAATACTCGGGAATGCAAAGTTTATTAGCTCTCATGAGATAATCATCTTTGATGTAATAATGTTCCCAAGATGTATGCATCAAACACTTAGCATAAGGAATACCAAAAGATGGATCATTAGCATACAAGTCTTTTATGTGCTCAAAGCCAATAACATTCAACTCAGTTTAGTGACAAGCGTGCATATGCGTGAAAGTGCATCCGCAACTACATTTTCCTTACCCTTAATGTACTTGATCACATAGGGGAAAGATTCAATAAATTCACTCCATTTGGCATGACGCTTGTTCAACTTAGTTTGACCTTTTAAGTACTTAAGCGTTTCATGATCGGTATGGATGACAAACTCATGAGGTCTAAGACAATGTTTTTCACTAAAGCATACAATTCTTTGTCATAGATGGGATAGTTAAGATGAGCACCAGAGAGTTTTTCACTAAAATATGCAATGGCTCGTTTTTCTTGCATCAAAACTCCGCCAATTTCGGTACCACTTGCATCACAATGAACCTCAAAAGTTTTGTCAAAGTTGGGTAGCAAGAATCGGAGCATGAGTAAGCAAAGACTTGAGCTCATCAAAAGCGGTGGATTGCAAAGATCCCCAAACAAAAGGAGCATTCTTCTTACTCAAGGCATGCAAAGGAGCGGCAATAGTGCCAAAATCTTTCACAAAGCGACGATAAAAACCCGCAAGACCAAGAAAGCTACGCACTTGTTGCAAATTGGTTGGTTGGGGCTAAGTTTTAAGTGCTTCAATTTTAGATTCATCAACATGGACACCCTTGGAAGAAACGACAAAATCCATGAAAACAAGTTTGTCAACACCAAACGTGCACCTTTTCATGTTGGCATAAAGACGTTCCTTGCAAAGCGTTTGCAAAACAGCCCTAACATGCTTTAGATGCTCTTTCATGTATTTGCTAAACACAAGAATATCATCAAAGTAAACCACAACAAAGACTCCAATATAAGGTCGAAGCACAAAATGCATAAGACGGATGAAAGTTCCAGGAGCTTCCGATAAAACCATAGGCATAACCAACCACTCATACAAGCCAAATTTGGTTTTGAAAGCAGTTTTCCATTCATCACGCTCTTGTATGCGGATTTGATAATAGCCATTTTTAAGATCAATTTTTGAGAAAAAGGCGGCACCGTAAGTTCATCAAGCATATCATCTAAGTGAGGAATGGGATGCCTATAACGAACGGTAATAGCATTGACGGGTCTACAATCGGAACACATGCGATAACTTCCATCTTGCTTAGGCACAATTATTACGGGAACGGCACAAGGACAAAGGCTTTCACGTACATGACTGTTGTTGATTAGTTGTTGTACTTGCCGTTGGATCTCCTTAGTTTCTTCGGGGTTGACACGGTATGGAGCTTTGTTTGGAAGAGGTGCTCCAAGGATGAGGTCGACTCGATGCTCAATGCCTCATAGAGGAGGTAGACCCGGAGGTAGCTCATTGGGGAAAACATCTTGGAATTCCTGCAAAAGAGATTGAAACACTAAAGGTAGCTCGTGAGAGGTGTTAGTTTTTTGTTCCCAATCCTTGCACACAAGGACAAAGTGCATAACACTCGATGGGTTCTCACACACTTCTCTCATCTCACTTTTTGTGGCAAATAAGACTAGGTTTTTCTCTCTAGGTGAAGAGGCACTCAAGTTTGTCTTGTGGCTCTCACTCACTTTTTGGTGGATCACTTTCTCACACTTCTCTCCATGATGGGTGGCTTGCTTGTCGGCTATCACTTGACTAGGAGACATAGGTCATAGCACATACTCCTTCCCTTTCATATTGAAGCTATAGTGATTCGTACGCCCATTGTGGATGACAACACGGTCGAATTTCCATGGTCGACCAAGAAGGAGGTGGCAAATGGACATTGGTACGACATCACACTCCAAAGTGTCCTCATATGCACCAATTTTGAAGGAGACTTAGACCGTATGCTCAACTCGGATAGTGCTGGAGTCACTTAGCCATTGGACTTTGTATGGGTGCGGGTGCTTCATCTTGACCAATTGAAGCTTGGAGCATAATTCTTCACTAGCAAAATTGTGACAACTACCTCCATCGATGATGACCTTGACGGACCATCCATTGATGTCGTCTTTGTGTGGAAGATGTGGCATCTTTGGTCTTCTTCTTGTTGATGTTGAAGAGTCAAGACCTTGGAGACAACAAGACCGGGCTCGAATCCTCATCATAAAAGACTTGATCATCTTCATCTTCATTCACTCGCCGGTGCATGGCCACTTTCTCAAGGGCTTCCATCTCCTCGTCACTCATGGAGTCATAGGTTCCATCATCATTGAGGATCATGGTGCGCTTGTTTGTGCATTCATAGGACTTGTGGCCTCAGCCGCCGCAAGTGGAACACTTGAAGGAGCTTGTCTTGACGGTCTCATCGGTCGGAGTAGATGATGAAGCACGCGGCTTGAAGTTGCTTGTAGTAGGAGGAAGACGACTTAAGCTAGTCGAAGTTCTCTTGTAACTTGACTTGTCGTCATTGGTTGGAGAAGGCTTGATTGAGGTAGAGCTTGGAGGAGTTGTTGAAGCTTGGTTGTTGGAGAAGCCGTAGGTCTTGGACGAGTACTTTGTCAGGACCCCGACTCGATGCCACATCGATCTAGCATGTAACACCTCATATCACTTTGCGGCCTCACGCACGGTATTCCCACGGGTGTCGTCTTACCTTTGCCCGGGACCGTTTGCGACTTTTGGCACACGTATATGATAGTGTCGCTAGCATCCATATGGTAAAAAGCCCGGGCTGACATGGCTAGTCATAACCCAAAGTGACACAGACTTACAGGGACAGGCATCCATGACCCAGCATCGAACGTGTCGGTCATCAGCAAGTGAATCCGGGCTGTAGCACTGGGCTAGCAGGACTCCGGTAAACCAGGCTGTAGTGGGCTAACAGGACTCCGGTATTCATCGCGTGACATTTCCTCGAAGGGACAGACACAGGAACGAAGAAGGACACATGCCGGCCAGCCTAAGTGTTCCGGAGTAGTAGCAACCTACCAAGGCTCAGTGGGAACACTAGGAGACATTTCCCGGTAAGAGAGGCTACTAAGAATAAACAACTAGATAGTCAGATCCCACACATATCAATCATTTCAATCATACACACAATATGCTCGATATGTGCAAATACAACAAGGCATCACAACATGACTCTACAACACAAGTACTTTATTTAAGGCTCAGAGAGCCATACATAGCATACACACAAGTACGGGTCACACGACCCAGCATTCAAGTCATACAGACATACAAGTCAACAGCGGAAGTAAACTTGTCTGAGTACAGACAACTAGTAAAATAAAAGAGGCTTGGGAAAGCCTGGCTATACTACGTGGGCCTTCACAAGCTCAGGATCACCACCTGGGACTCGGTCTACTCATCGATGTCAATGTCTACGAAAAACCCATCAGAAGGGGTTGCAGCGTCTTCTAAAAAAAATGTAAACTAAAGCAACATGAGTACAAAGGTACTCAGCAAGACTTACATCAGATCCTACATACATGCACATTATCAAGAAGGGTTGGTGGGGTTATTGCAGCAAGCCAGCTTTGACTCTTGGCTAAGCTATCCTACGATACACCAACTTGAAATGGTTTTGCGCACACGAGTCCACTACTCACCACTTCAATACACCACCGAGGATCCACCTCCGTCATCATACGGAAGAGCCATCCTCGGCACTCACGCTTATCTTGAGATTTCTAGTAGTTTCCAGTTTACTTGTCTATGAACTGTATAGGCAACCAAGTAGTCCTTTACCGCGGACGCGACTATTCAAATAGATAATGTTAACCCTGTAGGGGTGTACTTCTTCATACATGTTTCCACCACTTAGCGTCTGCACACGACATGTGCTCGGCAGACTTCAAGCGAAAACCGACGTGGGTGTAGACCACGACCTACCTAAACACCTAAGTCTCTAGTCCAGGTTTATCGCCTATCCAGGTTCCATCCGCACGGAGTCCGGCCGAGGTTTCCCATACGGCCCCGAACGATGTGTACAGGGTTCCCGAGATACCTAACGGGTATCCGGTACACCGTGCCACGTACCTACCGCATCACAGCCCACCCCTACGGTCAGCGCTGTCCACGGCCTCCAGTAGGCTACAAACACCAGAAACTACTTGCAACTCCTGGACAGAGGAATAGGGTGAATAAGAAGTCGAGCGGGGTCATATTTTAGGGCCCAATGCATGGTAGTAGCTGTATCTTAAATCACACATACAGATCTCAGTGCTTAAGGTCGGCTTCAATGAAACAACCCACCATGTACTCCTACATGGCCTTTCATCGATACCTTTACCAAACCATGTTCACCACATCACTCTCATTACCGGCACGATCATTTCACTCTCGCCCATCACCCAGATGAACCAGACCTGACACGACTCTAAGCATAGCAGGCATAGCAAGGTAGGAACAACACATACATATGGCTCAAACAACTCCTACACATGCTAGTGGGTTTCATCTAGTTACTGTGGCAATGACAGGTCATGCAGAGGAAAAGGGTTCAACTACCATAGCACACAGCAGTTTGAAACGCGTTGTCTTAATGCAGTAAAAGAGAGCAGGAGCGAGAACATGGGATTGTATCGATATGATCAAATGGTTGGTTGCTTGCCTGGTGGGTCGATGCACTGATATTGTTCTTCGTTAGGGTAATCGTGGTACTCCTTGGAGGCAGAACCTGCCGCAAAGAGCACCGATACACAACATTACCAAACAATATGCAACAATATGATGCATGCATGAAACATGGCAATATGAGTGTGTTGGGCTAATGCAACTAGAACCAGATGGGTTTGAACCATTTTGAATCAAAGATTCAATTTTCAAACTCATACATGGCCCTTATAAGTGCTTATCTAGTTCTTCTCTAAACACCAGGTTAGCTTGCTTAAACATGCATGAAACCAGTACAGATGGATAGATTGGATTTTTCTGATCATTTTTCATATATAACACTTTGCATTTGGAGTTATGGTTGATTTACTCTGATTTTTTGAAGTTTGGGGTATTTTCTGGAATTTATAAATCATTCTGGATTTATTTTAATTCCAGAAAAGTATTAATGCATCAGCATGATGTCATGCTGACCTCAGCAAGTCAACAGGCCGGTCCAGGTCAAACTGACCTGTGGGTCCCGCATGTCAGTAGTTAATTAAACTAACTTAATTTAGTTTAAACTAATCTGGTTAATTAGCAGAGGGGGCCCCACTTGTCATAGACTCAGGGAAGTCAAACTGGGCCCACCCTGGTCAAGGTCAAAGTCAAACACGCCGGCGTCTAGCCGCCCGCGAGGCCGAACGCGGCGGCGGAAGTGATTTTGTGCATTCCGGCGACCCAAAGGGCGGCGGAGGGCATCTACGCGTAGCTGAGACCGAGCCGCGGCTACTGGTGGTGGTGGTTGAGCTCAGGGTGGCCGGAGACGTCGCCGGCGACGACTTTGGCGGTCGCCGGAGTCGGGTGAAGATGGATCCGACGCTACGGGGCACGGCGAGGCCCGTGGTGAAGTGCGTTGGGCCCCTGGGGACACGGTGAGTGTGTTAGACAAGGTGGGGTGGCCGGTGGTTAGCCGGAGACACGTCGGTGACGAGCTCCGTGGCGGCACGTGCAGTGAACTTCGTGTGCTCGCAGTGGTGCACGAGAGCAAGAAAAGGAAGGGGGAGGAGGTAGCCAAGCTCATGGCGATCTCGAGGGAGCAGGCGACGTGGTCGGGGACGAGCTGGTGCGGCAGCGACGGCGAAGGGGATCTCCGGCGATGGCGGTTCGGTCGAGGTCAGTGCGGTGGCTTCGGGGCAGGCGAGCGCTCGGGGCTCGGCTAGCTCGAAGGAGTGGAGGGTGGCGAAGCTCCTGGACACGATGGCGTAGCGCGAGGTTGACGGAGAGCGCGACTACGGCGAGGGTGCGGCGGCGGTGGCGTCGGCCATGGCGTGGGAGAGCGAGGGAGAGGAGCTGGGGCTGAATGAGAGTGTCTAGGGGGTTCGGGGCACGACGTGGAGCTCATCCAAGGTCACAGGGGGGCGAGAGGGGGAAGCAGGGCGACGGGCAGCTGCGTGGCGCACGCTGCGGCCGCCGTCGAGCACCTGCCTGCCTGCCTGGCCAAGCCAAGCAGGTCGCTGGAGTGGTGGCTGGGCTGGGCCGGCAGGTGGGCCTTTGGGTGGCGCCAGGTAAGTCTTTCCCCTTTTTTCTGTTTCTGTTTTTATTCTGTAAGTTTGTTGAATTTCTAAAAAATACCTAGGCAACTCCAAAATTCACCAAACTGCAACTGGTCCTTAGTTGGAATATTTCCAGCAAGGAACATTTTAGTTTGGGTTTATTTGAGCATTAAAATATTTTTATAAATTTTAAATGCCCAAATTCAAATACTTATGATTTAATTCAAAGACCTTAGGATGACCTAGAAAGTTGTGCATCACTTTTGGCAGAGGTTCTGAACCAAGACAAAAATGATGGACATTTTAGAAGGCCATTTCAGGTTCATTGAAAACGTTTTTAGTAAACCCTAGTTGGTTTCAGAGGGGGCTGGGGGTTCTGTCATCCCCATTTCAAGTTTCTGTTGAGAAAAATAGACATGATGCAACACTCTAATGCATGAACTAGCTAGGGTGTGACATACTTGGCGTACTGGAAGTCATCTTGCACTTGTCGTTCTGCCTTTTTAGCTTGATGCACGAGCTCAATGAGGTTGGAGTAGGGTTGGAAGTCGGCGATCTTCTTGATGAAATGATTGAGTCCATTCAAGAAATGTGCCATTGTTTGCTCATCATCTTCTGTGACACTGGCTCGAATCATGGCTATGTCCATTTCCTTGTAGTATTCTTCAACACTCTTTGTTCCTTGCTTGTGGAGTTGTAGCTTCTTGAAGAGATCTCGGTTGTAGTAGGTGGGCACAAAACGTGCTTGCATGACATCCTTCATTTGAGCCCAAGTGGTGATAGGTGGTTCACCTCTTGCTTCTCGGCGCTCAAGGACTTGTTCCCACCATATGAGCACATTGTCTTGGAACTCAAGTGATGCCATAGCGATCTTCTTCTCTTCCTCATAGTTGTGCAAACTAAAGATTTTGTCGACCTTCAATGCCCATGATAGGTACTCTTTGGGATCATTGCTTCCATTGAACTTGGGCATTGTGAATTTTAGCTTGCCATAGCGTTGCTCTTCATTGTATTGTTGGTGAAGGTGATGATGATGCCCTTGATGGAGAGGGTAATCATCCTCATGTTGCTCTTGGCATGGAGGAAGTCCAGGATCAACTTGCTCTTGTTGAACTTGAGGTTGAGGTGGAGCTTGACGAGCATGTGGAGGAGCTTGAGGAACTTGACGTTGCACTCGCGGTTGGTAGTTCCTCTCTTGGATTTCTTCTTGAAGGGCTTCCTCTTGATTGCACCGTTCGCGATTGCGGTTGGCGATGGCTCGATTAGATTCTTGAAGGGCACGTTGCACCTCAAGAGCTTGCGCTTCATGTTGTTGTTGTGGAAGACGTTGAGCCTTGGCGTCTTATTCCACTTGGTGTAGACGCGCTCGTTCTTCCTCTTGGCGCCGTTGTCGTTGTCGTTCTTGCCCTTGAGCAAATGCAACTTGATGTGGTGGAGGACGAAGTTCTTGCTCATCGACTTGCTCTTGTGAATGCTTGTCATGTAGCGGATTGCGAGATGCATGACAGTCTTAACGCGCGGCCCGTCGAAGAGTGTTTGATGACAGTGTACTTGAGTCGGAGAAGGAGTCATCGGAGTGTCGACTTGAGCAGCTTCGTCTTGAGTATGAAGAAGTCGAAGGAGGACGGTTCACCAACAAGGCGCTGATCTTGTCCATCCTTGCATCGTTCTCTTGCTTGTGAGCGTTGAGCATGTTGTCGAAGTAGTCCTTGGTACGTTGCTCGGCGAGTCGCAAGTCGGTGGCGAGGTTGTCGATGTGGTCGGTCATAGCTTGTTGCTCTTGATGCAACGCTTGTTGTGCACCAAAGAGGTGTCTCTTGGTGACGTAAGATGACATGTCGTCGTCTTGCTCTATGAAGAGTGGGTTGGTAGAATTACTCGGCCTATCCATCATTCCAAGCAAAATGTGAGTTGTGGAAAGAGAAGAACTTATACCAATGTACCTTGACCGATGTTGATGATGAATCAAGTTCACTCAAATGCGGACAATGAAATAGCACTGTTCGTACCAATTCTTGTCGGTTCTCACACCTACACAAGTAAAAGCTTATGGTGGAGCTTGGTTAGGATGGTGGCACAAAATTTGATGCAATTTTAAATGAGCTTCCATAATGTTGGAAAAGATTCACAAATTTGCAAATGCAACAAGTAGACCAAGCAAGTTGTGGTACACGGAAACACACACGCAAATAGATAATTGGGATTGTGCAAACCAAAACTGAGCCAAAATGTGGAATCCACGAAAATGCTCTTGTTGCACAATACACGAGAGACGCTAGCACGATTGCACAATAGGCGGATACGGAACTTGTGCACAACCCACTAGGCAAAAATGCAACGATCTCTATCCCAAGTATGCTATATGTATGGTATTTCGGTGCTACGATCCAAGATGATCAGGTATGATAATCTTGATGTAGTATGATGCTATGGTTCTTGCTTATAAGCTCTTTGCTTATCTTTCCCTCTTTGCTTAAAAGCTTGGATGGCTCTTTCACTTTTGAGCTCTTTTCTCATGCAAAACTTCACGAACCAAGATAGCAATTTTTTATGCGATGAGAACCTTGTGACACAAAAGTTGATGCCAAGATATGCACCACTATGGTATGGTATGTATGCTATGGAGTATGATCACTAATGTGTTGGGGAACGTAGCAGAAATTCAAAATTTTCCTACGTGTCACCAAGATCTATCTATAGAGAGACCAGCAACGAGTAGAAGGAGAGTGCATCTACATACCCTTGTAGATCGCTAAGCGGAAGCGTTCAAGTGAACGGGGTTGATGGAGTCGTACTCGTCGTGATTCAAATCACCGATGATCAAGTGCCAAACGCACGGCACCTCCGCGTTCAACACACGTACAGCCCGGTGACGTATCCCACGCCTTGATCCAGCAAGGAGAGAGGGAGAGGTTGAGGAAGACTCCATCCAGCAGCAGCACAACGGCGTGGTGGTGGTGGAGGAGCGTGGCAATCCTGCAGGGCTTCGCCAAGCACCACGGGAGAAGAGGAGTACTTGGGAGAGGGGGAGGGCTGCGCCAGAACTTCGTGTGAAGCTCCCATGCATCTCCCCACTATATATAGGGGTGGAGGGGCTGGTTTCTTGCCCTCCAAGTCCATTGGGGCGTTGGCCAAGGTGGGAGGAAAGAAATCCCATCATTTCCTTCCCCACCGATTGTTATCCCCCTTTTTTAGGGATCTTGATCTTATCCCTTCGGGATATGATCTTATTCCTTCTATGGGGGGACCTTGGTGCGCCTTGACCAGGGGTGTGGGGCCTTGCCCCCACTACCCACGTTCATGTGGGTCCCCCCATGCAGGTGGGCCCCACTCCGGAACCTTCTAGAACCTTCCCGGTACAATACCGAAAAATCCCGAACATTTTCCGGTGGCCAAAATAGGACTTCCCATATATAAATCTTTACCTCCGGACCATTTCGGAACTCCTCGTGACGTCCGGATCTCATCCGGGACTCCGAACAACATTCGGTAACCACATACAAACTTCCTTTATAACCCTAGCGTCATCGAACCTTAAGTGTGTAGACCCTACGGGTTCGGGAGACATGTAGACATGACCGAGACGTTCTCCGGTCAATAACCAACAGCGGGATCTGGATACCCATGATGGCTCCCACATGTTCCACGATGATCTCATCGGATGAAACACAATGTCAAGGACTTAATCAATCCCGTATTCAATTCCCTTTGTCTATCGGTATGTTACTTGCCCGAGATTCGATCGTCGGTATCCAATACCTTGTTCAATCTCGTTACCGGCAAGTCACTTTACTCGTTCCGTAACACATCATCCCGTGATCAAATCCTTGGTCACATTGCGCATATGATGATGTCCTACCGAGTGGGCCCAGAGATACCTCTCCGTTTACACGGAGTGACAAATCCCAGTCTCGATCCGCATAAAACAATAGATACTTTTGGAGATACCTGTAGTGCACCTTTATAGTCACCCAGTTACGTTGTGACGTTTGATACACCCAAAGCACTCCTACGGTATCCAGGAGTTACACGCTCTCGTGGTCGAAGGAAGAGATACTTGACATTGGCAAAGCTCTAGCAAATGAACTACACGATCTTTTGTGCTAGTCTTAGGATTGGGTCTTGTCCATCACATCATTCTCCTAATGATGTGATCCCGTTATCAACGACATCCAATGTCCATAGCCAGGAAACCATGACTATCTGTTGATCACAACGAGCTAGTCAACTAGAGGCTCACTAGGGACATATTGTGGTCTATGTATTCACACGTGTATTACGATTTCCGGATAATACATTTATAGCATGAATAAAAGACAATTATCATGAACAAGGAAATATAATAATAATACTTTTATTATTGCCTCTAGGGCATATTTCCAACAGTCTCCCACTTGCACTAGAGTCAATAATCTAGTTCACATCGCCATGTGATTAACACTCACAGGTCACATCGCCATGTGACTAATACCCAAGAGTTTACTAGAGTCAGTAGTCTAGTTCACATCACTATGTGATTAACACTCAATGACTTTTATGTTTGATCATGTTGCTTGTGAGAGAGGTTTTAGTCAACGGGTCTGAACCTTTTAGATCCATGTGTGCTTTACAAATCTCTATGTCATCTCCTAGATGCAGCTACCACGCTCTATTTGGAGCTATTCCAAACAACTGTTCTACTTGGAGCTATTCTAAATTATTGCTCCATTATATGTATCCGGTCTCTCTACTCAGAGCTATCCGGATAGGTGTCAAGCTTGCATCGTCGTAACCTTTACGACGAACTCTTTTACCACCTCCATAATTGAGAAAATTCCTTAGTCCACTAGTTACTAAGGATAACTTTGACCGCTGTCCTGTGAGCCATTCTTGGATCACTCTTGTACCCCTTGACTGACTCATGGTAAGGCACACTTCAGGTGCGGTACACAGCATAGCATACTGAAGAGCCTACGTCTTAAGCATAGGGGACGACCTTCGTCCTTTCTCTCTATTCTGCCGTGGTCGAGCTTTAAGTCTTAACTTCGTACCTTACAACTCAGGCAAGAACTCCTTGTTTGACTGGTCCATCTTGAACACCTTCAAGATCATGTCAAGGTATGTGCTCATTTGAAAGTATTATTAAGCATTTTGATCTATCCTTATAGATCTTGATGCTCAATGTTCAAGTAGCTTAATCCAGGCTTTCCATTGAAAAACACTTTCAAAATAACCCTATATGCTTTCCAGAAATTCTACGTCATTTCTGATCAACAATATGTCAACAACATATACTCATCAGAAATTCTATAGTGCTCCCACTCACTTCTTTGGAAATACAAGTTTCTCATAAACTTTGTACAAACCCAAAATTTTTGATCATCATCAAAGCATACATTCCAACTCCGAGATGCTCACTCCAGTCCTTAGAAGGATTGCTGGAGCTTTGCATACTTATTAGCATCTTTCGGGATTGACAAAACCTTCCGGTTGTATCACATACAACCTTTCCTCATTAAAATCGTCGAGGAAACAATGTTTTGACATCCTATCTGCAAGATTTCATAAATAATGCAGTAATCGCTAATATAATTCCAACAGACTCTTAGCATCCTACGAGTGAGAAAATCTCATCGTAGTCAACTCCTTGAACTTGTCGGAAAACATCTTAACGACAAGTCGAGCTTTCTTAATGGTGACATTTACCATCATTGTCCGTCTTCCTTTTGAAATCCATCTGTACTCATTAGCCTTACGACCATCGAGCCGTTCTGCCAAAGTCTACACTTTGTTTTCATACATGGATCCTCTCTCGGATTTTATGGCCTCAAGCCATTTATCGGAATCCGGGCCCACCATCGCTTCTCCATAGCTCGTAGGTTCATTGTTGTCTAGCAACATGACCTTCAAGACAGGATTACGTACCACTCTGAAGTAGTATGCATCCTTGTCATCCTACGAGGTTTGGGAGTGACTTGATCCGAAGTTTCATGATCAATATCATAAGCTTCCACTTCAATTGGTGTAGGTGCCACAGGAACAACTCCCTGTGCCCTGTCACACACTAGTTGAAGAGACGGTTCAATAACCTCATCAAGTCTCCACCATCCTCCCACTCAATTCTTTCGAGAGAAACTTTTCCTCGAGAAAGGACCCGATTCTAGAAACAATCCATATTGCTTTCGGATCTGAATTAGGAGGTATACCCAACTGTTTTTGGTTTCCTATGAAGATGCATTTTATCCGCTTTGGGTTCGAGCTTATCAACCTGAAACTTTTTCATATAAGCGTCGCAGCCCCAAACTTTTAAGAAATGACAACTTAGGTTTCTCTAAACCATAATTCATACGGTGTCATCTCATCGGAATTACGTGGTGCCCTATTTAAAGTGAATGTGGTTGTCTCTAATGCCTAACCCATGAACGATAGTGGTAATTCAATAAGAGACATCATGGTACGCACCATATCCAATAGGGTGCAACTATGATGTTCGGACACACCATCACATTATGGTGTTCTAGGCGGTATTAATTGCGAAACAATTTCCACAATGTCTTAATTGTGTGCCAAAACTCGTAACTCAGATATTCATCTCTATGATCATATCATAGACATCTTATCCTCTTGTCACAATGATCTGCTACTTCACTCTGAAATTACTTGAACCATTCAATAATTCAGACTTGTGTTTCATCAAGTAAATATACTCAACATTTACTCGAATCATCTGTGAAGTAAGAACATAATGATATTCACTGCATGCCTCAGCACTCATTCGACTGCACACATCAAAATGTGTTACTTCCAACAAGTTGCTATCTTGTTCCATCTTACTGAAAATGAGGCTTTTCAGTCATCTTTCCCATGTGGTATGATTTGCATATCTCAAGTGATTCAAAATCAAGTGAGTCCGAATGATCCATTTGCATGGAGTTTCTTCATGCATATACAACAATAGACATGGTTCGCATGTCTCAAACTTTTCAAAAACGAGTGAGTCCAAAGATCCATCAACATGGAGCTTCTTCATGCGTTTTATACCATTATGACTTACATGGCAGTGCCACAAGTAAGTGGTACTATCATTACTATCTCATATCTTTTGGCATGAAAATGTGTATCACTACGACCGAGATTCAATAAACCATTCCTTTAGGTGCAAGACCATTGAAGGTATTATTCAAAAATAGAGTAACCATTATTCTCCTTAAATGAATAACCGTATTGCGATAGACATAATCCAATCATGTCTATGCTCAACGCAAACACCAATCTCGGTGGTAGAGCGAGCGTGCGATGCTTGATCATATCAACCTTGGAAACACTTCCAACATATATCGTCAGCTCACCTTTAGCTAGTCTCCGTTTATTCCGTAGCTTTTATTTCGAGTTACTAACACTTAGCAACCGAACCGGTATCCAATACCCTGGTGCTACTAGGAGTACTAGTAAAGTACACATTAACATAATGTATATCCAATATACTTCTATCGACCTTGCCAGCCTTCTCATCTACCAAGTATCTAGGGTAATGCTGCTGCAGTGGTTGTTCCCCTTATTACAGAAGCACTTAGTCTCGGGTTTGGGTTCAACCTTGGGTTTCTTCACTAGAGCAGCAGCTGAATTGCCGTTTCATGAAGTATCCCTTTGTTCCCTTGCCCTTCTTGAAACTAGTGGTTTCACCAACCATCAACAATTGATGCTCCTTCTTGATTTCTACTTTCGCGGTGTCAAACATCATGAATATTTCAAGGATCATCATATCTATCCCTGATATGTTATAGTTAATCACGAAGCTCTAGTAGCTTGTTGGCAATGACTTTGGGGAAACATCACTATCTCATCTGGAGGATCAACTCCCACTCGATTCAAGTGATTGTTGTGCTCAGACAATCTGAGCACAAGCTCAACGATTGAGCTTATCTCCCTTAGTTTGCAGGCTAAGAAAATCGTCGGAGGTCTTATACCTCTTGACGTGGGCACGAGCCTGAAATCCCAATTTCAGCCCTCGAAACATCTCATATGTTCCGCGACGTTTCAAAAACGTCTTTGGTGCCTCTACTTAAACCATTTAATTGAACTATCACGTAGTTATCAAAACGTGTATGTCCGATGTTCGCAACATCGACAAACGACGTTGGGGTTCAGCACACTGAGCGGTGCATTAAGGACATAAGCTTTCTACTGATTGCATAATCGCTACTATCAACTTTCAACTATATTTTCTCTAGGAACATATCTAAAACAGTAGAACTAAAGCGCGAGCTACGACATAATTTGCAAAAGTTCGTTTGACTATGTTCAGGATAATTAAGTTCATCTTATGAACTCCCACTCAGATAGACATCCCTCTGGTCATCTAAGTGATCACATGATCCGAGTCAACTAGCCCGTGTCCGATCATCACGTGAGACGGACTAGTTAACGTCGGTGAACATCTTCATGTTGATCGTATCTACTATACGACTCATGCTCGACCTTTCGGTCTCCGTGTTCCGAGGCCATGTCTGCACATGCTAGGCTCCTCAAGTTAACCGTAAGTGTTTTCGCTGTGTAAAACTGTCTTACACCCGTTGTATGTGAACGTAAGAATCCATCACACCCGATCATCACGTGGTGCTTAGAAGCGACGAACTGTAGCAACGGTGCACAGTTAGGGGAGAACACTTCTTGAAATTTTGTAAGGGGTCATCTTATTTACTACCGTCGTCCTAAGTAAACAAGATGCATAAACATGATAAACATCACATGCAATCAAATAGTGTAGTGACATGATATGGCCAATATCATATAGCTCCTTTGATCTTCATCTTCGGGGCTCCATGATCATCTTGTCACCGGCATGACACCATGATCTCCATCATCATGATCTCCATCATCGTGTCTTCATGAAGTTATCACGCCAACGACTACTTCTACTTCTATGGCTAACGCGTTTAGCAATAAAGTAAAGTAATTTACATGGCGTTGTTAAATGACACGCAGGTCATACAATAAATAAAGACAACTCCTATGGCTCCTGCCGGTTGTCATACTCATCGACATGCAAGTCGTGAATCCTATTACAAGAACATGATCAATCTCATACATCACATATCATTCATCACATTCTTCTTGGCCATATCACATCACATAGCATACCCTGCAAAAACAAGTTAGACGTCCTCTAATTGTTGTTTGCATGTTTTACGTGGCTGCTATGGGTTTCTAGCAAGAACGTTTCTTACCTACGCAAAACCACAACGTGATATGCCAATTGCTATTTACCCTTCATAAGGACCCTTTTCATCGAATCCGTTCCGACTAAAGTGGGAGAGACTGGCACCTGCTAGCCACCTTATGCACCAAGTGCATGTCAATCGGTGGAACCTGTCTCACGTAAGAGTACGTGTAAGGTTGGTCCGGGCTGCTTCATCCCACAATACCGTCGAAACAAGATTGGACTAGTAACGGTAAGCATATTGTACAACATCAACGCCCACAACTACTTTGTGTTCTACTCGTGCAAAGAATCTACGCAATAGACCAAGCTCATGATGCCACTGTTGGGGAACGTAGCAGAAATTCAAAATTTTCCTACGTGTCACCAAGATCTATCTATGGAGAGACCAGCAACGAGTAGAAGGAGAGTGCATCTACATACCCTTGTAGATCGCTAAGCGGAAGCGTTCAAGTGAACGGGGTTGATGGAGTCGTACTCGTTGTGATTCAAATCACCGATGATCAAGTGCCGAACGCACGGCACCTCCGCGTTCAACACACGTACAGCCCGGTGACGTATCCCACGCCTTGATCCAGCAAGGAGAGAGGGAGAGGTTGAGGAAGACTCCATCCAGCAGCAGCACAACGGCGTGGTGGTGGTGGAGGAGCGTGGCAATCCTGCAGGGCTTCGCCAAGCACCACGGGAGAAGAGGAGTACTTGGGAGAGGGGGAGGGCTGTGCCAGAACTTCATGTGAAGCTCCCATGCGTCTCCCCACTATATATAGGGGTGGAGGGGCTGGTTTCTTGCCCTCCAAGTCCATTGGGGCGTTGGCCAAGGTGGGAGGAAATAAATCCCATCATTTCCTTCCCCACCGATTGTTATCCCCCTTTTTAGGGATCTTGATCTTATCCCTTCGGGATATGATCTTATTCCTTCTAAGGGGGGATCTTGGTGCGCCTTGACCAGGGGTGTGGGGCCTTGCCCCACTACCCACGTTCATGTGGGTCCCCCCATGTAGGTGGGCCCCACTCCGGAACCTTCTAGAACCTTCCCGGTACAATACCGAAAAATCCCGAACATTTTCCGGTGGCCAAAATAGGACTTCCCATATATAAATCTTTACCTCCGGACCATTTCGGAACTCCTCGTGACGTCCGGGATCTCATCCGGGACTCCGAACAACATTCGGTAACCACATACAAACTTCCTTTATAACCCTAGCGTCATCGAACCTTAAGTGTGTAGACCCTACGGGTTCGGGAGACATGTAGACATGACCGAGACGTTCTCCAGTCAATAACCAACAGCGGGATCTGGATACCCATGATGGCTCCCACATGTTCCACGATGATCTCATCGGATGAACCACGATGTCAAGGACTTAATCAATCCCGTATTCAATTCCCTTTGTCTATCGGTATGTTACTTGCCCGAGATTCGATCGTCGGTATCCAATACCTTGTTCAATCTCGTTACCGGCAAGTCACTTTACTCGTTCCGTAACACATCATCCCGTGATCAAATCCTTGGTCACATTGCGCATATGATGATGTCCTACCGAGTGGGCCCAGAGATACCTCTCCGTTTACACGGAGTGACAAATCCCAGTCTCGATCCGCATAAAACAATAGATACTTTCGGAGATACCTGTAGTGCACCTTTATAGTCACCCAGTTACGTTGTGACGTTTGATACACCCAAAGCACTCCTACGGTATCCAGGAGTTACACGCTCTCATGGTCGAAGGAAGAGATACTTGACATTGGCAAAGCTCTAGCAAATGAACTACACGATCTTTTGTGCTAGTCTTAGGATTGGGTGTTGTCCATCACGTCATTCTCCTAATGATGTGATCCCGTTATCAACGACATCCAATGTCCATAGCCAGGAAACCATGACTATCTGTTGATCACAACGAGCTAGTCAACTAGAGGCTCACTAGGGACATATTGTGGTCTATGTATTCACACGTGTATTACGATTTCCGGATAATACAGTTATAGCATGAATAAAAGACAATTATCATGAACAAGGAAATATAATAATAATACTTTTATTATTGCCTCTAGGGCATATTTCCAACAGTGCACAAGTCACGTTGCCGGCAATACTCAATGGCTAGTCTCGATGGGTAAGCTACGCAAATGTAAGGCCATGTGGGTATCAATGCAATTCCAAGGTATGAAAAAGATGTCATCGAGCCGTCCTTGGCGATGATGAGACCTTTGCGAAGATGAGCCGCGGTGATGATGATGTCGAACCGTACCTATATAGCCGAAACACAATAGGACATGGGAGCCACAACTCAAAATCTCAAA
Source organism: Triticum aestivum (assembly GCF_018294505.1). NCBI lineage: Eukaryota > Viridiplantae > Streptophyta > Magnoliopsida > Poales > Poaceae > Triticum > Triticum aestivum. The sequence continues at coordinate 309,224,049 of NC_057804.1, read as the reverse complement.
GACCAAAACATGTCAAAATCGTCCTAGGAGGTATTGGGGGATGATGGTGGTGTATGTGGGTTTGGAAGATGTGGTGGAAGGTGGGGATGTGGTGGAGGCCGAACTGAACAAAATTCAGTTTCGTCCGGTCGTCGTCGGACGTCCGGCTGGGTCCGGTCGTCAAATTCAGTTTCGTCAGAGTTGCCTGGACGTCCGGGTGGTCACGGTCATCTTGTCGTTAAGGGAGTCCTGGATTAGGGGGTATCCGGATGGCCGGACTATGACCTTCGGCCGGACTCCCGGACTATGAAGATACAAGATTGAAGACTCCGTCCCGTGTCCGGATGGGACTTTCCTTGGCGTGGAAGTCAAGCTTGGCGATATGATATGAAGATCTCCTCCCATTGTAACCGACTTTGTGTAACAATAGTCCTCTCCGGTGTCTATATAAACCGGAGAGTTTTAGTCCGCAGGACGAACAACAATCATACCATAGGCTAGCTTCTAGGGTTTAGCCTCTCTGATCTCGTGGTAGATCCACTCTTGTACTACCCATATCATCAATATTAATCAAGCAGGAGTAGGGTTTTACCTCCATCGAGAGGGCCCGAACCAGGGTAAAAACATCATTTCCCTTGTCTCCTGTTACCATCCGCCTAGACGCACAGTTCGGGACCCCCTACCCGAGATCCGCCGGTTTTGACAACGACATTGGTGCTTTCATTGAGAGTTCCTCTGTGTCGTCGCCTTAGGCCCGATGGCTTCTTCGATCGTCAATCATGACGCGGTCCAGGGTGAGACCTTTCTCCCCGGACAGATCTTCGTATTCGGCGGCTTCGCACTGCGGGCCAACTCGTTTGGCCATTTGGAGCAGATCGAAACCTACGCCCCTGGCCATCAGGTCAGGTTTGGTAGCTTAAATTACACGGTCGACATCCGCGGGGACTTGATCTTCGACGGATTCGAGCCATGGCCGAGCACGCCGCACTGTCACGATGGGCATGATTTAGCTCTGCCGCCGGACAACGCCCAGAGCGTCGCTCAGGTGTCCGCTCCGACCATTAGCTCAGAGCCTACTGCGCTAGTCGGGGATGGACGGTTGGACGCCACCCCGGGAGCCGCAATCTCTACGGCGATAGAGCCGAATACCAGCCTAGTCCTTTGCATGGCCCGTGACTCTAAGGTGTCGGACTCCATTCCGGACTCCGTATATCACGCACCTCTTCCGATCGAACCCGATTGGGCTCCGATCATGGAGTTCACCGCCACGGACTTCTTTCAGCACTCTCCCTTTGGCGACATCCTGAATTCATTAAAGTCTCTCTCTTTGTCAGGAGATCCCTGGCTGGATTACGGTCAGCATGGTTGGGATGCGGTCAACGAAGAAATTTGAGGCCCACCCACCACCCACTTCGTAGCCACTGTCGACGATTTAACCGACATGCTCGACTTTGACTCCGAAGACATCGACTGTATCGACGCCAATGAAGGAGACGACCAAGAACCAGCACCTATAGGGAACTGGAAAGCCACCTCGTCATATGACATATACATGGTGGACACACATAACAGAAATGACAACGAGGATCAAAAGGGCGCAACCAGGGATCGCTCCCTGGAAAAACAATCAAAGCGGCGACGTAAGCGCAAGGCCAAGCCCCACCTCGACAAAGACCCAGCCATAGAGCAGGGTGAATCAATGGAAGACGAACATGCCATCGAGCAACCGTCCAAACAGGGCGGACAATCCGAACAACCCATCCCAGGGAAAGATAATAGTACGGACGACCTCACACCGGACAAATTGCTGGAACATCAGAACCTCCACCAAAGGCTCGTTGCCACTACACGTAGCTTGAAAAAGCATAAGCGGAGGCTCAAAACAGCGGAAGATGCACTCAGGATCAGATGGGGCAAAGTACTCAATACCGCACACAAATACGGCAACAGTCGTCATACAAAGAGCTATCCGAAGCGGAAACTACTTCCAGAATTTGATGAAGACGACATAAAGCCCTAGCAGTCAAAAAATAAGGAAGCCACAAGGCCGGATAGACGACCCCACGATCGATCTCAAGCAACGAAGGGCACCGCACTCAATACGGCGCGCGACCCGTCCAAGAATTCGCATCAAAAAACTGGCCCAACCAGATCCATCTACGGGCCGAGAAAGCAAGCTCCAGTGGGCAATGGAATGCAAAAAATATCCGAACATCGCGGCACACCTAAATACAGGGGCGCTGCGCATCCCCTGTGTTTCACCGATGAGGTGCTGGACCACGAATTTCCAGCGGGATTCAAGCCCGTAAACATAGAAGCATACGACAGAACAACAGACCCTGGAGTCTGGATCGAGGACTATATCCTCCACATACACATGGCCAGAGGAGATGACCTCCACGCCATAAAATACTTACCCCTTAAGCTCAATGGGCCAGCCCGGCATTGGCTTAAAAGCCTTCCTGAAAACACCATGGGAAGTTGGGAAGTGCTCGAGGATGCTTTCCGGGAAAAATTTCAAGGGACCTATGTCCGACCTCCGGATGCATATAATCTAAGTCATATAACTCAGCAGCCCAGAGAGTCAGCCCAGAAACTCTGGAATAGATTCCTCACTAAAAAGAATCAGATAGTCGACTGTCCGGACGCCGAGGCTCTAGCAGCTTTCAAACATAGTGTCCGAGACGAATGGCTCACCAGGCACCTTGGCCAAGAAAAGCCAAGAACAATGGTCGCATTAACAAGCCTCATGACCCGCTTTTGTGCAGGAGAGGACAACTGGTTGGCAAGAAGCAACACCAGCGACCCGAATACATCCGAACCCAGAGATGGGAATGGGAAACCGCACCGTAACAAAGAACCGCGTCGGATAAAGGACAACAACCCGATGAGCACGGCAGTAAACGCCGGATTCAAAAGCTCTCGGCAAAATCAGAAAAAGCCGCCCCCAAAGATGACAGGGACGAGCTATCCATCCTCAACAAAATCTTGGACAAAATATGTCAAATCCACATCACTCCTGGGAGACCTGCAAACCATTCCCACAGAGATTGTTGGGTCTTCAAGCAGTCCGGCAAACTCAACGCCGAACACAAGGGGCTCGACACACCAAGCGAGGATGACGACGCACCCCACAAGCACAACACCGGAGAACAAAAGAAGTTCCCACAAGAAGTCAAGACATTAAATTCACTTCAGATGACAAAAGGGAAAAACAGAATGGCGCTTACGAAGACACGCGCCATACGGCCAGCCCCAGAGGAGCACCACCACTGGTTGTTACAACCAATCACCTTCGATCATCAGGATTACTCCAAAGGAGCCCGGGACACAGGCTGGACCGCCTTGGTCGTGAATCCGATTATTAATGGACTCCAATTTACAAAAGTCCTTATGGACGGCGGCAGTGACTTGAACCTGTTATATCAGGACACAATCCGCAAACTCGGGGTAAACCTAGCTATAATCCGCCATGGCAACACTTCCTTTCAAGGAGTCACGCCGGGTCCAGATACCCAAAGTATGGGTTCCCTTCCACTAGAAGTCACGTTCGGCTCACCCGACAACTTCTAAAGTGAAAAGCTAACATTCCACATCGCCCCATTCGTAAGTCGCTATCAAGCGCTACTAGGACGTGAAGCTTTCGCCCGCTTTAACGCAATACCGCATTACGCATCCCTTACACTTAAAATGCCCGGCCCAAGGGGCATCATTTCATTACAGGGGAATATAAATTGACCCCCAAAGTACGGGCAAAGGTGCGGCCGCCCGGACAACTGCCCACTAGTCCAGCCCTACTATCCTGGACACGGCTCGATGAGTCCGGCGTAAACATGCTTAATAGCCGCATAACCCCGTACAAGGGGCTCCGCGTGTTCACGCCCGGAGACAATACGGCTCAATTCTTGCTCCAACTATATTTTGTTTATTTTAATATAGATTTCTCACACGCTTATTTTTTACTAAGTTCCTCTCTTTCGCAGACGAACACCGTGCTACGCCCGTCCAGGATACGGCACAACGGAGACATAGGCGTAGACGTGCAGCAGGGACCCGTTTCAAGGATTCTTTTCAGATTAAGACCCCGCGTAAACCTTTTTTACTATCTCTTGTTGACAACATCCCCCGGTTTTCTCTATAACCGAGGAGGAGGCTGGCGTCTTGGCATGTGGCCACGCTAGAATTTTTGCGCGTACCTGGACACCAGGGGCTTTTTTACCAAGGGCTCTATTTCGGCCCGTCCTCATAAAGACCGAATACCTTAGGGAGTGTTCGGCGTCGCCAGTTTGGCCCTATATGCATCAGCTCCGAATCATGTCTTTGGTCAAATGTTGGGTTTGCCCGGCTCCTGTGTTTTGCTGCCTTACATTCCGTCATATCAGCTAATGCGGCACCAGGAGAACTACTGCGATTGTGCCCCGGTTCGGCCAGGCGAGCACCTCAGTAGAGAAAGGCGAAAACTGACTGTCATGATATAGCGAGAGACTAGTCAACCACTCGATGACTTTCGGAATCTTTAGGATTCCTCTGATTAACGAAGGACCACTTCCCGGTCAGGCACACTCGCACCCCGAGTTCGGGTGAGCGCGGTGCCCCTAGGGGCTATTCAGTAGCCCCACTGTCAAACTCCTATGGCTAAGTGAAAGTGATAAAGCATTATAGTCCGGTTGCCTAGTTCGCCGCGCCACCACCTCCTTTATAGGACCAAGACGTTGGATTAAGTGTGCAAAGGCGCCTTTTTGCAAACACCCCCGCATTCTATGCGTGGGGGCTGAAGCCAATGACTGCCATCTTTCAGGTTATATACAAATATATACATTAAACGACCGCACAGGAGGCATCATAATTCTTGCAAGCACAAGTATAAAAAGCTTTTTCCATCAAAATATTCGTTTTACAAATAGTATAAGCTATTCGAACACAACATCCTTCGAGCACTGCGACTCTATTAAACGAGCGCCATGGAGAACTTCCTCAAAATAGTGCTTGGCAGGTACTCGTCTTTCGTCCGAATCCCGGGATGCAACAACACTGGCCTTCATATCCGCCCAGTATGTTTTGACACGGGCAAGAGCCATCTGTGCGCCCTCTATGCACGCCGACCTCTTCATTGCATCAGCATGCGGCACCGAACCAAGGAATTGCTGCACCAAGCCAAAATAACTCTTCTGCTCCGGCTTCTCCGGCCACAGACGACTCGCAACATACCTCATGGCGAGTCCGGATAACCTGTTCAGCTCCGCCCAAGCGGCCAAACGGGCGGATACCAAAAGTGGGTGTTCTGGATTGTGGAACTGCAACCAGAAAAGCTCTTCTAATCCATGGTCACCTCGGCCGCGGAAGTGTTCGGTCGCGTCCGCCGAACTAGCTGCCAAATCCAGATAAGTGTTTTCCGCACTCCACTGCCGGTCTAACGGAGCATACTTGGGGTCTCTGAACTTCATCCGCGGCATATAGGGCTTTCCAGACGTGATATCTCCGGCCTGACGCAGCTCCTCCTTCATAGCTCTCATTGCAGAGCAAGTATCCTTGGCTTCGGCAGTGATCTTTTCAAAGTCCTTCTGAGATGCCCTATCTTCTTGTTCAAGAAATTTACAGCGGTCGGTAGCATCCTTCAATTTTATGGCCATTTCGTCTACAACCTTTTTGCTCTGGCAGTGAACAGCCTGTTCGGCTTTTAGCTCTTCAGCCACTTTAACGGCAGCCGCATCGCTTTTCCTTGCTTGTTCCTTGGCTCGGGCAAGTTCCACCTGAAGGTTCTCCACGGCAGCAGCACCATCTACATTAAGCACATATATATCAGGCCTGAGCATCGAGCTCCTATTACCAGGTGTCTTTGGAACATACCTTGTGCCTCGTCCAGCCGCTTATTTACAAGCGCGATGTCGGCATCTGCTACGTCAAGTTGCCGCTTTAGCTCGACAGATTCATCAGTCCGGCTAGCCACCGAACGCCTCGCCACCTTCATGGAAAAGGCAACATATTATACCTGGGGTTATGATCCTCTGTGCGCCGTCCCTCTTGACGACACAAAGAGTCTCAGGGGCTACTATTCATACAGGGCACATTTAATATACAGCTCTACCAAAAGGTACAACTTTGTGTACCTCAAAGCCTGTTAGCAAACTCTTGGCAGCCTCGTACATTCCGCTTTCCGCGGATGAAACCCTTCCAATCACCGTATTCATCAGCATACTGTGTTCTTCTAAGATGGACGCCCTACCAAGCAGATCCTTCAGCCCCTCTGACTGCGCACCAGAGGGTGCCGGACTAGCCTGACCACCTTTTTTAGGGTCCGGACTTGGGAAAACCCTCTGAGACGACACCTTGGGGTCGCCTGCCTCGTGAGACGGTGCAACCAGAGGAGGCATTTTGCTCTCTATCATCTCCAGACGAACAGCCCCTGAAGATGAGCTCTGCTGAGAAGGGTTGAGATCCGAACTGCAAGGTAATGTTTCGGTCACTTTCCTCAGAAATAAGACAGGAGTGTCATTTATTATGGAACCCCTCCCTTCACTTACGTCTCGGGAGAAAGCGGGTCCCCTTTAGGGGGCGATTCGGCCAGGGCGTTCTCTGGTGCTGAACCCTCTGGTGAAGATTTCTTCCCCCGTTTTGAGGCCATCACCTCCGGGTCTTCAGAGGCTGTCCTTTTCTTTCCTTGGTCGGGGGAATTTTTGATTCTTCCCTTCCTAAGAGCCTCCTTTGCGGAGGTAGTAGCTCCTTGGTTCCCCCCTTCGCCTTCTACCAAAAGCGCGACCTCCAGCATCCTGGTTAGCATGGGATTCGGCGCGGTCTCGGGCAGGGGGGCTGGACACCTGATAAGCTTTGCCTTCACTATCCACTGTTGTTCAAAGGACAACTCTGTTAAGGGTAATTTTGTGACGAAAATACGGATGGTGTATCCAAATATGGGGCTACATACCATAGCATCCGGGCGATTGCAGCTCAGACCTGCGTCCTCGGACAAATCCGGACACCTTGCTTGTGATCCTAAGAACAATTTGTACATCTCCACGGGTGTCGCACCCATGAAATGTTGGAGGACTCGCGGTCCCTTCAGATTAAATTCCCACGGGCGGAGAGGTCGACGTTTGCAGGCAATGTGCGGCGAATCAGCATGACTTGCGCCACTACGGTCAAATTGATATCTCTTTCTAGAAGATCTCGAATGCGGTCCTGCAGCAAGGGCACGTGTTTGGGCGGCCCCCAGATAAGTCCTCCATTAACCCATGACGCTAGCCGTGGTGGGGGACCCGAGCGAAAAGTAGGTGGCGCCACCCATGTGGCGCCCCTGGGGGCTGTGATGTAAAACCAGCCCCGTTGCCATAAGCCGAGCTCCTCTTGAAAAGAGCCTTTGGGCCAGGGAGCGTCGTCCATCTTGCTTATTATAGTTCCTCCGCACTCAGCGTGCTGCCCCTCGATCATCTTCGGTTCCACCTTGAAGGTTTTTAGCCACAATCCGAAGTAAGGAGTGATATGGAGGAAGGCCTCACACACAACAATGAATGATGAGATTTGGAGGATGGACTCCGGAGCTAAGTCATGGAACTCCAGCCCGTAATAAAACATAAGCCCCCTCACGAAGGGATCAATCGGGAAGCCTAGCCCCCGAAGGAAGTGAGATGAGAACACCACACTCTCACTGGCCTGGGGAGCAGGAATGGCCTGCCCTTGAGCAGGCAGCCTATGCGAGATTTCGCCGGTTAGATACCTGGCATCTCTCAGCTTTCGCATGTCTTCTTCCGTAACGGAGGAAGGCATCCCCCGGCCTTGAAGGTCGGAGCCGGACATCGTCGAATGTCCTAAGCACCTGAAACTAGAGCTTTGGGTGTTGGAACTCAAAGCAAGGGGCAAATTCGATTGGATTGAGAAGAAGGGAGCCGAGCCTTAGTCCCTTTATAAAGGAGTCGAATACCAAGAGCCCTCCATGTAACCGTTTGAAACTCGCTTTCAATTAGGGAGTCATACCAAAGGCACGGTTGGGTTACCCATGCCCGTATTGATCAGAATCCCGAAATAAGGGGACACGATCTCTGCTTTGACAAGACGTGCCAAGGAAACCGCCTCGCTAAACGCGCTGAGGTGGAACAGTAAAACGATTCGAATAAAGGCCTGGCCGTGACGTCATGCTACGGAATACGTCAGCAAATTAGATTTGTGTAGATATTATTCTCTCTACGGTGGCATGTGGAACTTATCTTTCATGGCCGGACACTATCCTTGTGTTCAACATCATCTATGAAGTATTCGGAGAAGGAACCCGTCTTGCAATGCCGAAGACAATTTGCACGCCGGACTTGTCGTCATTGAAGCCTGGTTCTGGGGCTACTGAGGGAGTCCTAGATTAGGGGGTGTCCAGATGGCTGGACTATGACCTTCGGCCGGACTCCAAGACTATGAAGATACAAGATTGAAGACTTCGTCCCGTGTCCGGATGGGACTTTCCTTGGCGTGGAAGGCAAGCTTGGCGATACGATATGAAGATCTCCTCCCATTGTAACCGACTCTGTGTAACCCTAGTCCTCTCCGGTGTCTATATAAATCGGAGAGTTTTAGTCCGCAGGACGAACAACAATCATACCATAGGCTAGCTTCTAGGGTTTAGCCTCTCTGATCTCGTGGTAGATCCACTCTTGTACTACCCATATCATCAATATTAATCAAGCAGGAGTAGGGTTTTACCTCCATCAAGAGGGCCCGAACCTAGGTAAAAACATCGTGTCCCTTGTCTCCTGTTACCATCCGCCTAGACGCACAGTTCGGGACCCCCTACCCGAGATCCGCCGGTTTTGACACCGACAGTCATTGTCGGACGTCCGGCTGGGTCCGGTCGTCTGTGTCCTGGGCGAAAATCGGGCACGGGGTGAACTACACGATTTCAGGGTGGAAGGAAGTGTTAAAGTCGAAATCGAGCGGATTTGTGGATGGAAAAGGGTGGGGACGGTGGGGAAAGCTAGATCCACATGTGGCAACACAAATCCATGGACCAAATCCAACAAAATTTAAACTCACCAACAAATCACAAAAAATTTGGGGCTATTTTTGGTGGGGATTTTAGGATTTAGGAAGAAAACAACAAAATCAAGATAGATAACACGGGGTAGGGGCTCCAAAAACGTGATCAACATGGCTCATGATACCAAGATGGTGTAGGGTGGAACCCTAGGGGCCGATCATTCACGTTTGGAGTGGATCCTACGGAGAAACATGAAGAACGCGCGGAAGAACACGAGGGAAATCCCGAGGGGAAAACAAGAGGAACACTCAACCAAGACGAATTTGATCACACAAGTGCTAGATCATTGAGGCACAAAGTAACACGAGATCCAAAGTCAACAAGGGATGATACAAGAGTAACCGTTCTTCTCCCTGAGGAGGTCTTGATTGTCTTTTCCAGATAGAGGTCTTGAATCCGGGTGGATCTTCTCCGAAGTGGTGCAGTCCCTCACGATGAGTAGATCCGGTATGGATGAGCAATGCTCTATTTCAACGAGCTAAACCAATGCTAACCCTCTCTAGGAGGTGGGAGTGGTCTATTTATAGTCTTAGTGCAAAAGAGGGGCGAAGTGAAGGGGTACATGGGCCTCAGCGCGCAGCTGGACTCAGCTAGTGTCAAGTCGTCCGTGGGGTGCCGGTCGTCCGGAGGCTCGTGGGGTCCCGAACATCCGGGGTTCCTCGGATGTCTGCAGGATATGTTCTGTGGTCACTGGCACGGTCGTCGAGACGCCTTCAGATTTCCTTAATTTCTGTTCTGTGCTCGCTTGCACGGTCGTCCGTAAGGGCTCAGTTGTCCGGATCTTGGGAGTGGCCGGTCGTCTGGGCTGGGCCGGTCGTCCGAGGCCTATAGCTCTGGCCTGCCTCTCTCCTCTTGGCTGTAGCATCTTGCAGGGGTCGGACGTCCGTGCCTGGCCTGTAGCTTCCAAAGCAGTCCTTCCTCTTGATCTTCACGCTTGCGGTTCTCGCCGTCTTGGCCATTTAGTGTAGCTGTCCCGTGGCTCTCCTCCAAGTACCTGATCACACACAGAGTCTCCGCATGAGGTAGTAACCATGCCTAATCAGTAGAGAGAGGGAGTTCGGAGAGGAGCGAGTTCACCTTATCTTCGATAGCCTTTGCTTGAGCTCTTGTCATGGGTCCAAGTGGTGTTGAGGGAGATGTAGGTATGTCCATGGGTATGAGCGAGGAATGCTCCGCATCAGAACTCCATTTCGACTTGGGCTAATCTATGCCGCTAGTTCATTGGCGCCCCCATGGGTGGCCATCGAGAACCAGGGCGGCCTAGCGACTTGTACCTCCTCCCGCAAAAGGAAGGAGAGACTCTGCGGAAATACATGCAGAGGTTTAGTAGAGTACACAGAAACATCCAAGACGTCCACCCGGCAGCTGTGATAGTTGTGTTCCAGTCCATCATGCACAATCATCGGATACGTTCCAAATGAACGTTCGATTGCCCAAGACTATGAAGGAGCTTTATACTCTGGTGGATAAATGTGCTCGAGTAGAGGATGGGAGGCGACTCCCCGGAGAAGAGCATGGCGTCGACATCGACTCAGAGGATGATGATGAGGCCACCAGTCAGAAGAAGAAGAACAAGAAGCGCAACTAGAGGCTCAAGGATAAGGCAGTGATGATCATTGAAGGATCGAGCACACCTAGTACTGGCAAGAAGGCCAAGACCGAGGTTCCCGACAAGGAAGTTGCCACGTGTGCTGATTGCCAGGCAGCCGTGGCTACCGAGAAGACTGGGAAAGGTGATGGGCCATATTGTAAGATCCATCGGACCAAGGGCCATGATCTCCAGGAGTATCATTAGGTTCACCAGCTTGTCAAGAAGCACATGGTTGAATATGAGAAGCGTGGTAAGGAAAAAGGTCAAGGAGGCACTGTCGGGAAGGGCCGAGGTGGCATAGCAAGCCGCCCCGGCACGGCTCCTCAGGATCAAGGGAAACCCGGCAGAGGCCATAAGGAGGATTGCAATGATGAGAGTGATGGAGGGGATGAGGAGGAAACCAGCGAGCAGGAGTTCCTGAAAGCCACTGACGCCATGTGCATTGACGGGGGGGGGGCGCATATTTGCACTCCTCTCACCGCTAACTTAAACAGTGGGCGTATGTAGTCAATGCCGTGGAGCCAGCGGCAGATTCTCGAAAGCCACTAAAGTGGTCCCGCACGCCCGTCATCTTTGAAGAAGAGGATCACCCTGACTGAGGGTGCTTGCCATTGTTGGTCTCACCAACGACCCGCAACCACGAGGTCTCGAAGATGTATTTTGACGGTGGGGCCGGATTGAATCTTATCTCTCCAAAGGTCATCAGCAAACTCCAGATTGCGGAGGAAGATCTTGAAGTTACCGACATGTTTCAAGGGATCAATCCTGGTAGAAGTCGCCCAAAGGGGAAGATCACACTGCTGGTGACGTTCATGGGGAATTGAATTACTGGACTGAGAAGGTCCTATTCGATGTGGTTGATCTCCCCCTGCCATACAATGGAATCCTTTCATCGTCCAGCCCTAGCCAAATTCATGGTGGCATCTCACTATGCCTACAATGCCTTGAAGATGCCAGGCCTGATTGCTGTCATTTCCATTCCGTCAGACAAGAAGGATGCGATCATTTGTGTGGACAAGATGTACCAAAGAAGTCATGGAAGAGGCCGCGAAAGCCAGTGTTCCCGCCAAGGAAAACAAGAGAAAGAAGAAAGCTAAAGAGGGCCCCAGCAAGGAATCCGAGAAGCGTAACTCTTCAGGGTGTGCTGCTCCTGTTGATGACTTGCTGGAGAGTTCCAATAGCAAGATATCCAAAGGTGTTGGCCCTCCCGTGAAGGTCCTGGCAGGGCTGGTTGGCGCTGATGGTACCTTTACTATCGGTGCCATCCTTGACGACAAATAGGAAAGCGCGCTCATTGCCTTCCTGCGGACGAATGTCGATGTGTTTGGATGGCAACCATCTGACATCCCCGGTGTTCCTAGGGAGGTAATCACGCACCACCTTGCTATCTGCCCACATGCCCGACCAGTCAAGCAGAAGGTCTGAAGGCAAGCTTTGGAGCGGTAGCAGTTTGTTGCCGAGGAGATCAAGACACTTGAGGTAGTGATCTAGTCATAGGAGTACTACATCCAACATTGTTAGCAAATCCTCTGGTGGTGCACAAGGCTATTGGGAAATGGAGGCTTTGCATAGATTCCACCGATTTGAACAAGGCATGCCCGAAGTACCAATTTCTCTTGCCGCGCATCGACCAGATTGTGGATTCTCCCTCCGGGTGTGACTTGCTTTCTTTCCTGGATGCATATTTTGGATACCATCAGATCTTTAAGTCTAAGGAGGATGAAGAGAAAACGGTGTTCATCACCCCTTGTGGCATGTACTACTTCGTAGGGATGCCCTTTGGGTTGAAGAGCATGGGATCCACTTTTGCGAGGGCAGTCCAGATTAGTTTTGAATCCCAGATGCATAGAAACATTGAAGCTTAAATGGATGATATTGTGGTCAAGACCAAGGACAGATCAACCCTTATTCAGGATCTAGAAGAAACCTTTGCTAATCTGCACAAGATCAACTTGAAGCTGAAGTCAAAGAAGTGTGTGTTTGGCGTTCCTTCCGGCAAGCTACTTGGCTTCTTTGTGTCCCATCGGGGGATAGAGGCCAACCCCGACAAGATAGGGGCTATTGAGTAGATTCAAGCACCCAAGACAGTTAGGTATGTGAGGCGCTAGACTGTATGTGTTGCCGCGCTTAGCAAATTCATTTCCAAGTCTGCCGAGCGAGCCCTGCTTTTCTTCAGAATCTTTAAGAAGGCAGGACCTGTGGAGTGGACCCGGAGGCAGGCGCTATAGTGCAAGATTTGAAGGCCTACCTTTCCTTTGTGCCCACTCTGGTTGCCCCCAAACCACAAGAACCATTGTTGCTATACTTAGCGGTAACTAATCAAGTGGTTAACGCAGCACTGGTGGCGCAGCAGGAAGTAGATGAAGCAGCAGCCAGAACCATTCTCCCCTCGGGAGAGGAAAGTGAACATGTCCCGGCAAGGTCATATGCAGTTCAAGACAAGGGAGAGCATGGCGGCGAGGCAGTCCTAAGGTTGCGACAAGGAAGAAAGTGGTGCATCACCCAGTGTACTTTGTCAACTCCCTATTGCAGGGTGCTAGGTCGAGGTACTTTGGCATGAAAAATTGATTTTTGGCCTCATCGCGGCCTCTAGGAAACTGCACCACTACTTCCAAGCCCACGAGATCATAGTTTTCACCCGCTTCCCTCTACAACGAGTACTTAGAAACCGGAGGCCACTAGCAGGATAGTGGAGTGGGCCTTGCAGTTATCCAGTTTTGGTTTGAAGTTTGATCGCACATCAACTATGCAAAGAAGAGCACTGGCAGAGTTTATTGCAGAGTGGACACCAACCCCTGATGAAGAAGTGTTGGAGACGGTTATTCCCGGGAAGGAAGCGCCACAAGAATGGATTATGTATTTCGATGGTGCATTCTCCCTAAAAGGTGGAGGGGCTAGCTTGCTTCTCGTTGCTCCCACTGGGGAGCACCTTAAGTATGTCATCCAGATGCATTTTCCTCAGGAGAAGGCTACCAACAATACTGCAGAGTACGAAGGGCTCCTTGCCAGGCTCAGGATTGCAACAGAACTGGGGATCAAGAAGTTGATCATCCACGGATATTCACAACTTGTGGTGAGACAAGTAAACAAGGATTACCAAAGTCCATTGATGGAGGGATACATTGAGGAAGTGAGAAAGTTGGAGGAGCGCTTTGACAGATTGCAAACAGAGCACATACCCCGTGCAGAAAACAACATTGCTAATCATCTGTCAAAGTGCGCTGCAAAAAAACTCCCAGTGGAACCAAGGACTTTTGTTATCCATTTGACTCAGCCCTCTATATCCACGGCAACAATCGCTAGGAAGAGGAGGAAATTGGACTCCGGCAAGCCTCTCCCAATAGAACCTCTCGAGGCTCCCAGCGGAGAGCTTGGCTGGAACAACTCCCCTTCAGTCGCTGAGCTGCCCCTCTCGCCAGACCATCGGTCCCTGTGGTCGAGGAGTGCACTCACACGAAGGAGGAGGTGCCGCTAGTCCTTGTTGCCGAGCCTTAGGCTCCAACTTGGACGCGGCACATAGTCCATTTCCTCCAAACTGGAGAACTTCCCGAAGAGCAAGAAGAAGCTGAGAGAGTAGCCTAGCGGGCCAGTATGTACCAGTACATTGACAACATGCTGTACAAAAAAAGGCCCAACGGTGTGAAGTTGAAGTGCATCTGCTGGGAAGGAGGAAATGAACTATTGGCAGAAATACACCAAGGCATGTGCGGCACACACGTCAGATCAAGGGCTCTGGTTGGGAAAGCCTTCTGGCAAGGATTTTACTGGCCCATAGACCTCCAGATGCAGTTGAATTGGTCACCAAATGTGAAGCCTGATAGTTCGATTCCAAGAATATCCATCTACCTACCCAAGCTCTTTAGACAATCCCTTTATCATGGCCATTTTTGGTCTGGGGGCTCGACATCCTGGGCCCCTTCCCCCGTGCTACCGAGGGCTTTGAATTCCTGTTCATTGCAATCGACAGGTTTACAAAGTGGCCAGAAGTAGAGCCCGTGAGAAAGGTGACTGCTCAGTCAGCTATCAAGCTGTTGAAAGGATTAGTGTGCTGTTTCGGAGTCCCGGCTCGAATCATCACTGATAAGGGCACCCAATTCACGAGCCACGCCTTCATGCAATACATTCATGCCCTCGGAAGCAAGATCCCATTTGCCTCTGTTGCTCATCCAAGGAGCAAGGGGCAAGCTGAGAGGGCGAACACTGAAGTGTTGCGAGGACTCAAGACGAGAACCTTTTATAAGCTGTAGAAGTGTGGCAGGCGATTGATCGACGAGCTGTCGGTACTTCTTTGGTCCCTCCGAACAACACCAAATCGACCTACTGGGCAAACTCCCTTCTCCCTAGTCTACGGGGCAAAAGCAGTTATCCCCATAGAACTCATTTACAGGTTACCTCGAGTGCTTGCCTACGATGAAGTAGCGTAGGAACAACACCGGTGTGATGACACTGTGCTACTCGAGGAGAACCGTCTCCGTGTTGCTACGCATGCTGCACGCTACCAGCAAGCCCTACATCGCTATCACAACCGTAAGGTTCATGCCTGAAATTTTTAGGAAGGCGACCTTGTCCTTAGGCATGTTCAGTCCGCAGAGGGTACAAACAAGTTGACGCCAAAGTGGGAAGGCCCTTACCAGGTAGTACGGGTCACCAGACCCGACGCAGTCCATCTGGAGACTGGAGATGGCATTCAGTTGCAAAACTCATGGAACATTGAGCATCTCCGTGAGTTCTACACGTAAGGCGCGGCTGTCGGGCCCTGCCCGACAACCAACCTTTTGTACAAGCCTTGCCGATGTTGCATGTAACCCCTTATGCAAAGCCAGGCGCAAACCCTAAGCAACAGAGAAATAAATGAAGCGTTGGGGGCCCCCAACAAATTGCATGCATGCATAAGCATATCATGAGCATAGCATGTCCATGTAGACAAGATCACATGTGGCATCATTCTCATTTGCACTAAGCTGCAGGGCTCTTACGGAGGACTTGGTCCCAAAGAAGAGAAGAGAATAAAAGCCTACATCGCGATCCCCGGCAAGCCAAACAGATAAGTTCTTCCTTACCCATATGCGTTCTGTAAAGAGAGACTTGTGCATATGAAAACCTCGCCACCCTCGAAACTTAGGTGCTCCCATCCTTTGACTCGAATGTTGCTTTGGCCAGGATGGCTGTAGTGGCCTTTGGCGAAAAGGGTTGGCGGGGGGGGGGGGGTCCTTCTTTATGATTTGTGCCCGGCAGACCTAGTTCCGCGGTAATAAACCGACGGTACTGGCATGATAGCCTGCCGCGGAAAACTTGTTTACTTGAATGTATAGAGGCATTTCACCTCTGCATGGACATATTACATGCACAAGTACCCATCAAGATTTGTCTTTTTCATTAATATGCAGGTTAACAAGTACAAGATCTTACAGAACACAAACGTGGGTAAAGAAGATTACATAATTTGAACCAAAGTTTGGCAAGTGCCTACATATTTAGATTGAAAAAGATAGATGCCCTTGATGCCTTTGGTCTGTCACTCCCCTATGTAGAGCTGCAGGGGGAGACGAACAAGATGGAGGGAAGGCCTGGCTGGGATCCGGTGCCTCCCCAGGATCGGGATGGCACCGTTCTTAGGCTAGGAAGGAGAAACTGAAGGGCAGGAGTGGATGGTGACGCTGACGGATGTTTGGGATTGTAGCATGTAATTTCAAACAATTTCCTATGATCACGCAAGATCTATCTAGGAGATTCATAGCAACGAGAGGGGGAGAGTGTGTCCACATACCCTTGTAAACTGAAAGCGGAAGCGTTAGTTGACACGGTTGATGTAGCCAAATGTCTTCACGATCCAACCAATCCAAGAATCGAACGTACGACACCTTCAATTTCAACACACATTCAGCTCGATGACGTCCCTCGAACTCTTGATCCAGCAGATGGTCGAGGGTGAGTTTCGTCAGCACGACAGCATGATGACGGTGTTGATGATGTGATCCGTGCAGGGCTTAACCTAAGCACTACGGTGATACTATCAGAGGAGTAAACGGTGGAGGGGGGCACCGCACACAGCTAAGACAACGTTGTGTCTTTGAGGTGCCCCCTGCCCCCGTATATAAAGGAGTGAGGAGGTGGCTGGCCACCAGGGGCGCGCCAAGGGAGGGGGAGTCCTACTAGGACTCCACTCCTAGTAGGATTCGCCCCCTCCCCCTCTTTTTTCCCTTCTTACGGAGGTGGAAAGGGGGAAGGAGAGGGAATAGGAGAAGGAAAGGGGGGTGGTGTCGGTGTCAAAACCGGCGGATCTCGGGTAGGGCGTCCCGAACTATGCGTCTAAGGCTAATGGTAACAGGAGGGGGGGACACAATGTTTACCCAGCTTTGGGCCCGCTCTATGGAGGTAATACCCTACTTCCTACTTGATTGATCTTGAGGATAGGAGTATTACAAGAGTTGATCTACCACGAGATCGTAGAGGC
The DNA here is from genome assembly GCF_018294505.1 of Triticum aestivum. Classification (NCBI taxonomy): domain Eukaryota; kingdom Viridiplantae; phylum Streptophyta; class Magnoliopsida; order Poales; family Poaceae; genus Triticum; species Triticum aestivum. Next base: position 309,207,009 of record NC_057804.1, on the reverse strand, counting down.
TAAACCCTAGGAGCTAGCCTATGATTATGATTGTTGTTCTCCTACGGATTAAACCCTCCAGTTTATATAGACACTGGAGGGGCTCGGGTTACACAGAGTCGGTTACAGAGAAGGGAATCTACATATCCGAATTGCCAAGCTTGCCTTCCACGCAAAGGAGAGTCCCACACGGACACGAGATGAAGTCTTCATTCTTGTATCTTCATTGTCCAACAGTCCGGCATAAGCATATAGTCCAGCTGTCCGAGGAACCCCTAATCCAGGACTCCCTTAGTAGCCCCGGAACTAGGCTTCAATGACGAGGAGTCCGGCGCGTAGATTGTCTTCGGCATTGCAAGGCGGGTTCCTTTTCCGAATATTCCAAAGTAGATCTTGAGCACAAGAATAGTGTCTGGCTCTGCAAAACAAATTCCACATAGCACTGTAGAGAGCACAATATTCCACAAGTCTAATCTATTGACAACTTTCTCATAGCATGTCATCACTCTGTGGCCCGGTCATTATTCGAACCGTTTTTTCAACCTGCTACTCCACATCTTGCGAGGCGGTTTTATTCGCATGTCTTGTTTAAGCAGAGATCGTGTCCCCTTATCATGGGATTCTCATCAATACGGGTGTGGGTAACCCAACCACGCCATTAACATGGCGCTTGGGAAATAAGCAAGTTTCCAGGGAAAGTGGGGAGGCGCATGACTCTTGTGACCTTTATAAGGAGATAAGGATTCCCCCTTTTCACCCACGCCTTCTTCTTCCTCTGCTCATCCATTCTCTCTCGCTCGAGCTCCAGCGCCCACGCATTCGCCTTCTCTGCCCACAAAGGCCCTCCGAAAATGTTCGGATCTGGAGCAGGAGGCAATTGGATGGCCTCTACCGTCCAGGAGAAGGATATCAAGAAACTTCGGGAGGCCGGGTATCTGGCCAAGAAGATCGGCCACCGCCTTCCGACGGCGGGACAGATTGTCCCTACTTCGGAACCCCACGAGAGGGTTGTATTCCTCCCTCACTTTGTCTGCGGGCTAGGGTTTCCCCTCCACCCATTCGTTCATGGCATTATGTATTACTATGGGATCGACTTTCATGATCTATCCCCCAATTCCTTCCTCAACATCTCGACATTCATCATCGTGTGCGAGGCCTTCCTCCGCATCCCTCCGCACTTCGGATTATGGCTGAAGATTTTCAATGTGAAGCCCAAGGTGGTGAGCGGTGAGCACGCTGAGTGTGGAGGAGCCATGGTAAGAAAGATGCCCAACGTCACGTGGCCATCAGGTACCTTCAATGATTCCGTTAAAGGGTGGAAACAACAGTGGTTCTATGTCACTGAGCCACGGGGCACAAAATGGGTCGCAGCTCCCGAATTCCGATCCGGAGCTCCATTATGGCTTATGTCCTGGCCCAAGAAGGGCCTGAATTGGTCTTCGCCAGATGATTTGTTGGTGCTCCAGGCGCGTGTCAAGGGTATGGAAGAGAAGAATATCAAACTTGTCAACATAGTCCAGGTGATGTTAGTTTGTCGGATTCTCCCTTGTCAGCACATGGCTTGTAATTTATGGGAATTCGACCCGGCCAAGCACCAGACCCTTCTGGGGTTCTTTGACTCATCACACAAAGACATCTGGAAGGTGCTCTTCAAGTCCGGTAAATCGTGGCCAGATTCAGCCGAGGACCGCGGGTACCAACTATCCCAACCCGCGAGTTCGGTAAGTTTTCGTATGTTGGCAAGTCATGTGCTTTATCTGCATATCCGAGGGAAACACTTAACGCGTCTTTTGACAACTCTCCTAGGGTTGTACGAAGAAGGCAGGGCGGATCTACTATCCGGCCCCGCTGCCAGAAGAACCAGCTGGGCCACTTATGACAAAGATGCTGGTCCCGGCGCCTTACATGGCGCTGAAGAAGAAAGCCGAGAAAGAGGCCAAAGAGACCAGGGGCAGCCTTCATTGCCAAGGCACTTCAGACGTAATATCCGAAGACTCCGAGGCCCGCTCTTCCTCCATAGAGGACGAGGAAGAGGAGGAAAGCCAATCCCCCCCAGCGAGGGGAAGAAAGAAAAGGACGGCCTCCCCACACTTGGAGGCTGAGTCGCCTAAGAAGGGGAAAACTCCCCTTCCGAAGGAATCTGCCACCGCCACCGACAGCAGCCCAGAGTGGGATCCCAGGGTCCAGCCCCTGGTGAAATCGTGAGTATATAAAATCCGGACACGTTGTGCGTCCAGACTCACTATCCTATAGCGCTTAACGCCTTGAGTCACGCCCTTTTTTGTAGTCCGGCCAGGTCCCGCGCCGAACTATCCTCATCGGAGGATTTACTGGGTTCGGATGCTGTGGACAGCAGGACACCCCCGACGGCCCCTCCCCAAAACACATGCACCGAGGTATCGTCCCAAAGGGATCCAAGCCGAGGAGGGGGCGGAAAGACCGTCAAGGTGGCACTAGAGGGTCAAACCTCGGCGGCCTGACACACGGGAGAAAGGCTCCCATGCTCACCGACGGTGGGAGCTATCTTGAATTCGGCCCCCAGTAGGACACAATTTCGGAGACCAACACGGCTCCGGAATCAGGCAGGCAACCTCCCTCGACAGGAGGGGGTGCGCCTGTTCCACCGGCAACCTCCGCCCAACTAGAGGTGCCGGATACCTTATCAGCGGCGCTGAAGAGCGCCTCCATAATTGAAGAACACCGTGCCCTTATGGGTGCGGTGATTGAGAAGATTTAGTCTGCCAAAAGCGGGCTAACTGAAGCCTGCATCAGCCTTATAATGGGCTTTGAGGTATGTTGTGAGGTTTCAGAGAGTGTCATAGTATAGATACTAGCCCCTGATACACTGTTCGGTGTTCGAAAACAAAAAAATCGGACAGAGGATCAAATATATGTTTTCAGGAGACTGACCTTGTGGTACCTCTCCCTCTTTTGTTTTTTCTAAGCAGGCGTCTGTAGTGACTGCCACCTCTCATACTGCGGAAGTCTCCGGACTGAAGCAGAGTCTGGAGCGGGCCGAAGAAGAACTCGACCAAGTGAAGAAGCAGTTGAAAGATAACCGAGGTAACAAAAAACCTTACTCGCATTCAGTACGAGTGAATAATTGAGTATGACGATTTTTTTTCATGATGTGCTCTAGCAGCGATGGCCGAAGTCGAGGCTCTTAAGAAGGCGGTGGCCGAGGCCGAGAAGAAGGCAGCCACAGAGCAGACCCTTCGTGAAAAGCACTAGGCCAAGGTTACTAAAGTTCAACAAGAGCTCCAAGAGGCCATGAAGAAATGCGAGGCCTTGGAGCAGAGTTTAAAGGAGAAAGAATCCGAACTCACCAAGGCTCGTCAAGCCGCACACGATGCCCGGAGTGAAGCCCAAGGAGCCCTGCAGGAAATCCAGGAGGCCAGAAAGATTGCTGCGGGTAAGGCTTTGTCTATGCAAAGCAAATATTTAAAGGGAGAAAATCACGTTACTAATTTGAATTCGGATTTCTCCAGGGGTATTTGCGGAACTGCCGTGCAGGTATCTGATGCCGCACAATTCTACCGAGCCGAAGAAAGGAGCTCTGCGGAGAAGCTCTTCTAGTCGCCATATCTGGCGCCAGATTATCCAGTGCCCTTTGCTAATCAACTGAAACAGCTGATCGAACTGCATAGGGTGGCCGAACTAGCCATGAAGGATTTAATTATCCGGCTATGGCCCGCCGAGGTGATTCCCAGCAGCTACTTCAGGCTTGTGAAGTGGCTTGTAAGCGCCTGCCCTCGACTTGAAGTCATCAAGCGGTCGGTCTGTATGGAAGGCGTGTGAATGGCCTTCGCCCGTGCAAAGGTGCACTGGGCGAAGATGGATGCCAAAAAGCTGATGACCGAAGCTGATGACCGAAGGACCACCTGCGGGAAGGAGCACCGCAAGCCCGAGTTATATTATGACAGTGTCCTGAAAGGATCCCGCCTTGTAGCGGAGCAATGTGCTAAGGATATTATATTCCCATGAATACATTCATGCTATCGTATGTAGTGTTGAACAAGGTCATTTATATGATATAATGCCTATTAGTTGAAAATTTTACCTCCTGTGCGGCCGTTTTATATGTTAATCCTGAGAGTTGGCCAGTCGTCGGCTTCTGCCCCCATGTAGGAAGTACGGGGGTGTTCGGGATAAACCTGTGCACTCTTTACCCCAGTTTTGGGTCCTTGAAGGAGGTGTTCAGTGCAATGAACCAGGCAATCGGACTATAAGGCTTTATCATCCTCACTTAGCCATAGGAGTTTGATAAAAGAAAGATAGGCGCAACCCTTGTTGTTCGGAAGACCGCACTAGGGGCTCCATAAGCACCTTATCGGAAGAAAAAGCTGACCCATCGCACACTGCATTAGTTATTGCATAATGCGGAAGAAATCCTTAAAGATTTTGTAACTTCTCGAACAGCTGACTAGCTCTCGCCGTATCATGACAGTCAGTTTTCGGCTTTCTCTACTGAGGCGCTCATCCGGAAGAACCGGGACACAATCGCAGTAGTTCTCCCTTTACTACCCTAGCCAATATAGTGGAACGTAGGGTAGCAAGCACAGGAGCCGGGCAACCCAACTATTGACCCAAGACATGATTCGGAGCCGATGAATATAATGCTATAAGTTCGGGGTGTCGAACGACCATGAAGGTATTCAGACTTTATTGCCGTATTATGGGTACATCGAGGCCCCTATCATATTAAGGCGTACCGTAGTGTACAGATGCCATTTGACAAAGAATATCAATAAGAAAGAACAGCAAGTAAGCGTCATATAAAGCCACATGTTGTAATTGATTAATATGTCGAGGCGTACGAGTACAAGTAGTACGATAAAAAGAAATATGACTTCAGAACCTGCTGAGACCAGGGGGGCTGTGTGCGGATCCGGGTAATAATCAGATGGTCGTCAAGGGGAATACCTAAGGATTCCCTTACGCGTTCAAGTTGTTTCCCTCCTTGGTATGTTCATCCCTTCATGGGTCTGGTCGCCATGTTGCCAGTGATGGCCTACACAAAAGTGGACCTGCAAAGAAAATGCGAAAAATATTTGTGTGCCACAGAGCGGTTAGGCCGCATTGTATGGCCTAACCTAGCTTTGCCTCCGCCTACCGCCGGAGTGGTTAATTAAGCTCTTGACGAGCTGGGCTATCGCACCGCGGAGTAGTTCAGACTCTTTTGACGGTGTCCGGGAACTTGTCTGTCGAATGAAGGTTCGATTGAAAAATGCCACTCCGCACTTCTACTGTTAAGGCGGTGGTGTGCTCTTCACTACGGAGGGAGCGTTCAGCTTTTCCATTAACTGTTATGACGCCGCATGGACTGGGCATTTTGAGCTTAAGATAAGCATAATGTGGCACCGCGTTGAATTGAGCGAACGCGGTTTGTCTGAGCAGTGCATGATAGCTGCTGCGAAAAGGGACGATATCAAAGATTAACTCTTCATTACGGTAGTTATCCGGGGGTCCGAAGACTACTTCCAGAGTGATGGAGCCTGTAAAGCAGGCCTCCATGCCTGGTATCACACCTTTAAAGGTAGTTTTAGTGGGTTTGATCTTTGAAGGATCGATACCCATCTTGCGCACTGTATCCTGATAAAGCAGGTTCAGACTGCAGCCTCCGTCCATAAGGACTCGTGTGAGGTGGAATCCGTCAATTATTGGGTCAAGGACTAATGCGTCTGAGTCGCCCTGACAGATATTGGCCAGACGATCCTTGCAGTCAAAGATGATCGGGCTAGATGACCATAGGTTATATTTTGGGGCGACTGGCTCCGTAGCGTCGACATCCCTAAGTGTGCGCCTCCACTCCCGCTTGGGAATATGGGTGGCGTTTATCATATTCATTGTTTTATTTTGCGAGGGAAACTTCTTTTGCCCTCCTGTGTTCGGTTGCCGGGGCTCCTCGTCGTCGTCATCGCTTTGCTCCCCCTTCTCCTTGTTTTCGGCACCTGAATTTGCCGGCTTGTTTAAAGACCCAGCATTCTTTGTTGGTATGATTGGCTATTGTTCCTGGGGTGCCGTGAATTTGGCATGGACGGTCGAGTATACGGTCCAGACTAGACGTGCCCGGACTATTTCTTTTGAATTGTTTCTTTCTTTGACCGGTATTACAGCCGCTGAATCCGGCATTGACGGTCGTGTCTTCGGCGTTGTCGCCATTATTTTGACGTTTGTGTTGTTGTGTCGGGGCTTGCCGTTGTTATCTCTTGGTTCAGAAGTCCCAGTCTTGCTTGTGGCGATGTTGCTACGAGCTAGCCAGCTGTCCATGCCCACACATAAGCGGGTCATGAGTGTTGTGAGGGCTGCCATGGATTTCGGCCTCTCTTGGTCAAGGTGTTGGGCAAGCCACTCGTCATGGATGTTATGCTTAAAGGCCGCTAGGGCTTCTGCATCCGGACAGTCAATGATTTGGTTCTTTTTAGTTAAGAACAGCGTCCAGAATTTCCTGCCCGACTCTCCGGGCTGTTGGGTTATGTGACTTAAGTCATCATCGTCCGGTGGTCACACATAAGTGCCCTGGAAGTTGTCGAGGAATGCGTCTTCTAGGTTCTCCCAACTGCCGATGGAGTTTGCCAGCAGACTATTCAGCCAATGCCGAGCTGGTCCGTTGAGTTTTAGTGGGAGGTACTTGATGGCATGTAGATCAACGTTGCAGGACATGTGAATGTGGAGAAGGAAATCTTCGATCCATACCACGGGGTCTGTTGTCCCGTCGTATGGTTCGATGTTCACGGGATTAAACCCTTCTGGGATTCCATGCTCCATTACTTCGTTAGTGAAGCATAGGGGGTGTGTGGCACCTCTGTGCCGGGCTACATCGAGATGCAGTTCGGATGAGTCTGGTCTGCTGTATTCGGCCCATAGGATTTGTATTTGGTACATCCGGTGTGGCGATCATCATCACGTGTTAGGGCACGCCCCCGTGATCCGTAGATAGATCTTGACTGTCTTGTTTTGTTTTCCAATTCGTCTCGCAGGTCATGCGTGTAGCCAAGGGCCTTTGTGTTTTTATTTGTTCGGCGACGGGGTGCTGACTGTTGTTCGGGTTGATATGCCGCTTTGTCTCGGCCACGAGGTGGTCGATTAGCCGCATCCTGCACTGGTAGTATAGGATCTAGTGCCTCGTCCTCGAATTGAGGTAACAACCTGCGCCTCGGGTAACTTTTGGTTGAGCGCTCGAGTCCGTATTCCTCGGCTGCCAGGACTTTAGTCCATCTGTCAGTGAGGAGATCTTGATGAGCTTTAAGCTTCTGTTTTTTCTTCAGGCTCTTTGCAGTGGCTATAAGCCTGCGCTTGAAGCTCTCTTGCTCGATGGGATCCTCAGGCACGGTAAATTCTTCATCGCCGCCGAGTCTTCATCCATTGCCTGTTCATTAGGGATACCTTGCCCATCCTCCAGTCCGGCCTGCTCGAGGCTTTGCTGGGCGGGATGGTTTTTGTCTTCGGCATCATCCGGAATGCTATTGTCTCTTGTGCCGGTATCGCTGTTTTTGCTATGGAGGGATTTAGAGCGGCGCCGCTGACGTTGGCGCTTGGGTTGCTTCTCAAGAGGATCATCCTCCGTTGCATCCTTTAGATCTTCGCCATTGTTTTCTTTGGGTGTGTCCACCATATATATGTCGTATAATGAGGTGGCTGTCCAGCGCCCTGTGGGTGGTGGTTCCTGTTCTTCTCCGGCATCGTCATCCATACCGTCGATTTCTTCGGAGTCGAAATCAAGCATGTCGGTTAAGTCATCGACAATGGCTATTAAGTGGGTGGTGGGTGGGTAACGAATTCCTTCGTCGTCCACTTCCCACTCAAGCCGGACATAGTTCGGCCAAGAGTCTCCTAACAGGGAGAGAGATTTTAATGAGTTTAGCACGTCGCCCAAGGGCGAGTGCTGAAAGATATCCGCGGAGCTAAACTCCATGACCGGTGCCCAGTTAGATCCGATGGGCATGGATGTACGCGGTTCAGACCCTATGACCGGAGATGAGTCCGAGGGTCCGATGACACAGAGCTCCTTAGAAGTGAAATCTGTGTTCGCCTCTATCGCCGCTGAGTGTGCGGCCTCCGTGGTGGGGTCCATCCTCCCGTCCTCGGATGGCACGATCTGCTCGGGATTTAAAGCCGGGGCAACTGCAGGTGTGATCTCATGAACACCGTCCGATGGCAGATCTAGGTCATGCTCGTCGCGACTGCAGGGGCACCTTTAATGGGCTCGAATCCGTCGAAGATCAAGTCTCCGCGGATGTCAGCAGTGTAATTCAGGCTTCCAAACCTGACCTGATGGCCAGGCGCGTAGCTATCGATCTGCTCCAGATGGCCAAGCGAGTTGGCCCGCAGTGCGAAGCCGCCGAATACGAAGATCTGTCCGGGGAGGAAAACCTCACCCTGGACCGCATCATTGTAGATGATCGAAGGGGCCATCAAGCCTTATGGTGAAGACACAGTGAAACTCTCAATGAAAGCACCAATGGCGGTCTCAAAACCGGCGGATCTCGAGTAGGGGGTCCCGAACTGTGCGTCTAAGGCTAATGGTAACATGAGGCAGGGGACACAATGTTTACCCAGGTTCGGGCCTCTCTATGGAGGTAATACCCTACTTCCTGCTTGATTGATCTTTATGATATGAGTATTACAAGAGTTGATCTACCACGAGATCGTAGAGGCTAAACCCTAGAAGCTAGCCTATGATTATGATTGTTGTTCTCCTACGGACTAAACCCTCCGGTTTATATAGACACCGGAGGGGGTTAGGGTTACACAGAGTCGGTTACAGAGAAGGGAATCTACATATCCGAACTGCCATGCTTGCCTTCCACGCAAAGGAGAGTCCAGCCCGGACATGGGATGAAGTCTTCAGTCTTGTATCTTCATAGTCCAACAGTCCGGCATAAGCATATACTCCGGTGGCGCCCCCTTTCCCTAGTCCAATTCAGCCTCCCCCTTGTGGGGGGCGCACCAGCCCCTTGTGGGCTGGTTAGACTCCCTCCCATGGCCCATATGGCCGATATCTTCCTCCGGGGGGTTCCGATAACTCTTTCGGTACTCCGGTTTGTACCCGAGACACTACGGAACCCTTCCGGTGTCCGAATACCACCTTCCAGTATATCAATCTTTACCTCTCGACCATTTCGAGACTCCTCATCATGTCCATGATATCATCTGGGACTCTGAACAAATTTCGGTCATCAAAAACACATAACTCATAATACAAATCATCATCGAACGTTAAGCATGCGGACCCTACGGGTTCGAGAACTATGTAGACATGATCGAGACACATCTCCAATCAATAAACAATAGCGGAAATTGGATGCTCATATTGGCTCCTACATATTCTACGAAGATCTTTATCGGTCAAACCGCACAACGACATACGTTGTTCCCTTTGTCATCGGTATGTTACTTGCCCGATTTTCGATTGTTGGTATCTTCATACCTAGTTCAATATCGTTACCGACAAGTCTTTTTACTCGTTCCGTAATGCTTCATCCCACAACTAACTCATTAGTCACATTGCTTGCAAGGCTTATAGTGATGAGCATTACAGAGAGGGCCCATAGATACCTCTCCGATACACAGAGTGACAAATCCTAATCTTGATCTATGCCAACCCAGCAAACACCTTTGGAGACACCTGTAGAGCATCTTTATAATCACCCAGTTATGTTGTGACGTTTGATAGCACACAAGGTGTTCCTCTGGTATTCGGGAGTTGCATAATCTCATAGTCAGAGGAACATGTATAAGTCATGAAGAAAGCAATAGCAATAAAACTTAACGATCATAATGCTAAGCTAATGGATGTGTCTTGTCCATCACATCATTCTCTAATGATGTGATCCCGTTCATCAAATGACAACACACGTGTATGGTCAGGAAACATAACCATCTTTAATTAATGAGCTAGTCAAGTAGAGGCATACTAGGGACACATTGATTTGTTTATGTATTCACACATGTACTAAGTTTCCGGTTAAAATAATAAACATTTATCATGATATAAGGAAATATAAATAACAACTTTATTATTGCCTCTCGGGCATATTTCCTTCAGTCTCCCACTTGCACTCGAGTCAATAATCTAGTTCACATCGCCATGTGATTTAAAACCAATAGTTCACATTTGTATGTGATTAACACCCATAGTTTACATCGCCATGTGACCAACAACCAAACGGTTTACTAGAGTCAATAATCTAGTTCACATCGCTTTGTGATTAACACCCAAAGAGTACTAAGGTGTGGTCATGTTTTGCTCGTGAGAGAAGTTTAGTCAACGGGTCTTCTAAATTCAGAGCCATATGTAGTTTGCAAATTTTATATGTCTACAATGCACTGCATGGAGCTACTCTAGCTAATTTCTCCCACTTTCAATATGTATCCAAATTGAGACTCTTAATGATCAACGTAACTCTTTACAACGAACTCTTTATCACCTCCACAACCGAGAAATACTTCCTTAGTCCTCTTAGGTAACTAAGGATAAGTTTGACCGCTATACAGTGATCCTCTCCTGGATCACTATCGTACCCCTTGCCAAACACATAGCAAGGCACACAACTGGTCTGGTACATAGCATGGCATAATTTATAGAACCTATGACTGAGGCATAGGGAATGACTTTCATTCTCTTTCAATCTACTACCATGGTCGGGCTTTGAGTCTTACTCAACTTTACACCTTGTAATACACGCAAGAACTCCTTCTTTGACTGATCCATTTTCAACTCTTTCAAAAACTTGTCAAGGTATGTACTCATTGAAAAAATCTTATCAAGCGTCTTGATCTATCTCTATAGATTTTGATGCCCAATATGTAAGCAGCTTCACCGAGGTCTTTCATTGAAAATCTCCTTTCAAACTCTCCTTTCTGCTTTCCAGAAAATTCTACATCATTTCGGATCAATAATATGTCATTCACATATACTTATCAGAAACGTTGTAGTGCTCCCACTCACTTTCTTGTAAATACAGGCTTCACCGCAAGTCTTTATAAAACTATATGCTTTGATCAACACATCAAAGCATATATTCCAACTCCGAGATGCTTGCACCAGTCCATAGATGGATCGCTGGAGCTTGCGCACCTTGTTATTACCTTTAGGATCAACAAAACCTTCTAGTTGCGTCATATATAACTCTTCTTTAAGAAATTTCCATGTAAGGAATGCAGTTTTGACATCCATTTGCCAGATTTCATAAAATATAGCAATTGCTAACATGATTCGGATGGATTTAAGCATCGCTACAATTGAACAAAGTGTGGACTCTGGTGGACTTGCTCGATGATAGGCAAGCCATAGAAAATAAATGGATCTTGAAGAGGAAGACGGACGCTGATAGTAGTGTTACTATCTACAAAGCTCAACTTTTCACAAAAGGTTTTTGACAAGTTAAGCTTTGTAGATAGTAACACTACTATCATCGAGAAAGTCCACCAGAGTCCACACTTTGTTCTCACACATGGATCCCATCACAGATTTCATGGCCTCAAGCCATTTTGCAGAATCTGGGCTCATCATCGCTTCCTCATAGTTCGTAGGTTCATCATGGTCTAGTAACATGACTTCCAAAATAGGATTACCGTACCACTCTGGTGCGGACCATACTTTGGTTGACCCACGAGGTTCGGTAGTAACTTGATCTGAAGTTTGGTGTAGTAATCACTGGAACTGATTTTTGTGATGAACTACTTTCCAATTCGGGAGAAGGTACAATTACCTCATCAAGTTCTGCTTTCCTCCCACTCACTTCTTTCAAGAGAAACTCCTTGTCTAGAAAGGATCCATTATTAGCAACGAATATCTTGCCTTTGGATCTGTGATAGAAGGTGTACCCAACAGTTTCTTTTGGGTATCCTATGAAGACACATTTCGACGATTTGGGTTCGAGCTTATCAGGTTGAAGCTTTTTCACATAAGCATCACAGCCCCAAACTTTAAGAAACGACAGCTTAGGTTTGTTGCCAAACCACAGTTCATACGGTGTCGTCTCAACGGATTTTGACGGTGCCCTGTTTAACGTGAATGCTGTTGTCTCTAATTCATAATCCCAAAACGATAGTGGTAAATCGGTAAGATACATCATAGAGCACACCATATCTAATAAAGTGTGGTTACGATGTTCGGACACACCATTACGCTGTGCTGTTCCAGGTAGCGTGAGCTGTGAAACTATTCCACATTGTTTTAAATGAAGGCCAAACTCATAACTCAAATATTCACCTCCACGATCAGATTGTAAAAACTTTATTTTTTTGTTACAGTGATCCTCCACTTCACTTTCAAATTCATTGAACTTTTCAAATGTTTCAGACTTGTGTTTCATTAAGTAGATACACCCATATCTGCTCAAATCATCTGTGAAGGTCAAAAAATAATGATACTTGCCACAAGCCTCAACACTCATCGGACCGCATGCATTGGTATGTATTATTTCCAATAAGTCATTAGCTCGTTCCTTTGTTCCGGAGAATGGAGTTTTAGTCATCTTGCCCATAAGGCAAGGTCCGGAAGTATCAAATGATTCATAATCAAGTGATTCCATAAGCCCATCAGCTTGGAGTTTCTTCATGCGCTTTGCACCAATATGACCTAAACGGCTGTGCCACAAGTATGTTGCACTATCATTATCAACTTTGCATCTTTTGGCATCAATATTATGAATATGTGTATCACTATGATCGAGATTCAATAAACCATCAACATTGGGTGTATGACCATAGAAGGTTTTATTCACGTAAATAGAATAACAATTATTCTCTCTCTTAAATGAATAACCGTATTGCAATAAACATGATCTAATCATAATCATGCTTTAAGAGAAACACGAAATAACATTTATTTAGGTCAACTCTAATCCCGAAAGTATAGGGGGTGTGCGATGATGATCATATCAATCTTGGAACCACTTCCAACATACATCGTCACTTCACCCTCAAGTAGTCTCTATTTATTCTGCAACCACTAGTACACATCGGTGATATACAAACGGTTTTTAACCCCTGAGGGAGTCCTAGATTAGGGGATCCTCGGACAGCTGGACTGTATGCTTATGCCGGACTGTTGGATTATCAAGATACAAGATTGAAGACTTCGTCCCGTGTCCGGGTGGGACTCTCCTTTGCGTGGAAGGCAAGCTTTGCAAATCGGATATGTAGATTTCCTTCTCTGTAACCGACTCTGCGTAACCCTAGCCCCCTCCGTGTCTATATAAACCGGAGGGTTTAGTCCATAGGACAACAACAATCATAATCATAGGCTAGCTTCTAGGGTTTAGCCTCTACGATCTCGTGGTAGATCTACTCTTGTAAAACAAATATCATCAAGATCAATCAAGCAGGAAGTAGGGTATAACCTCCATAGAGAGGGCCCGAACTTGGGTAAACATTGTGTCCCCCGCCTCCTGTTACCATTAGCCTTAGACACACAGTTCGGGATCCCCTACCCGAGATCCGTCGGTTTTGAGACCGACATTGGTGCTTTCATTGAGAGTTCCACTGTGTCGTCATGGAAAGGCTTGATGGCTCCTTCAATCAACTACAACGATGCGATCCAGGGTGAGGTTTTCCTCCCTGGACAGATCTTCATATTCGACGGCTTCGCACTACGGGCCAACTCGCTTGGCCATCTGGAGCAGATTGATAGCTATGCCCCTGACCATCAGGTCAGGTTTGGAAGCCTGAACTACACTGCCGACATCCGCGGAGACTTGATCTTCGACGGATTCGAGCCCATGACAGGTGCGCTGTACAGCCACGATGAGTATGACTTAGATCTGCCATCGAACGGTGTTTGGGAGATCACACCTGCAGCTGCCCCGGTTCTAAATCCGGAGTAGACCGTGCCATCCGAGGACGGTGGATGGACCCCGCCATGGAGGCCGCACACTAAACGGCGATAGAGCCGAACACGGATCTCACTTCCAACGAGGTCTGTGTCAACGGACCTCCGGACTCGTCTCCGGTCATAGGTTCTGAACCGCGTACAACCGTGCCCGTCGTATCTAACTGGGCACCGATTATGGAGTTTAGCTCCACGGATATCTTTCAGCACTCGCCCTTGGGTGATGTGCTAAACTCATTAAAATCTTTCTACCTGTCAGGAGACTCTGGACGAATTATGTCCGGCTTGAGTGGGAAGCGGACGATGAAGAAATTCGTTACCCACGCACCACCCACTTAATAGCCACTGTCGATGACTTAACCGACATGCTTGATTTCGACTCTGACGACATCGACGGTATGGACGACGATGCCGGAGAAGAACTGGAACCACCGCCCATAGGGCGCTGGACGGCCACCTCATCATATGATATATATATATATATATATATATATGGTGGACACACCCACAGGAGATAATGGCGAGGATCAGAACACAGCGGAGGATGATCCTGTTGAGAAGCAAACCAAGCATTGACGTCATCGGCACCGCTCTAAATCCCACCCTAGCAAAAACAGCGATACCGCACAAGAGACAATATCATCTTGGTATCAGAGCCACATTGATCACGTATTTGGAGCCCCTACCCCTTGTTTTCTAGCTTGATTTTGTTGTGTTCTTCCCCAATTTTGAAAATCCCCACCAAAAATAGCCCCAATTTTTTGTGATTTGTTGGTGTGATGAAGTATTGTTGGATTTGATCCATCGATTTGCTTTGCCACGCATGGATCTAGCTTTTCCCCACCTTCTCCATCATTTCCATTCACAAAATCGCTCAGATTTGACCAAATTCCCCACCTCCACCATGAACTCGAGCTGTTCATCCCGTGCCCGAAATCGCTAGGCATCGGACGACCGTTACCCACCGTACGTCTGACGACCGGACGACTGCTCCCCACCAGACATCCGCTGATCCCTGACTAAACTAAAAGAAATTCAGTTCGGCCACCACCACCTCTCCACCTTCCACCACCATTTGCGAACTCCGATACCACCATCACTTAACGCTACCACCTCCAACAATATTAACCCATTTTGGTCTTTGAGATTTTGAGTTGTGGTTCCCGTGTCCTATTGTGTTTCAACTATATAGGTAAGGTTCGGCATCAACATCACCACCGCTCATCTTCGCCAAGGACTCGTCATCGCCAACAATCGTACGTACTTACAAACAACTACCGCGACGGTAACCTCGATGACATCTTTGTCTATTCCATGCCATTGCATTGATAACCACATAGCCTTACTTTTGCGTTGCTTACCCACGGAGACTAGCCTTTGAGTATTGCCGGCAACATGACTTGTGCACATTAGTGATCATACTTCCCATAGGATACATACCATAGCATCATGGTGCATATCTTGGTCTCATCTTTTGTGTCACAAAGTTTTCATCGCATATACACAATTGCTATCTTGGTTCGTGAAGTTTTGCATGAGAAAGTGAAAGAGCCAAACAAGCTTTTAAGCAAAAGGGAAAGATTAGCAAACAGCTTATAAGCAAGAACCATAGCATCATACTACATTAAGATTGTCATATCTGATCATCTTGGATCATACCATCGGAATACCATACACATAGCATACTTGGGATAGAAGTCGTTGCATTTTTTGCTTAAGTAGGTTGTGCACAAGTTCCATATCCGCCTATTGTGCAATTGTGCTAGTGTCTCTCTAGTGTTGTGCAACAAGAGCATTTTTGTGGCTTCCACATTTTGGCTCATTCCTTGGTTGCACGACCCCATTTATCTATTTGCGTGTGTGTTCCATGTACCATATCTTGCTAGTGGTCTACTTGCTGCATTTGCAAATTTGTGAAGATTTTCCAACTTTATTGAGGCTCACTAACAATTGCATCAATTTTTGTGCCACCATCCTAACCAAGCTCCACCATAAGCTTTTATTTGTGTAGGTGTGAGACCCGACAAGAATTGGTACCAATTGTGCTATTTCCTTGTTCCACATTTGAGTGATCATTGATCCATCTTCAACATCGGTCAAGGTACATTTGGTACAAGTTCTTCTGTTTCTCCCACTCACATATTTGCTTGGAATGATGGATAGGCCAAGTTCTTCTAGCAACCCACTCTTCATCGAGCAAGACGACGACATGTCATCCTATGTCACCAAGAGCCACCTCTTCGATGCACAACAAGTTTTGCATCAAGAACAACAAGCAATGAGCGACCGCATAGACAATCTTGCGACCGACTTGCGATTCTCCGAGCAACGAACAAGAGACTACTTCGACAACAAGCTCGACACTCAAAAACAAGAAAACGATGCAAGAATAGACGAGATCCGTGCCTTATTGGTGAACCACCATTCTTCCACTTCTTCCTACTCAAGATGGAGCCGCTCGAGTCGACACTCTGATGACACCCTCTCCGGCTCAAGAACACCGACATCAAACACTCTATGTCGAGCCGCGCGTCAAGACCCTCAAGCAACTCGCAATCCTCTACACATCAATCATCCACAAGAGCACTTCGACGAGCAGGCACATCGTCATCATCAACACCAAGATCCTCTTGCACAAGCTCGAGAATGACAACATCAATGTCACCAAGAGGAAGAGCGAGTGCGACAACATCAAGACGAACAAGACGCCGAGGCTCAACGTCTTCAACAACAACAACATGAAGCATAAGCTCTTGAGGCCCAACGTGCCCTTCAAGAATCAGGTCGAGCCATTGCTAACCGCAACCGAGATAGGCGCAATCAAGAGGAAGCATTTCGCGAAGAATCCAAGAGCGAAACTACCAAGCAAGAGTGCATCGTCAAGTTCCTCAAGCTCCTCCACAATCTCGGCAACCTCCTCCACAACCTAAAGTTCATCTAGAGCTAGATGACTACGAAAATCATCCACGCCAAGAGCAACATGAGGTTGACAATCCTCCATGTCAAGGGCGTCATCATCACTCTCGACCCCAACACAATGAAGAGCAACGCTATGGCAAGCTCAAGTTCACCATGCCCAAGTTCAATGGAAGCAATGATCCCGAAGAGTGCCTTTCATGGGCATTGAAGGTCGACAAAATCTTTCGTTTGCACAACTGAAGAGAAGAAGATCGCTATGGCATCCCTTGAGTTCCAAGACTATGTGCTCATATGGTGGGAACAAGTCCTTGAGTGCCGAGAAGAAAAAGGTGAACTACCAATCACCACATGGGAGGAGATGAAAGATGTCATGCGTCCATGCTTTGTGCCAACCTACTACAACCACGATCTCTTGAAAAAGCTCCATGATAGAGGCAAAGGTGTCCCGTCTTTCGATGAGATGGTGGCTATCATTTTCTGTGGGAGTCGACCTTGACGATCCGACTACGAACGTGCGAGACGTCGCGCCTTAGCAATCGCTAAACCAACTTTGGAGGGGTTATTGACCACGCCGGAGCACGATCAACCTGACCACGAGGGTCTGTTTTCCTGCGAGCAAACAAAGAACAAGCAAGAAACTGAGATTGCAATCTGGATATTGCGAATATAAGAGGAAAGCTTTATTAATGAAGGTGGGGTTCTGTGACACCTTTTTCTGGTCGTTGAGCACAAACGAAGTACGCGAAGTTGTAGCTATGGCGAACTTTAATCTAAACAAAACCCAAAGTTTAAACGGTGCCCTAATGACTATATATATGGAGGAAGAGGGGGGGGGGAATTTCGTGGCCCTTGGTGGAGGGGTCCGAAACCCTATCTCTTGTTTCCCCACACATACGGACTCTAAAAATAGCCTATACTTATGTATTTCGAAATTACATGGGCCTGGCCCAATAAAAAGGCGACGCAGTACCTAGAATAGCCTCTGTACTAAATTTATGAATTGGCATCTTGTATATTTAGTCCAAGGCTTCATGCACTCGTTATGGTGGCTTCAAAGCCCTGAAATCATCACTTCCATGCTTGTTCTTGCTCCAATGTTCATCCTTGTCCAAGCTAGGCCCTTCATTTGTAAGCAAAACAATTGTATCCAATTTAGGACATGAGATATATACTGGTTCAGGCCACCATTGTGGTGTAATACCCTACTCCAGTGTGTGGTGTGGTGGATTGCCTCAGGGGCTGATGGTGAACAGTACAAAGGGAGAACAACCTAGCGAGAGGCTGCTCTTGAGCTGGTGTGATGAACTGCTGGGGCGAGTTCAGTCGCTTCTCTCTCTCTCTGACCGATCTGTTCTCTCGATCTCTAATCGATCTGTTCCCTCGATCTCTGATCGATCTATCTCTGACTGATCTGTTCACCCAATCTCTGATCGATCTTTTCAATCGATGCCTCTACCCTATGGTGGGTAGTCCTATTTATAGGGGGAGGCCCTGGGCCTCTTCCCAAATAATGAGCGGGAAGGGCGCCAACATTTGGCCATTTTGAAGGGGAACATCTGGTACACTTATCCTCACTAAAGTTGGTCTTCCGCTGCCAAAGGCTCTGACGATGACGCCGTCCAGGGCTCCACGATGACCTCCATCCTGTTATTCTGCTAGTCTTGGTCTTGTTGCACCGAAACGGTAACATTTGCCTGATGCCCTGGTATGTGCTTGCCTCCTTTGCACCGAAAGGGAAACAAGGACGCTGCGCAGGCCGGCGCCTGCCTGGCGCCCGCCTGGTCTTCGATCGTCATGGCTTGCATCACGGGCTCCTCGGGAGGTACCCCACCTTGATCTCTCCGCCTCCTCGTGAGCCTGCCTGGGGAGGCTGCTCCTGAGGAAGCTTCCTGCTGTCCGCCCCGCGAGGCTTGCCCCTCACGAGGGTCTTGAGCTTGAGCTGATGAAGCTAGGCTGTGTTGGGTCCCCACTTGAGTCGCGCCGCAGGCGGCAGGCAGGCAAGTCTGGGGACCCCCATTCCCAGAACGCCAACAGTAGCCCCTGGGCCCAAGGCGCGCTCGGACTTGGCCTAGCAGAGAAGCGAAGGGGCAAGTGCGAAGCGCCGCGGGCCCCAACAGCCTGCGGACTTGGGCGCCACGTGGCGGTTGATTGGACGTGGGCGCCTCCGCTTCCCCACGATGCCTCGGGTATCGCATGACTTGACAAGTCCCTGCATGCAAAAATGGGCCATGATTATCTGCGATCGTGGAGGCCGACGGTTGGCCTCATTCGGCTATAAGTACGGAACGGCGTGAGCCATTCCAGCTCATCTCTCCCTGCTACTCCTTTCTCCTCCCTGTCATTGCTTCACATCACGCCTATGGCACCAATTCGCCGGTTCTCTGCAGAAGAGAAGGGGAAGGCCCCCCGAGAGGGTCCCGATCCGCTTCCGCCATCAAAACGGCTAGTCCTCTGCCGCCAAGACGAGGGCGCGCGGCAGGAGGCATCGAGGCCCTGGTACGAGCTGCCACCGCCGGGGTTCCCTCTGCCCTTGTATGCTCGCATTGAGGGCTCTAGAGAAGATAGCGCCGAGCGACACCGACGGTGCCACCGTTGATGCCAGCGGGTCACGGCGGTGCGCGTCGTTCCTCCTGGAGTCTACGCCGAGGGCTCCTCTCGCGAGCTTGTGCTCCATGCTGCCATGCCTCCTCGATCTTGGATTTTCCTTCCTCCCTCCTTCGCCTTCGAGATCCCTCCGAGGGGGCCTCTTGAACTCTAGCTACAGCACGCCGACTGTAGTACCCCTGTGACCAGAGCAAAGGTTGAGGTTGTCGCCCCGGGCAAGGTCTTCATGACCCGTGGCTGGGGCGAGATCGCCCGGGTCTGCCGGACAGGGGGTACCCTCGTAATCCACCTCGACTACGATCGTGCCTCCTTGATACTCTTCAAGGTCTTCGACGCGGAAGGACGCCAGCTGGAATGCTGCCCCGAGAAGAGCAGCCAAGGCATCATCGTGGCGAGGACCAGACCCGCCAATCGTTTCCCCAGCAGCTCCTCAGGCGACAACGGAGGTGCCGAAGGGTCCAGCGACTCCGCGGAGCTTCACGCGACTCTGGAGACGAGCGACGACAGCTACGAGCCCCCGAGCTCATGTCGCACTCAGAGCAGGGCGGGCTCTTCAGGCCGCCGACGCCACTGATCTGGATGGGGTTGGCGCCGGTGCCTGATGGCCCACTGTTGTTGATGGCGTCTCCTGTGGAGGCGCGCGTAGTCAGCGCTCCTTAGGATTAGCACCTTTTGTTTCCTGCGGGAAATTGAAGTATCAACCCGCGGGGGTATGTGAGGCGCTGGCCATGTCTTTTGTGAATATTATATCCTCATGACGAATAAATGCGAGATGCGTGTCCTGTCCCGGCTTGGCTCCCCCTTTTTTCCTCACGAGGGCTTGGTCCTCTACGCTGACAGGTCCCGGTCCCCAGGCAGGCTTCAGCCGTCGCTGGTATGCCAGGTCGCGGTGCCGTGGTCAAGGCCAGGATGTGAGCACCCCAAGGTCCAGTAAGAGCCCCTGAGTCGCGATGCTCAGAGGTCTCCTTTAGCACTCAAGCAGCCTCCACTGGGCGAGAAAGGTAAGCAACGTTGCCGCGACAGAGCTGCAGTAGGCGAGGGTCAAGCGCTGAGTAGAATCAGTTTTCGCGTGACTTATCTCGTAGGTTTGGAGTAGTTTTCGTCGAGGTGCCGGGCCTGAGCGGCGGCAGCTGAGGTGCTGCTGGGTTAGGTCCTCGCAAGCTACTTCCATCTCCTCCGCGCTTTCCTTAACGCTCTACGACCTCAGGTCCCCGCCCTCGAGCGAGCTCAGCCACCGTTGGTATGACAGGTCGCGATGCCGTGGGTCAAGGCCAGGGGGTGAGGGTTGGAGAGCCAGTAAGAGCCCATGAGTCGCGATGCTCAGGTGCCCCCTTTTAACATGCAAGCGGATC
This sequence comes from Triticum aestivum, assembly GCF_018294505.1. Classification (NCBI taxonomy): domain Eukaryota; kingdom Viridiplantae; phylum Streptophyta; class Magnoliopsida; order Poales; family Poaceae; genus Triticum; species Triticum aestivum. The sequence continues at coordinate 309,186,318 of NC_057804.1, read as the reverse complement.
ATGCTGGAGAGAAGGAGAGAAGGCTCGCGACACCACCAGCGTTACTCCTGGAGCGGGTCTTGCATATCAATCACGAAGGGGAAACAAGGTTTGACGTCACGGTTTCCAGCCAACCTTCACAAGCCTCCGGAGCCCTGAGCCTCGGGAAGCTCTAGGGGTCCGGGCGGCTCCTCAAGGTCCATCTCCATATCCTGCAGGAACGCGTGGTGCCTGGCCACCTGAGCTTCCAGGATGCTCCTCATCAGGCGCTGGTGGGCAGCAGCCGCGTTCGGCAGGCCGAAAGGCATGCGAACGTAGCTATAAGGTGGACCCTCACAACGCCCCACGCGTGAAGGCCAGAGGCGCTCCTAAGACACGGCTCGGTTGAGCAATGGTACGTCGATGCAGACGCGCAGCCCACCACCCTCGTAGGGATGTCGGGCTACGGCGGGTAGGCGACGGCTGCCGCGCATGACTCTTGACTCCTGTAGCTCCTGAATGTTCCTCATGATGAACTCCTGAGGGTTTGGCCCTCCTTGCCTCATACCTTCCTGAGGGAAATGTGCCTTGAAGCACGCCTCCATGTGGTGCCCGAGCGCCTCCCTCATGACCTTGGCGAGGTCGGTGGCCCTCCAGGAGAGAGGCCCTGAGCCCTGCCCGAGGAGGGCGCTGGGCTCGCCTTCCTATGCGACAGAGGGTGGCGCCCCTTGAACAGGCGCGGATCCTGACGCATCGCCTCTAGAGGCGCCTTCATCGTGAGTGTTTGGGCCAGGTGAAGCCTTCTTCTTCTTGGGGTCCACCTTTGGGAGCCTCCTGCTCCTCTGATCTGGGTCTTCGATGGCCGAGGCCTGGAAGGCATGCTCAAGAGAACACACTGCATCCCTCTCCTCGCAAGGCACTGTGATGATTCCACTGCTTCCTGGCATCTTGAGGACATTGTAGCCATGGTGAGTCACTGCCATGAACTTGGCCAGAGCTGGGTACCCGAGGATGGCAATGTATGGCAGGCGAATGTGGGCGATGTCGAAGTCAATGAGCTCGGTGCGGTAGTTGTTGCGGTGCCCAAAGGTGACAGGAAGGCGAATTTGCCCTATTGGAATGGTGGAACCGTTAGTGACTCCTGAGAAAGGCTTGGTCGGCTGAAGCTGATCGTATGGCATTAGGAGATTGTTGAACGTCTCGACGGACAGGACGTTGAGTCCAGCTCCACCGTCGATGAGGGTCCTGGTGACTTGCACATTGCTGATGACTGGGGAACAAAACATCGGGAGGACTCCGTTCGTTGCTGCGCACTTGAGCTGATCCGCTGAGCTGAACGTGATAGCGCACGCAGACCACGTGAGAGGGCGCGTGGCTTCAAGTTTGGGGAGGACTGCATTCACCTCGCGAGCAAACTGCTTGAAGATGCGTTGAGAGGCTGGGGCCTGAGCGCCGCCCAGGATGCAAGCGATTGCGCATGGCTCCTGGAAGCCCCCAGCCCCCTCGTCCTGGTGATGGTCTTCATTCCTCCTTGGCGGTGGTGGCAGAGGAGGGAGGCCTGCATTGCCTTGAGGGCGGTCCTCACGAGGCTGATTCCTCCAACCTCCCTCGCGAGGCTGGTCCTACTAGCGGTCCTCGCGAGGTCGATCACGCCTCCCTTGGTGAGGGCCACGGTCTTCCCATCGTCCTCCACCTCTTCCTCCTCCTTGGCCATAGCCCCGATCGTTGCGGTCGGGGCTTCGGCCAATTCGCCCATCTCGCACGGCCCTGAGCTCTTGACATCCATTGGTGTTGTGGGTGTGGAGGTCGTGGTACACGCAGTACGGGCTGCCCTTGGATGACTCAGGCTGATCCCTGCCTTGCTTAGTGTCTGGCTCTGCTGCGAGCATAGCAGCCCCCTTGCGCTTCATGTCCTTGACCTTGGGCTTCTTCTCTTCTGGGTCGGCAGCCGGAAGCTCGAGGAGGGAGAGGCGCCCTTCCTCAGCCGTGGCGCACTTGGTCGCCAAGTTGAACAGCTCCAGGGATGTGCACAGGTGTTCATGGATTGCTAGCTCCTCTTTCATCTTGATGTCATGCACGCCATCGGAGAAGGCTGAGATGATGGCCTCCTCAGTCACCCTGGGGATCTTGAGGCGGGTGTTGTTGAAGCGCTAGATGTACTTCGGCATGGTCTCTCCTGGCTGTTGCTTGATGCGGCACAGGTCACTCATGGCCGAGGGCCGGTCACGAGTGCCTTGGAAGTTGGCGATGAAGCGGGTGCGCATCTCGTCCCAGTAGGAGATCGTGCCACGAGCCAGGTTCAGGAGCCAGGTGCGGGCACCGTCCTTGAGTGCTATGGGAAACCAATTCGCCATGACCTTCTCGTCTCCGTTGGCGGCTTCGATACCCAGCTCGTAGAGCTAGAGGAACTCCGCGGGGTCTGCGGTGCCGTCGTAGCGAGGGGGCAGGTCCGACTTGAACTTGCCGGGCCATGCGACGCTACGCAGCTCGGTGGTGAAAGCGCGGCAGCCTGCGGTGGCCACCGGAGCTCTCTGCTGATGCGGGGCTTGCTCCTGGAGATTCCTGCGCATCGCTGCCTGGAGCAGCGCGGGGTCTTGACGTGGCGGTGCAGGGATGCGGTCGTAGCGCTCCGGTGCTGGGATAACGCGCGCACCTTCTTGGGGGCGAGGGATCTCTTGGCAGCTCCTTTCTTGTCGCGCAGGCACCGGACGTGGTGGGTCTCGTCCTAGGGCCGCGCACCTTGGAGACAGGGCGCCTTCTTGGGGAGGAGGCAGTGGAGGCACCTCCTGCTCCTCGCCTCCTGCGTAGGATGGAGGGCGAGGCAGGGAGAGGGACGGCATGGGAGAGCCCCCTGTGGCGCTGACGAGCTCGGTGATGTGGGCGAGCCAGTCCTCGTAGAGGTCGTCGATGGGACGGTAGTGCAGAAGCTCATGCGCCAGGAGTAGTGCGGCATGGGCGTCCGCGGGGGCGCGACGGGCATGGGACGACGAACCGGCTAGAGTCAGCATCGGGGTGGCGGTGCGGCCATCGCGCCGCACCGAATGATGCAGGGACAAGGCCTGCTGCTCGTTCCCCGCCAGGCCGGTGGCGGTGTTGGCGGCAGGCGACGGGGAATGACGGGGGCGTCCACCGACGGGCGCCGTCTGGGCGACGCAGGTGGTGAGAGCAGCCCGACGCTCGGTGCGAGCTCGGCGAGTGTCAGCCATGGACACGGCGGAAGATCAGACGCGACTAGCGGAAGAAAGATTCCGGAGCACCCCTACCTGGCGCGCCGAATGTCGGATTTCGGGTTCCGGCAGACCCTTGAGGTTCGAACACTAGGGTACGCACGAAGATCGTTCCCCTACCAGCTCACGTCTCGAAGTCTCGCAAGGGATCTAGGCTAGAAAGAAGAACACACAAGGGACATGAGATTTATACTGGTTCAGGCCACCATTGTGGTGTAATACCCTACTCCAGTATGTGGTGTGGTGGATTGCCTCAGGGGCTGATGGTGAATAGTACAAAGGGAGAACAGCCTCGCGAGGGGCTGTTCTTGAGCTAGTGCGATGAACTGCTTGGGCGACTTCAGTCGCTTCTCTCTCTCTCTGATCGATCTGTTCTCTCGATCTCTGATCGATTTGTTCCCACGATCTCTGATCGATCTATTCACACGATCTCTGACCGATCTGTTCACCCGATCTCTGATCGATCTGTTCACTCGATGCCTCTACCCTGTGGTTGCTAGTCCTATTTATAGGGGGAGGCCCTGGGCCTCTTCCAAATAATGAGCGGGAAGGGCGCCAACAATTGGCCATTTTGAAGGGGAACATCTGGTAAACTAATCATGACTAAAGTTGGTCTTCGGCTGCCAAAGGCTTTGACGATGATGTCGTCCTAGGCTCCACGATGACCTCCATCCTGCCGTTCTGCTAGTCTTGGTCTTGTTGCACCGAGACGGTAACCTTTGCCTGATGCCTTGGTAGGTGCTTACCCCCTTTGCATCGAAAGGGAAACAAGGATGCTGCGCAGGCCGGCGTCCGCCTGGCGCTTGCCTGGTCTTCGATCGTCATGGCTTGCGTCACAGGCTCCTCGGGAGGTACCCCGCCTTGATCTCTCCGCCTCCTCGTGAGCGTGCCTGGGGAGGCCGCTCCTGCGAAAGCTTCCTGTCGTCCGCCCCGCGAGGCTTGGCCCCTCGCGAGGTTCTTGAGCTTGAGCTGATGAAGCTGGGCTACGTTGGGCCCCCACTCGAGCCACGCCGCAGGCCGTAGGCAGGCAAGTCTGGGGACCCCGTTCCCAGAACGCCGACAAGCTCTAGTAATTGGTCCAATATGTATAGCAGCAGGGGCTGTGGGTGTAACAATGGTATTTATGTCCTCATGACTCCAACTCCTGAAGCAAGAACAAAGAGTGTTGAAGAATACTACAAGGAAATGGAGATTGCCATGATAAGAGCCAATGTCACGGAAGATGATGAGCAAACTATGGCCCGTTTCTTGAATGGCCTCAATCATCCCATCAAGAAGATCGCCGACTTCCAACCCTACTCCAACCACACTGAGCTCGTGCATCAAGCTACCAAAGCGGAACGTCAAGTGCAAGATGACTTAAAGTACGCCAAGTACTGATAGAAGGCACTATCCAAGTTGTGCATACGGTCAAAGTCTCTTTCAAAATTGGAGCATATGAAGATACTTTGGAGTGTGATGTCGTCCCGATGTCCATTTGCCACCTCCTTGTTGGTCAGCCATGGCAATTTGATCGAGGCGTCATCCACAACGGCCATACCAATCACTATAGCTTCAAGATGAAAGGCAAGGAGTACGTGCTATGACCTTTGTCTCCAAGTCAAGTAATCGCCGACAAGCAAGCCACCCATCATGGAGAAAAGAGTGAGAGAGTGACCCACCCAAAAGAGAGTGAGCACCACAAGCAAAAATCGAGTGCCTCCAGCGACAAGAAAACTTAGTCCTATTTGCCACCAAAAGTGAGATGAGAGGAGTGTGTGAGAACCCGTCAAGTGTTATGCACTATGTCCTCATGTGGAAGGACGAAGCACCAAAAATTAACACCTCTCACGATCTACCTTTAGTGTTGTCTTCTCTTTTGCAGGAATTCCAAGATGTTTTCCCCGATGAGCTACCTCCGGGTCTACCTCCACTATGAGGCATTGAGCACCGAATCGACCTCATCCCCAGAGCACCTCTACCTAACAAAGCTCCCTACCGCGTCAACCCCGAGGAAACTAAGGAGATCCCATGGCAAGTGCAACAACTCATTGATAACGGTCAAGTACATGAAAGCTTGAGCCCTTGTGTCGTTCCGGTCATACTTGTTCCAAAGAAAGACGGTACTTATCGCATGGTTTCCGATTGTCGTCCCATCAATGCTATCACAGGTAGATATCGTTACCCTATTCCACACTTAGATGATATGCTTGATGAGCTTAGCGGATCCACCATTTTCTCTAAGATTGATCTTAAGAGTGGCTACTATCAAATACGCGTCCAAGAAAGTGATGAATGGAAAACCTCATTTAAGACCAAATTTGGCTTATATGAATGGCTAGTTATGCCAATGGCTTTATTCGAAGATCCCGGTACATTCATGGGAGTCATGCACTTTGTTCTTCGTCCCTATATTGGTGTATTTGTTGTGGTCTATTTTGATGATATTCTTGTCTTTAGCAAATCCCTCAAAGATCATGTGAACCATCTTAGAACCATGTTGCAAACCCTTAGGAAAGAGCGACTTTATGCTAATACGGACAAATGCCTTTTTCGTGTTGATAATCTTGTTTTCTTGGGTTTTGTTGTGTCTTCTAAGGGTGTTCATGTAGATGAATCTAAGATCAATGCTATTAAAACTTGGCCCCAACCAACAAACTTGCAACAAGTGCGTAGTTTTCTTGGTTTAGCCAGTTTCTATCGTATATTTGTGAAGGATTTTAGCACCATTGCTTCACCTTTACATTCCTTCAGTAAGAAAAATGCGCCATTTATTTGGGGTCCATCCCAAGATACCGCATTTAGTGAGCTTAAGAATTCGCTTACTCATTCTCCCGTGCTTGCTTTACCCAACTTTGACAAACCTTTTGAGATTCATTGTGATGCTAGTGGTAATGGCATAGGAGGTGTGTTAACGCAAGATAAGCACCCCGTAGCATATTTTAGTGAGAAACTTTCCGGAGCGCAACTTAATTACCCCATCTATGACAAAGAGCTATATGCTTTAGTGCGAGTTTTGCGTGAATGGGAACATTAACTTTGCCATCATGAATTAATCCTTCATATCGATCATGAAACGCTTAAGTACTTAAAAGGAAAAACTAAGTTGAACAAGCGTCACACTAAATGGAGTGAATTCATTGAGTCATTTCCTTATGTCATCAAGTACATCAAGGGTAAGGACAATGTAGTGGCGGATGCTCTTTCCCGCATATGCACGCTTGTCACTAAACTTGAATTGAATGTCATTGATTTTGAGCACATAAAAGACTTGTATGCGCATGATCCTACTTTTGCTATTCCTTATGCCAAATGTTTGATGCATACATCTTGGTTATGCTATCACATCAAGGATGATTATCTTATGAGAGCTAACAAACTTTGCATTCCCGAGTCTTCTCTTCGTTTGCTCCTTTTGAAAGAGGCTCATGGAGGAGGACTCATGGGATACTTTGGACGCAACAAGACATTCGCCATGCTCTCGAAGAACTACTTTTGGCCCAAGATGTTTTGCGACGTCTCCCGCTTCACCAACCGATGCTCTACATGTGGCAAAGCTAAGTCAAAAGCTCAATCCCATGGTCTTTACATGCCTCTTCCTATTCCTTATCAATCTTGGGAAGACATCAACATGCATTTTGTACTTGGTTTTCCTAGAACTCAAAATGGAAAGGATTCTGTGTTTGTTGTTGTGGACGGATTCTCCAAGATGGCTCATTTTATCCCATCCAACAAGATAGACGATGCTTCAGATATTGCAAACCTTTTTTGTAGGGAAATCTTGTGCCTCCATGGAGTGCCAATGACAATTATTTAGGACTGTGACATCAAGTTCTTGAGTTACTTTGGGAAGACTCTATGCGCCAAGCTCAGAATGAACCTCTTGTTCTCTTCTGCATACCATCCTCAAACCGACGGCCAAACGGAGGTGACGGACCATACACTCTCCACTATACTTCGCGTGTTGATCAAGATGGACATCAAGGAGTGGGAGGAGTGCCTACCCGTCGCTGAGTACTCCTAAAACCGCGCAAGACATTCAACTACCGACAAGTCCCCCTTCGAGGTCGTCTACGATTTCAACCCGTTGTCCCCATTGGACATTCTACCTCTTCCACTACAAGAGCGCACCAACATGGACGCGATTGCACGAACAAGCTAACTGAAGAAGATGCATGAAGATACAAGGCACACCATCGAGCACCAAGTACAATGACTCGCGACCAATCTCAATATCAACAAGAAACCCATGATATTCAAAATCAAAGATCTTGTGTGGCTACACCTTCGCAAGGACCACTTCCCCAACGAACGCAAGTCCAAACTTCTACCCCGATCTGATGGACAATTCAAGGTGCTAGCACGCTAGAACAACAACGCTTACAAGATCGACCTCCCAAGCGACAAGCGCAACATGAGCAACATCTTCAATGTCAAAGACCTTTTGGCATACCATGGTGATGAAGCTTTCGATCCGAGGTCGGATCTTTCCCAAGGGGGCGGAGATGATGCGGAGCAGCCCACGATCATCCCCATGGACGTATCTACATCTCCCACGACACAACTTGGACCAATGACAAGACCTCGAGCAAAGGCTATCGAAGACAAGGTGAACTCACTCCTCTTCGAACTACCCCTTTCTACACATGAGACATGGCTACTACCTCAAGCGGAAACACTATGTGTGATCAGGTAGTTAGAAGGAGGCCAGGGAACATCTATATCTAATGGCCAAGACGGCTAGGACACCGAGTATGAAGGACAAGAAGAAGAGCTACCTAAGAAGCTCCAGCGAGCGGACGTCCGCCCAGGACCGGACGTCCGGCGCCTGACGTTCCAGCCAGCGGATGTCTGACCGGGACTGGACGTCCGATGCCTGAAGGCCTAGCGGACGAGAGCTACAACGAACACTACCCAGCGAGCAGACGACCTAACCAACCGGCTGACCGACGACCAGACGACCGGCCACCTCGGACGTCCGGCACAACGATCACAAAACGAAATTAGCGGAAGTCCGAGCCCTACCGGACGTACGGACCTCCGCGAGCGACCGGACGACCGGTAGAGACCGGATGTTCACTGCCTATGTGCATGCAGCTTCGGGCCCGAAGCCCATGTACCCCTTCATTCCGCCCCCTTTTGCACTTAGACTATAAATAGAACTCCTCCTCCTCCTAGATAGGGTTAGCATTGTGATACTCATATTTGAGATAGAGCTTTGCTCATCCACTTGGTTACTTCTCCTCGGAGCTCACGACCTCTTCAGAGAAGATCCCCCAAGCGGATTCAAGACCCCATCAGGGGAAGACCCTTCAAGACCTCTTCACGGAGAAGACCCTTTGTATCGTCCCCTATTGACTTTGGATTGTGTATGACTCTTTGTGTTTCGAGGATCTAGCATATGTGTAACTATATCTTGTTGGTTGACTGATTCTCTCATGTTCCCCTCGTTTCCCCACTCGTGTTCTTCGTGTTCTGGGTAGGATTCCCTCCAAACGTGAAAGATCGGGCATCTAGCGTTCTACCCTACATCACATTTCCTCCATAATGCGGTATGCCAGACCCCATTCCGGCTATTCCGTCCAAGCCAGTTGGCTCCCGATGATCACGACGCATTCTGTTGCCTCCCGATGAACACGACGTTGTTTCCTCCATTCCGACCCAGCCCGTTGGCTGCCGATGATCAGGACATCGTCGTTGTACACATTAGAGACCCTGCCTGTATGTATGTACGTAGTTGTATTTACTTTCTTACAGTGTGGTTGTTTGTACGTGTACACGATATATATATATATATATAATTATATATATACATACATACATACATACATACATACATACATACATGCATACATACATACATACATATATATATATATATATATATATATAATTATATATATACATAGATACATACATGCATACATACATACATACATACATATATATATACGGGACTGCGTGACATGCTACGTCCGGGCCTCTACTACCACACGTGCCGCTCCTTACTCGGGCACAGTTCATCGCTGCAAAGAGACCGATCGACCAATCACTACTAGGGAAAACGCTATACACAGAGGTATAGCAGTAGCGTTGGTCAAAACTCGGCGCTAGCGCTACTTAGTAGTAGCGCTTGTTGCAAAACCACGGTACAATCATTATTTTAGCAGTAGCGCGTCTCCACAGAAAAGCGCTACTACAAAAATTCTCTCACTGGTGCCGGTAGGCTAGGAATAGTAGCAGCGCTTCTCGCAGAAGCACACTACTGCTAAAAACATTGTAGCAGCGTGTTTCTTCTTTACAGCGCTACTGCTATGGAAAAGAAAATAAATAGAAAAATAAGTAGAAAAGTAAATGAAAATGAAAGAAATAGAAAAAGGAGAAATGAACAAAAGAAAATGTAAAGAAAACAAAAGAAAAAGAGATAGAAAACAGAAAACCCTACATACGGTTTGACCGGGTGGGTCCCAGTTGTCAGGGAGGATAAGGAGGCACTTCCTTGCATGCGAAGATATAGCTGGTGGGTCCCAGCTGTCAGGGGGAAGAATCATTTTTTTGCACGTAATAAGGAGGCAGTTCTTAGCATGCGAAGATGTAGCTGTTGGGTTCAGCTGTCAGCCTCACCGCGTACAGTCTTATTCCGATGGCTGTCGTTCGTTGACCATGTTGACCACACAGTGCGGACAACACCTAGGCGCTTGACAATGGTGAGGCAGGTGATGAAGCGGAGACTAGGAACACGCGGAGGGTAGTACGAGGGTTGACTGGTTCGGGTATTGTCTCCGAAGAATAACACGGGGTGTGGCTGAGTAGAGGGGTGGCCTGGCCAACGGTGGGAGTAGGAGGGGGCGGTGAGGCCTACGCGACAACACAGCCGGCCACGAGAGGCAGGAGCACGTGGTGGTTTGGACGGCTCGAGCAAGAAAATCATAGTTTGAAGAAGCAGGACGACCGTTGGATGTTAACAATCCAATGGTCACTAGTGATAGAATCATTTGTTGACTAAGTGGACAAAGCCCTGCATATGCGTCAACTTAGTAAGGCCACAAGTAAGCCTCCAAATATGGTGGGCCCCAGCTGTCATGGGGAGCAATCGTTATTTTTCGCTTAATAAGCAGGCACTTCCTTCCATGCGAAGATATAGCTGGTGGGTCCTAGCTGTCATGGGGAGGATTCATTTTTGGCGTAATAAGGAGGTACTTGCTTGCGTGCGGCCATGGACCATGTGGGTCCCAACAATTTGTCTCTCCGCATACATCCCTCTTCCGATGTTTTTGTTTGTTGATAATGTTGACCACGCCGTGCCGAGAACACCAATGCAGTGGACGATGGCGAGACCCAGGAAGGGAATGACCCGGAGGCGGCGAAGCCACATTAGTGGAGGTATGTGGGTGGGTAAAGGGATGGCCAGGCCAATGGTTGGAGTAGTAGGGGCTGTGAGGCCTACGCAGCAGCATAGCCGACTACGGGAGGCGGGAGCAGGCGGCTAGTAATGTGGCTGGGCTAGTAATGTGGTGAACGTAAAATAGAAGCCTGGGCTAGATGGGCCACAACCCAGTTGAAATCCCGCTCCGTCTTAACAATAACAAAAAATACTGCTCGAGCAGCTACGTCCCAGGTGTCAGCTGCTCTTGTGTTGTTCTCTTGTCTATTGACTATACGCCTCCAAAATGTCAGCAAACCACTAGTAGGAAGCATTTTATTTTTCTATACGCTGACAATGGTGTATATAAAAAAATGAGGAACTTAATTGCGTACGGTGGACATGGTGGGTCCCTACTGTCATCCTCTCCACGTTAGTCCTCTCCTGATTCCTCTTGTTTGTTGACTGTGTTGACAACAGGATAGGGCGGCGCCGTGGCAAGCGATGAAAGCACATGGAGGACGACGGCGAGGCCTCAGACGTTAGCGTTAACAATTTAGGAGACGGTGGAACGGAGATGCATGCGCTGAGTCTTAGCCATCCATGGGAGGCGGGAGCAGGCAGCCCGCCGGCGCCGGTTTGGTTTTGGCGGCTGGAGGAAGACAAAACTGAATAAACATGACAGACTCTAAAAGCAACAGGAGTACTTAACAACCTTAACTAAAACCAGTAGGGGCACCTAAGAACCATAGATGAAAGCAGTATGAGTACTTATACAAGTTCAATCGTACAAAGCACACCTCGAACAGTGCTACTTTGCCTACAGTTAACCAAGGGTGAGTGATGTAGGGTAGAATCCTAGATGCCCAATCTTTCACGAAATGGAGGGCATCACGCGAAGAACACGAAGAACACGAGGGAAAAAACTAGGGGAAACGAGAGGAACTCTCAAGAATAAGTCCAATCACACATCCACTTGACAATCAAACACACAATATCCACAAGGTACATGAACAACAAAGGAAAAGATACAAGGTAAAGTTCATCTCCAAGAGGAAGTCTTGAGCGGGGGGGTTCTCCCGTGAGGGGGTCTTGATGATATCCCACAGGATCTTCTCCTAGAGGGAGGTCTTAGCCTCCAGTGGAGTAGTCTTTCTCTCTCCCTCTCTCTCTCTCTCTCTCGAAGAGTAGTAGGAGCAAAGCTCACATACAAATGAGATATCACTTTGCTAACCCTAGAAAAGAGGTGGAGGAGGTCTATTTATAGTCTAAGGGGTGAAGGGGTAAGTGAGGGGGCAAAACAGGTACATGGGCCTCGGCCTGAGACGTTACACGCATGCAAGGCCAGATGATCCGGATATGGGTCCGGATGATCCCGGTATCGTCCGGATCATCCGGGGCCTTGTCCGGATGATCCGACTTCAAGTGGAGGCTTTCGGGTGTCTTCGACGTAGTTATCCGGATGATTCGGGGGAGGGTCTGGATGATCCGGCTGAGCCCGGTTGATCCGGATGGCGGTCTGGATGTCCGGCCTGGCTCCAGCAGCCTCTCCATCTTCTTCTTCTCCTTTCTTCCATCTTCTCTTCCATGCCTCCCTCGCAGATGGTGTAGACATACACTTGCGCTCGCATTCCTTTGCGAGATCCGTGAAGTTTCGATAATACCTATGCATGCACACGGGAGAAGTGTCAAGTAATATACCATCCTCGATGGGGTCAAGTGAGCACGTGTAAAGGAGATGATTCACCTTTGTGTGTTTTAAGTAGATGTCGCACGTGTCACTTGCAAAATGGACTCTTTACATGGTGAAGTCCATAGGATGCTCCGCATCATGCCTTCCCCCTTGGGAAAGATCCGACATCGGATCGAAAACAAAATCACCATGGGAAAGAGATGGCGTCATCGTGTAGGAGTGTTCAATCACCAAGTTCTCGTCATCTTGAAGCTCGAAATGGGCACTATCCAATGTCGCACCGTCTCGTGATTCCTTCAAAAGGAGAAAGGACAACAAACACTTGGAAAAACAAACGTGGTTAGCGTTAGTGTGAAACTAAGCATTCAAGCGGTGATTCACCCAACAAGTGTCATCATCAAGCATAGCATAAGAATTGACAAAGGATCGTAGCATGTCATGTAAGCATATGGATTGAGTAAAATCAAGGTCATCATGCAAACAAGCATGTAAATGTGAGGTAGCGATGCAATTGTGTATGACAAGAGAAAAAAGCATCTACCTCAAGGTCATAGCAATCATGCACGGTCTATGGTAGGCATAGGAATCATTCAGAACACCAAATATAATGATATGTCTAAACACATGGGGCAAGTGCAAGACAATCCAAGCATAATGTGCATAGGGTGTAGTGAAGACATCGTGGCACTCAACACAATAGAAAGAGCAGTTGTTCATAATGTGTGAGGCAATCAAATCAATCATATGACAAGCAATGGGACATGGCATATGTGAAGAAATGATATTGGTGCAACCAACCATATGATAGTAGCAAGTAGTCCAAGAATTGGATGCAACACACAAGTCATATATATAATGAGGCATGGAAAGGTGAAAATGACAAGTCGAAGCAAGATCTCTAACATGTGCCCAATCAAGTGGTCCAAGATGACCAATAAGTCTCATGGTGCAAGCAACACAAGTAGTATGATCCATAATATCCATGCTCAAGAAAGATGTCACCTTGAAATCGTGTCCTTGTGCATTCTTCACAATGCCGAAGCGTAAGCAAGTGCGATGTAGAAGCGTCATGGTAGAAGGTGGTTCGCTCTCAAGAGCTCGGGTTGTCAACTCACATGAAGCAGAAGTCGACACGAACTCCAAGTATCCTACACATGCACACAACAAAAGAAAGAATGTATGCGCATGGTAGATAAACACATCATCCATCATGATGGTTCTCTTCTCTTGCACATAACCATTAGAAGCACAAGTGCATGAACAATATGATGCAACAATGTGTATATTCATGTCACTAGGCATATGGTGCAAAGAGGTAAGACAAGCATAATTCACAAGAAATATGTCAAAATCTCCAAATATATGTGAGAATGCTATGGGGGCAATCTCATTAGCAAGACTAAAAGCATTGTTGCACTCAATACATGGAAAAGTATCTAGCATGAGAGAGGCAACAAATGGAGATATATGACAAGAAGCAATAACAATCATGTGCAAAGCATGGAAATAGATGCCATCAACCGCATGAAACGAGCAAGTAGGAATCATTGGTGATGCAACAAGGCAAGCAATCATAGTGATCAAGTCGTGCAAACTAGTGGAGCAAAGATGCAACACACTAGAGGAAATCATGGCAATCATGTCATGTGAGAAAATAAGAGATATAGGCAATGCACATGACATATCGCAAGCATGAAAGCAAATCATGTTCATAGTATCATCACAGGAATGGGTCACAAATGTAACATGGCAATAACAAGCAATATCTCCACCAAACTTGCAAATACACATAGAAGTAATAGAATCAATCATCATGTGTAATGCGAAGCATGGGTGAGAAATGCATGACAATGGCATATGAATGAGCATATCATGCAAAGTGAACATGGCAATATGGGCGTAGAATATGTAATGGACAATAACCCATAACCATGTGAGGGCCATGTAGAATAAATGTGCGAAGTCTTTGCACGAAGAGAGTGGTGGGAAAGACAATCCATGGGATCCCAAGTCCTCATTGTTGTCTAGAGCTCGTTTTGTCAACTCATGGGATTGTGAGGTTAACAATTATTCATGGGTACCTACACAAAAGAGACACAAATCGAAGAAATTGTGTGCGTGGTAAATTTACACATCATCCATCATGATGTGTATGTGCCGTTGTGAGTTAGCACAAGATAAGCATCGCTCAGAGAAATTTGATGCATGGTATAAGAATATGTCATCCATCATGAAAGAATAGTTATTTTGTATGACATGATGCGGACACAAATTGAGAATGCAAGTATATGGCACATTAATAGCATGTTTATTCGTGGGGAGCATATGGTGCACATAATTATTAGGATCATGCAATGGATGGGATGGATCAAAATCTCCTCAAATGTATGAGGAAATTATGGAGGTCTCCTCATGAGCAATATTGGAATCATAATGTGGAGCAGATGGACAACATCCAAAACAATGCTTATCCGAAGCTAGGTGGGTATGGCATGGCATATGAGATAAATGATGCAAAGGTAGCATGTCAATATCATCACAAGAGAAACAAATGCCAATAACCATGGGCTTGTCGTCTATGCCATATGTGAAAATTTGGTTTATTTTAATGGCATATGCATAGTCACTACGAAGAGATTGCAAATATGACATATGGTTTATCTCATGCATAGCATATGACAAGTCAAGAGGATTGTCAAACATTATGCGACCTAAAAAATTGTCACAAGAAATCCTATGTAACATGGCATCACAACTAATAGACTCCACATGAGAATCATCATACTCATCGTAAACGGGCAAGAAATCATAACATGAGGAAGTCGCACTAGCGTGAATCATGGAAATAGGTGGATCAACATCATGCAAGCAATCAATGTCAAGAATGTCCACTAGTGGGACTAGAGCATCACCGTCACCTATGTTACCGTTTTCATTCCACTCATGTGGTGTAGGTGAGGTGGCAAAGATCAAAATGGTGGTCATCATCATCAACTTGATGGAACCATGTGAGGGTGCATCATATTCCACCATGGCCACCGTCTTGTCCAAAGGGAGGACGAAGTCGTCGAGTATCGGCGCGTCATTATAGATGGAACCTAGCACCAAATGAGAAGACACAATAAAGTAAGAGGTCAAGTCGTTAGTGTTGAAAGTGGCGTCACATGACCTATCAACTATCTCACTTGCTCTATGTGGTGGTTCACTCACTCCCTCAAAATAGGTGCACTCGGTGTCACATATGGTGGAGTCACTCATCTCAGTCAAGTTGTGGGGATTGTGGCTCTCCTCACATGGGAATTGCGGCAACTCATCATAGATGGGGATAGTGGTGAAGTCACTCTCCCTCTGAATATGGTGGCACAAGTCACTCAAGTCATCATATGTCACCGTTGTCGAAGGGAAAATCCCATGCTCAACCATCTCATCATCGTCGCTATGGATGAAGGCCGAAGATGGCACATCATCACTCTCGCCTCCTAAGATGGAAGCATCATACTTGCTCATCACTATGTCGCTCGCCTCCAAAGCTAGGTCCTAGAATGGCTCCGTAGTCGTACTCGTCGCTGCATCATCTTGAAAAAGAGTCAAAGTAGACTCGGCACCATCAATGCCACAAAGAGGGATGTCGATGAAGTCATACTTGGGAGCATCATCTTGGAGCTCATCGGGCTTGGACATCGTGGTGGTACTAGCCTCATGCTTGTCATCTTGGAGCTTTGTCTTCTAGAAGTGTGATTGGGGTGGAGAATCCTTGGCCTTCATGAGTTCTTGTTCCACCTTGAGAGCACCAATGTAGTTGTCGTCGAGGGACTTGTAGTTCTCGAGGAAGTTTGTCTTGGACATGTCGTTGTTCAATCCCATCATGAAGTGGAACTTCATTGAAATGGGGTTGTCCATGCTGGCTTGTCGCAAGGCATCCTTGATCTCCTTGAACTACATGTCGATGGACTTGGATCATTGGATGGTGTTCTCCAATTGGCGTAGAAGTTGTTCCGTGTAGGTTGGAGGCACGAACTCTCGCCGCATAGCTCTCTTCATCTTGTGCCAACTCAAGTTATATCTCTCCCAATGTGTGTGAAGCCACGATGCGTAGTCGTGGAAGTTTCTTGAGGCGCACTGCACTTGATCTCCGGAAGGGACTTGATGTAGCTTGAGGTAGTCGTCCATCAAGCACTCCCACTCAAGATAATACTCGAGTTCTTGAGTCGCGTAGAAAGGAATCACGTGGTCAATTTCGAGGTCATAGTAGCTCGTGAAAGTCGCGGACTTGAGCTTGGGGAGCTTCTCTTGAGCGTAGTCTTGGGGTGCTTGTTGGTGAAGATGCCATATGTCCATAGGCAAAGATGCCTTGAAGCTGTTTGGCGAAGATGCCAAGGGAGATGGTGAAGTCGTTGAGCGATTGTTGGTGTTGAGCTCTTACCTTCACATTCTTGTTGGTGATGGTGTCGATGCCGATGTAATCTGGCCGGAGATGGTAGCTCGGAACCATGTGATTATGACACAGACCTGGGGTAGGGTCATAGGCCTGACCTATACGCCCTACCCAAGGTCACTACCCTAGAAGCAAAGAAGCTCAAGAGACAATAGGGAGTGCCCAATAAAGGCGACGAGTGCAATCCACTCGACCAATCAACCACTCGGGTACCCCTCCTTCCTGAAGTCACACGACCAATCAACCACTGGACCTACTGAAGGCCAGGAGTCACACAGAACAGCAATGGTCAAGCATTCACACTATAGTCTTTAAGGTCATTAAAGGCACTTATAGCTGGCATTATCAGTAACGCCCCATCTTTATGTACATTGAACTCTTGGTAACGGGGGATGGCCGGGGTCCTGGCGCACTCTATATAAGCCACCCCCTCCTCTGGCACAAGGGTTTGCACCCCCTGTAACAC
The DNA here is from genome assembly GCF_018294505.1 of Triticum aestivum. NCBI lineage: Eukaryota > Viridiplantae > Streptophyta > Magnoliopsida > Poales > Poaceae > Triticum > Triticum aestivum. The sequence continues at coordinate 309,169,197 of NC_057804.1, read as the reverse complement.
ACACACACTCATATAATCCAGTCGACCACCTCTGGGCACCGAGACATAGGGCTTTTACCTCCTCCAAGAGGGGCCTGAACTCGTAAACACTTGCGTATAATCTTGTCATAGCTAGGACCTTGCCTCCTCATTCGTACCCCCTATACTTACTGTCATACTTAGTACCACGACAGTTGGCACCCACCGTGGGGCAAAGCATCTTAGTGACTTCCAGCGATGTTGCATTTTCTTCGATCTTCATCAGCATGGTTTTTGGCGGCGGTTTGTTCATGGGCTGCGAGTTCCGACTCGGTGCGCTCACTTTCGTCGCCGACGACTCCGCCTAGCTCCAGGAGGCCCCCCTCGATGTCGAGTTCCTGCGGCGTCCTCCTCAGGCAGCTGTCTTCTCCGTACCAGTCGGTCATCGCGTCGTCGTCTCACTCTGCTAGGCGCCGCCGCAAGCGGTCTGGGTGTTCACGGCTCGAGCGGTGGGTGAGACATGTGGTGGTTCATCAAGAGTACACCCCTCAAGTCGCGACAATTGAGCCCGACGTGTTTCCTTGCGGGTCGGTCGACCTGTCGACCGATTTCGCACATACCTTCTCTGAGAGCGGGAGTTGTGACCCCACGACGCAGGTTCTCATGGTCGACTCCCATCACGGTCTGACTGGCTTTCGTCGCAGCGGCGATGGTGGCAGAAGCGCTGGCCCATCACTAGACCATGAAGAGTACTAGCCCCAACCTCTCAGCTCATAGCAGAGGGAGGAGCTGCGTCGTCGCAACGTGGAGGCTCTCCAGACCCCCATCATAGGGGAAACCGCCAAGGCCTAGGCCTTGGAGGCGGTGCGCCTGGCCACTCTAGCTGAGCGCACTCGTCTGGAGAATCTCCAACATTATCTCGACGAGCGTGCCTGTTGACTGATCCCCGAGTCCAGTCAGCGTCCGCGACAATTGTTTCCAACGGAAACTCGGGTATTCTGTACACCGATTCATAATTTGGTAGCCGCTGCACGTATTGTAGAGTCCATTCATCCATCTCGTTTGGAGGCTGGAAGAGGCTTGGAACAGATCAGAACGCTTCTCCGAGCAGCGGGAGACCAGAACTCCACTGTGTCCCAGTCGTGGAACAGAATCCACAGCAGATCAGTGAGAGAAGATACCGTTCAGTCGGCTCACAGTCCTAGGTCCCCTTTGCGGCATGGAGGTCGTGATCACCGTCAGGATCGGTACCTGGGAAGAGCTCATGGAGAATATGATTGTGAATACGCCCGCGACAACTATCGTCGACCGCCTTGGCCCCTTCGGAGGGACGGGTCATACGCGCCCCGGTGCAATGACGACAGGCGTCCGTATGGGAACGACAGCAGAGTTCCAGTCGACCCCAGAGAGCCCGGCTTTGACGCAAGGTCCGTCCTTGTGCAGGGTTTGGTTGACCGGAACAGAGCATATAGAGAAGGGCTGGATCAGGACAGACCCAGTGGAGGTAGAGTCCCTGTTTCTGGCCCCGAGTGTTTTGGAAGAGCCATCAGAGCTGCTGAGATCCTCCCTAACTTCAGACTAGGAACTGGTGTCAGTAAGTTCAAAGGAGAGTCGAAGCCCGATACTTGGCTTGAAGACTACAGAGTGGCTGTGCACATTGGCGGCGACAACAATGAGGTGGCCATGAAGCACCTTCCTCTGATGCTTGATGGTTCTGCCAGAGCTTGGCTGAATCAGTTGGCCCCTGGTAGCATTTTGAGTTGGGATGACTTAGCCTGAGTGTTCACCAGAACATTTGAGGGCACCAGCAAGAGACCCGCTGGTCTACCGGAGTTGCAGCATTGTGTGCAGAAACCGAATCAAACCTTGAGAGACTATATCCAGAGATGGATCACTCTGCACCACACAGTGGAGAATGTGTCAAATCACCAAGCAATATGTGCCTTCAAGGAAGGCATTCACTATAGAGAGCTCAATCTGAAGTTCGGTCGGGCTGGAGACATGTCATTGACTCGGATGATGGATATTGCCACCAAATACGCTAACGGCGAAGAGGAAGACCGACTCAGGAGTTGCAAGCACAAAACAGTTGCCCAGGACACCGGAGGAGGAAATTCCAGTCGGAAGCAGAAGCGAAAGGCTGAGGCAGCAATGTTGAATCAAGGAAAGTTCGAAGGGAAACCCAAAGGGCCTTGGACACCCAAGAAAGTGAAGGACCAGGAAGGTAATGACATGATTGATTTGCCATGTCATCTTCACACCAAGAAGGATGACGAGGGGAACCTGATTCTCCCCAAGCATACCACTCGACAATGTCGACTCCTAATCCAGAGCTTCCGAGAAAGAAAACCCAGTGATAAGGACAAAGAGCCTGAGAAGGAAGAAGAGGATACGGATGATGACGATGGTTACCCCAATGTCAATGCCACCTTGGTGATTTTTGCCGATATTGAGAGGAAAAGTCAACTGAAGGTCATTAACAGAGAGGTAAACATGGTTGCTCCAGAAACACCAGGATATCTGAAGTAGTCGAAGAGCCCCATTACATTCGACCAGTCCGGCCACCCGGCACATGTAGCTACCCCTGGGCGGCAAGAGCTGGTGGTCGACCCAGTCATGGGAGGCACCCGACTGACTAAGGTCCTGATGGATGGTGGCAGTGGCCTGAATATTTTGTATGTTGAACCTCTCAAAGGAATGGGCATTCCGATGTCGAAACTCAGCGAGAGCAATATGCGGTTCCGTGGAATCATACAAGGAAAGAAAGCCCAATCACTCGGCCAGATCGCTCTCGACGTGGTTTTCAGCGATGAGAAGAATTTCCGCAAGGAGAAGTTGACGTTTGAGGTAGTGGATTTCCAGGGTGCATATCATGCCATTCTAGGCAGACCTGCTTATGCTAGCTGTATGGCTTCACCGTGCTATGTTTATCTCAATATGAAGATGCCTGGCCCTAGAGGCGTAATAACAGTTTTCGGTAATCGTCAAAGAGCAGAAGATTGTCTTCAAGATGGGGCAAAAATAACAGATGAGCAGATGGAAGCAGTAGAATTTCAAGAATACCAGAAGACTGCAGATCCAAATGATTTGCTGCGTGCTAAGAGGCCTGCTTCGGTGTCCGCATTTCAGTCGACCGGCGAGACCAAGCCAGTCCATGTTCACCCGACCGACCCCAATGTCGCTCTGACCCATATCTCGACGACACTCGACAGCAAATAGGAAGAAGCGCTCATCCAGTTCCTCCGTGAGAACTGGGACATCATTACATGGAAACCATCTGACATGCCAGGTGTACCCATGGAGCTGGTTGAGCACCATTTGCGAGTCGATCCAAAAGTAAAACCCGTCAAAGAGCACCTCCGTCAGTCCGCCACAGAGAAGAGAAAAGCCATTGGCGAGGAAGTGGCTCGACTCCTAGCTGCCGAGTTCATCCGCGAGATATACCACTCTGAGTGTCTCGACAATGTTGTTATGGTTCCCAAGAAAGACAAATCACTTCGAATGTGTATTGACTTCAAGCGCATCAACTGGGCCTGCCCAAAAGATCATTTTCCTCTGCCTCGCATCAACCAGATTTTTGACTCAAATGCGGGATGTGAGCGACTGTCCTTCCTGGACGCTTATTCCGGGTACCATCAGATCCGACTATATGGACCCGATGAGATAAAAACGGCTTTCATCACCCTGTTTGGGTGTTTTTGCTATGTTACTATACCCTTCGGCCTCAAGAATGCTAGTGCCACATTCATGCGCATGATTAAGAAGTGCCTGCTCACTCAAATCAGTCGGAATGTGGAAGCACACATGGATGACATAGTGGTTAAGTCACGCAAAGGTCCCGACCTGCTAACTGACCTTGCTGAAACCTTTGCCAACCTGAGAAGGTACGATATCAAGCTTAATCCATCAAAGTGCACATTTGGAGTCCTAGGCGGAAAGTTACTCGGTTTTCTCATTTTCGAACGAGGGATCGATGCAAACCCAGAGAAGATTGGCACAATCCTCCAAATGAAATGCCCAGTGCATGTGCATGACGTTCAGAAGCATACTGGTTGTTTGGCTGCTTTGAGCCGATTCATCTCATGACTCGGTGAAAAGGCACTGCCTCTTTACGGACTGATGAAGAAATCTAACAAGTTCGAGTGGAATGACGAAGCTAAAGCAGCGTTTGAGGAGCTCATAGCCCTGCTTTCCACCCAGCTGGTGCTTGCTGCTCCGGTTAGCAAGGAGCCTCTACTGCTTTACATTGCAGCCACGGGACAAGTTGTTAGCACAGTGCTCATGGTCGAGCGGGAAGAAGAAGGCAAGGCATTCAAAGTTCAGCGCCCCGTGTATTACATTTCAGAAGTCTTAACTCCATCCAAGAAGAGATATCATCACTATCAGAAGCTTGTTTATGGGATTTACCTGACCGCGAAGAAGGTTGCACATTAATTCTCTAATCACTTAATTTCAATCGTCAGTGGCGCTCCATTGTTAGAGATTCTGAATAACAGGGATGCAACTGATCGAGTGGCAAAGTGGGCGATTGAACTTCTTCGTTTGGATATCAAATTTGAGGCAAAGAAGGCCATTAAGTCTCAAGCAATTGCAGATTTCCTCACAAAGTGGACAGAACAACAACAGACGATTCAAATTTTATTGGAACATTGGACCATGTTCTTTGATGGATCCAAGATGTTAAATGGCTTTGGTGCAGGAGTGGTCTTAGTGTCCCCACGAGTAGACAAGCTTAGTTATGTCCTCTAGATTCGCTTTGATTCTTCGAACAATGAAGCTGAGTATGAGGCACTATTGTATGGGTTGCGTATGGCCATTTCACTCGGCGTCCGGCGCTTGATGGTTTATGGCGACTCAGACTTAGTGGTTAACCAAGTAATGAAGGAATGGGACGTCAGGAGTCCCGCAGTGACAGGTTACTGCAATGCAGAGTTTGAGGGGTTAGAGCTCCACCACATCCCACGAATCAGGAATCAAGCTGTTGATGATCTGGAGAAGATAGGTTCCACTCAAAAGCCTATTCCCAGCAATGTGTTCTTGGAGCATCTCCATACCCCGTCGGTACAAGAAGATCCCGTCAAGGAAGAGCCCCCGCAACCAATAAGTTCAACCAACCCGACTGAGATCGAGGTTCCAGCCATGGTCGACCCGATCATGGAAGTCCTGGTGGTCACGCCCGATTGGACAGTACCGTACATCGCATACATTCTAAAAAAGGAACTCCTAGAGGATGAAGATGGGGCTCACTAGATAGTCCGTTGATCAAAAGCCTTCACCATGATGAAAGGGCAGCTTTACAGAGAAAGTATCACAAGAGTGGCCCAACGTTGCATCACCCCAGAAGAAGGCCGAATGATCCTAAACGACATCCACTCAAGGACCTGTGGTCATCATGCGTCCTCTTGGACCATCGTGGCCAAAGCATACCGAGAGGGATTCTATTGGCCTCGAGCAAATGAGATGGCGAAAGATATAGTCGACAAGTGCGCAGGTTGCCAGTTCTACTCCAACATGTCTCACAAGCCTGCATCTCACCTGAAGACTATTCCACTCATCTGGCCGTTTGCAGTCCGATGATTGTATATGGTTGGTCCCTTCAAGACCGGCGCGAGTGGTTTCACCCATTTACTTGTAGTAGTCGACAAGTTCACCAAGTGGATCGAAGCCAAGCCCATCAAAAACCTTGGAGCAAGCACTGCCGTTAGTTTCATCAGAGAGTTGATATTCAGATATGGAGTTCCTCACAACATCATCACAGATAACGGCTCCAACTTTGATTCTGATGAGTTGAAGGCGTTCTGCGCTTCCCAAGGCACTCGGGTCAACTATGCGTCCATCGCACACCCGCAGTCGAATGGACAGGCAGAAAGAGCGAATGGTTTGGTCCTTCAAGGACTAAAGCCTCGATTGATGCATGATCTTAAGCATGCTGCTGGAGCTTGGGTGACTGAATTGTTGTCGGTCCTATGGGGACTGAGAACGACACCCAACCGGTCAACTGATTGAACCCCTTTCTTCCTGGTGTACGGCGCTGAGTCTGTGCTTCCAAGTGACTTTCTGCACAATGCTCCCCGAGTGGAACTATTCTAGGAAGCTGAAGCAGAGCAAGCAAGCGAATACATAGTCGATCTCCTGGAGGAAGAGCGTGAGATGGCTTTGGTTCGGTCGACCATCTATCAGCAAGATTTGCGTCGATTCCACGCTTGCAACGTCAGAGGTCGAGCATTTCAGGAAGGATACCTTGTGCTCCGAGTGGTTCAGAAGCGACCTCACAAACTCGCTCCGGCCTGGGAAGGTCCCTTCATCATCGCCAAGGTGCTTCACAATGGAGTGTATCACATTTACAACGTTGCCAAGAAGATGGATGAGCCACGCGCATGGAACGCAGAGCTGCTTCGTCCTTTCTATACCTAAAATCACTCGACCTGACGAGTTGTAATAAAAGCACTTCAGTTTGTTTTCCAAAGACAAGATTTTTACAATATCTTAATGATTTATTTCGCGTAATCACTTGTGTCCAAATCCCCTAGTGGGTGACTTAGCTGCGAACCTGATTCGCCTAAGTTAAAAAACATTTCGAGTGGAGAGCAATCCCCGCACTCGGAAGCTTAGCTCCGACCCCGTAATGGCCTACGTTAAAAATATTCTAAGTGGGGAGCAATCCTCCCACTCGGGGGCTTAGCTGCGACCCCGTAATCACCTAAGTTAAAAACATTCCAAGTGGAGAGCAATCCTCCCACGCGGGGGGGGGGGGGGGTAGCTACGACCCCGTAATCGCCTAAGTTAAAAACATTCTGAGTGGCGAGCAATCCTTCACTCAGGGGGCTTAGCTGTGACCCCGTAATCGCCTAAGTTAAAAACATTCCGAGTGGAGAGCAATCCTACCACTCGGTGGCTTAGCTGCGACCCCATAATCACCTAAGTTAAAAACATTCTGAGTGGAGAGAAATCCTCCCACTCGGGGGCTTAGCTGCGACACCGTAATTGCTTAAGTTAAAAACATTCCGAGTGGAGAGCAATCCTCCCACTCGGGGGCTTAGCTGCGACCCCGTAATCTCCTAACTTAAAAAACATTCCGAGTGGAGAGCAATCCTCCCACTCGGGGGGCTTAGCTGCGACCCCATAATCGCCTAAGTTAAAAAACATTCTGTGTGTAGAGCAATCCTCCCACTCAGGGGCTTAGCTGCGACCCCATAATCGCCTAAGTTAAAAAACATTCCGAGTGGAGAGCAGCCCTCCTACTCGGGGGGCTTAGCTGCGACCCTGTAATCTCCTAAGTAGAAAAACATTTCGAGTGGAGAGCAATCCTCCCGCTCGGGGGCTTAGTTGTGACCACGTAATCCCCTAAGTTAAAAAACATTCCGAGTGGAGAGTAATCCTCCCACTCGGAGACTTAGTCGTGACCCCGTACTCGCCTAGGTCACAAATATCCTCTGAGCTATGCCACAAATACAACATGCGCTCCATCCTTATCTGCAAGGACGATGAGGTGTCGATTGAACACCACGTCTGAGCTACACCACAAATACAACATGCGCTCCATCCTTATCCGCAAGGATGATGAGGTGTCGATTGAACACCATGTCTGAGCTATGCCACAAATACAACATGCGCTCCATCATTATCCACAAGGACGGTGAGGTGTCGGTTGAACACCACGTCTGAGCTGCATCACAAGTACAATGTACCATCCATTCCGCAAGAACGATGACGTGTCGATTGAACACCATGTCTGAGCTGCGTCACAAGTACAATGTACCTTTCACTCGGCAAAAGGTGAGAAGATCAAGTCCACTCAGAATCGAAGGACAGTTTGAAATAGTTCAAAGCCAGAACAAAAGCCATGATATTCAAAGGAACTCAAGTTCAAATAAACCGTGCAAAAGTTTAGGACCGCAATAGGCAGAAGTACTCAGGCATCAAGCCTAAAAGAGTTTAACGATTACATAATCACTTGGCATTCCGAGGGAAATAAAGGTGAGGCATAATGTTTTGATCACTCGCCAGGAGAAGAACTTGCTGGATCGTAGAAACTGTCAAGGTCAATGCTGTCTGCGATGCGAGTGGCAGCGTCAAGGAAAGTGTCCATGAAGGACTGCAAAGTGTGCTTCTTGGTGTTCACAACCTTGAGGTCCGCCAACTTGTCTTCTCTGACGTCCTTGCAGTGCACTCGGACCAGTGACAGGGCAACGTCAGCGCCGCAGCGAGCACATGATTTATTCATTCTTGCACTCATCAGGTATTTGATTCAGTTGAGCCATCAGAGGCTCGAGGTCTTGTGAGAGTTCCACCTGAGGCCAGAGTTCAGCATCAACCCGAGTCATCGCCGCCTTCAGTCGGGCAAGATAAGCAACAATGTTGTCCATGTGTGATTGCAACCACAGCACATTCATCATGACATCATCTTTGACAGGACAATTTATGGGGTTGAGACCGGTCTCGACCCGCCCGGTTTCTTCTTCAAAGTCTTGACAAAGTTATGCACAATCGGAGAAAATAGTGAGTCGACAGTTTAACAAAGCATGTCAGTCAACATCTATAAACCAGTAGAACAAGAATACCTTCAAGCTTCAAGACCAGTTTCACAGCAAGTTGTCCCAGATAAGACTCTAGCTCGCCCTTCATAGCCTCGAGGCCACCAACTTCATCGGTCAAGCTGTCCTTGTCTTTCTTCGGTTGCTCGACCTCCCGATTGGCCTTAGAGACAACATTCTTCATCTTAGAGTTCTCCTCTTCTAACTTGCTGACTGAAGCCAGCTTCTTTTCCGCAAGCGCTGTTTTCTCTTGCGCCTCCTTCTAGGTAGCAGCAAGATCCTGATCCTTCTTCTCTAGAGCCTGCTTCATTTCCTCTAAGTAAATAACATTCTTCAGATGAGCTTGAAGTTGACGGTTTTCACTATGCACATCTGTTCGAGTGAAATCACTCGATTCAAAGAGACTAAAAGGAAAAACACGGAGAAGTGTGATTCACAAGGTGGATAGTCGACAATTGGTTACCTCTCGATAGCTGCTTCGTCCTGAGCAGTCTTGAGGTTCTTCTTGGCCAGTTCTAGGTCAAGGTTGAGGCAGATTTGCTTCTTGTTCAGTTCAAAAAGTTGAGCCCCAAGATCACAAGACCTCTGTAGTCAGCAAGTAAGATATGTCAGTCGACAGAAACAAAACACAATCACAGTGAAAGTTGCTCTAAGACTACTGCCGAATCAAACATTCAACAGTAGTCTCGGGGACTACACCCAGTGGGTGCACTTAGCGTGCCCCCACTGGTTGGGTTTTACACTCGGCATGGTCTGCCCAGCGTGAGTAAAAAAAAGGAGATTCTCAAACCCCAGCCGACTACCAACAATCGACCGTGGTCTATGGGACTACACGCAGTGGGTCTACTCTGCGTGGCCCCACTGGTTCGGAAAAACACTCGACTTAACCTAAGTCGACTCAAGTGGAAGACCTAAATAGCTCTAAGACAGAAACACCCCAGTGGGTGATTGGATGTGAAACACAGACCCATGATAGATGCACATAAAAGGTTCCAAAAACGCTCATCTGAGAGCACCATATGGGCCGCAAAGCAACAGCGGCAATTATCATTATTCAAAAGATCAATCGGGAATCAGCTAACCTTGACGTTGGTTTGTAGAGCGATGCTGGCATTATAAGCCACCTGACTGGCCTCATGCACCACCTTCACCTGCTCCATCACAAGATTTACCTAGAGAAGAGCCTCCCTGGCAGCACTTGGCGAGTCATCTAGAGTTTGGTACGCAGTGAAGAGTTATGATGGCAAGGCAGTCGATGTAGCTACTAGGTCAGATGCATGAAGTTGTACTGGAGCATCAGGGGTCTGAGCAGTTGACCCTAATGGGCAGTCATTCGACAGCGGGTTGGCGAAGGTGACATTGGTCCGAGTCGGATCCCCGGATCGCTCAACCACCGTCTCAAGCACCAGTGTCGACTGAGAGACCTAAACCTCAGGCGCTTTCCCACTTGATCCATTGCCCCCCTCCTCCTCTCCCTCAGAGGCACTTCTTCTTCATCATCATCTGGAAGCACGACAACGTCCCATGGAGCTGCAACAAAAAGAAACCTATGAAATTCAACCGATAAACAATTCAATCAACAGAATAAACTCGAGTTGAGTGGACTTACTAGCTTTGGAGGTGGCCGCATCATCTGCTTCCTCATCACCTAGGGCCTTGTCCACGTCCATGTCAGTTGCGGCGGAGGCTGGGTTGTTAAAGTTTACAATCCATTCGGTCAGAACTGAAGTGTCAGTCGGTGGAAGAAAACACAGAAAGAAAGAACACTCACCCAGAGGCAGCAGGAACATCCATCTTGATCTTGGGCAAATTCTTCCGAGTTTTTGAGGGGACGACCTTGGGCTACTAGGCGACTTTCTCCATCGGCTCCAGAGTCAAAGTCCGAGTACGCTTCTATGTTTGGGTGCTCGGGGCCACAGTCTTGCCACGCCCGCCCGCTGGATCATGGAGTAGCTTGGATCGATGTTCCATACAAGGTGGTGAGTCGACTATCTCCTCGTCGTCCGACTCATCGCTTTCTTCTTCGTCCTCGTCGTCTGGAGATTGCCAATCACCACTTTCCTCCACACTGTCCTCTCCCTCCTGGTCTTGCTCCAGAGCTTGTTCACCATTGGGCATCAAGTACATCTCAGTATAAACCTACAAGAGAAGAAGTCGAGTGAAATTCAGTCGGATTCAAAGACAGTTGCAAGATGTACCCAAATTCAGTCGGTGGCAGAGACTGAACCTTGTCTGGCTGGTTGCTGTCGCTGAAGGGGTCGACTCTCCTGGCACCTCTGGGGTTGTCCTTGTTTCATGTGATACTCTTCAACCACTGGGCCACTCTCTTGGCTGATACTTCCTCTGGATGAACCTGAGTGGTGTCGTTGGCTCCAGAATACATCAACATTGAGTGGTCATGAGCCTGGAGCAGCTGGATGTGTTAACTAAGGAATACCACCAACAAATGCATGCCAGTGACACCCTGATTGATCAACTGGACAACCCTATCAACCAGCATGTTTGTTTCCACCCTCTTCGCAGTGGTCACTTTCAGCGAGTAAGGGGTCTGGACATGATCTGAAGTAAAAGGCAGAAGTCCAGTCGACTGGCCTGGAGTCGCAATGTCCTGGAAGTAGAACCAGGTCGACTGCCAGCCCCTGACCGAGTAAGGAAGGGCCATGGAAGGGAAAGAGCTCCTCTTCCTCTTCTGGATACCCAAACCCCCACACATTTGGATAACGTGTGTTTTCTCGTCACTCGTGTTTGCCTTCTTCACCGACCGAGAGCGGATTGTGAAGATGTGCTTGAAAAGACCCCAGTGCAGCCGACAACCCAGAAAATTCTTGCACATAGACACGAACACAGCAAGGTATGTGATGATGTTGGGAGAAAAGTGGTGGAGTTGGGCTCCAAAGAAGTTCATGAAACCCCAGAAAAAAGTGTGCAGGGGAAGCGAGAAACCGCTCTGGACATGGGTGGCGAGCAGAACACACTCATCCGATTGCGGTTGTGGCTCTGTCTCCCCCTCCGGCAACTACGCAGACCCATTGGAGATCAGTCCGGACTCACCTAGTTCCTCCGAATCTTTCGGCCGGAGCGAGGATCGGATCCAATCGCCCAGGATCCAACCCGGCGGCAACACCGACCACGATGACGACCCCTGATTCGTCTTCTTGCCTTTCATCGCCCCCGTCACCTTCTTCGCGCGTTCTAGCGCCGCCGTCTTGTCCTTCACCATGGTGGCGGAGTGGCGGTGTTCAGAGCGGAGGAGCAGGATGCGGTGGAGAAGCAGAGGAGAAGGAAGGAGAATGGACGCGCACAATGCAGGCGCCTCAGCCCTGTCACGTTTTAAGGACCCACTTCTGAGTGGCTGACGCATGGGCCTAGGTGATCCTGTCAAATCCTGCAACAGGCACGCGCTGGGTACGTGGTGAAAAAGGTGGCGCAGGGATCGAGGCACTCCTGTCTATCCATCCCGCTTACCACGGCATGCTCCACCTCGCGCGCTTCCCCAAAATTTCGAATCCCGTGAAATTCGGGATATGCCGTAACCTATCGCGCCAAAGATTTCGCGACAAAAACAACACTCGACGGATGATGTTATAGACTCACTCGGTAACTTCTGAATCGATCAAGGTGACTGAAACGAAGCCAAAGTTCCAATATGGGCCTCTCGTTCAACATGAGTACTTGTCAAGCACAAGGGTCAACGCGAGGTCAACTTCAACCTTCTTTTCACTCGTACCTCAATCCATTCGGGGGCTAATGATGATGATATAGACCTGGGGTAGGGTCATAGGTCTGAGCTATACGCCCTACCCAAGGTCACTACCCTAGAAGCAATGAAGCTCAAGAGACAACAGGGAGTGCCTTTTAAAGGCGTCGAGTGCAATCCACTCAACCACTCAATCACTCAGGTACCCCTCCTTCCTGAAGTCACACGACCAATCAACCACTCGACCTACTGAAGACCAGGAGTCACTCGAAACAGCAACGGTCAAACATTCACTTTGTAGTCTCTAAGGTCATTAAAGGCACTTATGGCTGGCGCTATCAGTAACACCCCATCTTTATGTACATTGAACTCTTGCTAACGGGGGATGGCCAGGGTCCTGGCGCACTATATATGCCACCCCCTCCTTTGGCATAAGGGTTCACACTCCCTATAACACACACACTCATATAATCCAGTCGACCGCCTCCGGGCGACGTAGGGTTTTTACCTCCTCCGAGAGGGGCCTAAACTCGTAAACACTTGCGTACATTCTTGCCGTAGCTAGGACCTTGCCTCCTCATTCGTACCCCCTATACTTACTGTCAGACTTAGTACCATGACACCATGTGCTCTTGAGCGTCTTCTCGAAGATGAGGAAGATCGCTTGTAGGACTTGATGAGAACTTTGATCTCCTCCATTTGAGCTTGCATCTTGGCATCAAAGTTGTTTTTTGTGGCATCGAACTCGTCGTTGTTGTTGTAGACCGTAAGAGGTGTGCTTTGCCTATCCATCACAAGACTCGAGTAGAGGTGAGTAGGAAATGAGATAAACAATACCAAGTTACCCTTCCCAATGTTTTGGATGTATCCCATTTCACTCAATGTGAAATGAAAGAATAGTAGAATTGGTACCGGACTTGCTCACTCACACCTACAAAGTAAAGCTTATGGAGTAGCTTGGTTAGGATAGTGGCACAAAAATTTGATGCAAAATGTTAGCAGGAGTCAATAATGTTGAAAGAGATTCACAAATTCGCAAGTGAAACAAGCAGACGAATAGCAATATGTGGCACATGGAAACGCACACACAGATAGATAAATGGGGTCGTGCAACCAAGGGATGAGCACAAAATGTGGAGTCCACAAAAAACGCTCATGTTGCACAACTCAAGAGAGATGCTAGCACGATTGCTCAATAGGCGGATACGACACTTCTGCACAACCTATAAGATGGAAAATGTAGAAACTTTTATCCCAAGTATGCTATGTATGTATGGTTCCCTGTGTTCTTTTCAAGATGATCCAAGATGATCGTATATGAAAATCTTAAATGCTATGTGGTATGATGCTATGGCTATTGCTTACAAGCTTCTTTGCTTAAAAGCTTATTCTTATTTTGTATGGCCACTTTTGCACAATGCACAAGCCAAGATAGCAATAGTGTATATGTGGGAACAATCTTGTGACACAAGATATGATATGATAGCAAGATGATACCAATATGATATGGTATGTATGCAATTGAAGGTATATCGATGATCACTAATGTGCACGAGTAACGTTGCCGGCAATACTCAAATGGCTAGCCTCGATAGGCAAGTGATGCAAAATGGGCTACGGGTTATCAATGCAATTGCAAGGGGAATATACAATGGTGTCGTCGAGGTTACCGTCCTTGGCGACAATGAGAGGTGGTGTTGCCGAAGTCGACCCGTTCCTAGTTAGCCGAAACACCCTAGGAAACGGAAAAACCGCAAACTCAAAATCTCCAAAGGAAAATGCCAAATGGTGGTAGCAGAAAGCGGTGGTGGTTTGCACTCGGCAATGTGGAAGTGGGATGATGGGTTATGCGAGTCGGAGTTGAAGTGGTCGTCCCTAAGTAGCCGAAACACCTTAGGAGACACAAGCCACAACTCAAACAAGCTCAAACAAAATTGTGTTAAATTCGGTTAGTGGAAGTGTATGGTGGTTGTGGTTGATGAACAAGCAACCGTCCCTAAGTAGCCAAAACACCTTAGGATAATCGAATCACAACTCTAACAACCACAAATGGGATGTTGAGTGAAATTGGTTAGGTTGCGGAAGTCGGTGGTGGTAATGCAGCTGATATGGTGGTGGCCCTAGGGAAAGATGCAAAAGTTCCAAAAACTTGATGGAGTCAAATGATGTTGGTGATATTTATGTGGGATGGGTATGTCAATAGCTTCAAAACGAGCTAAAGAAGGTCCAAATCATACTCCAGATGAATTAGTTATGACCAAAACAAAATTTCAGCCGTGTCGGTTTGAGGGTTAACCGGACATCTGGGAGCAGGTCCGGATGATCTGGGTTCGTCAACCGGATTTCTGTTGTGTGAGGTGTCCAGACATCCGGGAGATGGTCCAGCTGATCCGGGCTGGTCCGGATGATCCGGGAGCACTTCCGGATGATCTAGGCAGGTCAAACTACTGGGGATTTCTTCTCGAGGACAAATTTTGGGGCGGAAATTAGTGATATCGGGTCAAAAATTGCGGAGGTTTCATGGATGGAAGGTGGGAAAAAGATGGGGGGTGCTAGATCCAATTGAAATCAAGCAAATCCACGAATCAAAATCAACAAACCAACATCAAACCAACAAATCACAAAAAAATTGGGGCTAGTTTTGGTGGGCATTTTCGAATTTAGGACAAAATCAAGCAAAAGAAGGCTAGAAAACGGGGGTAGGGGCTCCAAATTCGTGATCAACCTGGCTCATGATACCAAGATGATGTAGGGTAGAACCCTAGATGCCCGATCTTTCACGAAATGGAGGGGATCCCATGAAGAACACGAAGAACACAAGGGGAAACATGAGGTGAAACAAGGGGAATACTCAAGAACAAGTCCAATCACACATCCACTAGACAATCAAACACACAAGATCCACAAGGTACATCAATAATAAAGGAAAAGATACAAAGTACAGTTCATCTCCAAGAGGCGGGGGGTCCTCCTGTGAGGGGATCTTGATGATATCCCGCAGGATCTTCTCCTAGATGGAGGTATTGGCCTCCAATGGAGTCGTGTGTCTCTCTCTCTCAGGAGAAGAGTAGTAGGAGCAAAGCTCACATACAAATGAGATATCACTTTGCTAACCCTAGAAAAGAGGTGGAGGAGGTCTATTTATAGTCTAAGGGGCGAATGGGTAAGTGAGGGGGCGAAACAGGTACATGGGCCTCGGCCCGAGACGTTGCATGCAGGCAAGGCCGGATGATCCCGATGGGGGTCCGGATGATCCGGGCATCATCCGGATGATCTAGGACCTTGTATGGATGATCTGGCTTCAAGTGGAGGCTTTTGGGTGTCTTCGGCATGGTTATCCAGAGGATCCGGGTGAGGGTCCGGATGATCCAGCTGAGCCCAGATGATCCGGACGGCGGTATAGATGTCCGGCCTGGCTCCAGCAGCCGCTCCATCTTCTTCTTCTCCTTTCTTACGTCTTCTCTTCCATGCCTTCCTCGTGGATGTTGTATATGTATACCTGCACTCTCATTCCTCCTCGACATCCATGAAGTTCCGACAATACCTATGCATGCACACGGGAGAAGTGTCAAGTAGTATACCATCCTCGAAGGGGTCAAGTGAGCACGTGTATAGGAGATGATTCACCTTTGTGTGGGTGAAGTAGATGTTGCACGTGTCACTTGCCAAATGGACTCTTGACATGGTGAAGTCCGTAGGATGCTCCACATCAATGAGGCCACCAAGCCCCAAGACAAGGCACAAGCACCACCCCGCGCATCCACAACCTTCTGAAACGGCTTCATCTCGCAATGTGGTCAATAAAAAGGATATTCGCTTCAGAGCTATGGAAAAGCATGAGCATAACCATTTGTCCTATTCTTCAAGATGGACAAGTCTTCATTATGTCAGACCACCCATGAATAAGTATCTTTTCACCTCCAAGGGAAATGTAGTAGGTCGACATAAATATCATGTTGTGATCAAGCACAAGTCTGACCCGACCATGGTCAGGCATATGTATAGGAACAATAAAATTTGGCAGTTTCTGTTTCAAGAAGATCACAACTGTAAAACTGTGCATATATAACAGAAAACAACTCATACCATATGTTTCTTGACACAGTTGGACCTCTTCATCATGTGCACCAGTGGCACACATATCCCACGTGGCCTTCCACCATTGAAATGCCCCACAAGGACCTCAAGATGATCAATTAAGTGTAGGAACTGGTGGATGCAGTCAACTTCAGTGCCATCAGTAACATTCGAGTTCTCATCAAATAACAAACGAGTAGTGTCATGAACTTTGTAATAACCTACACGTGCCACCAATTATAAGAAATATTAGTTAGAATTAGCATCTCCGTGAGAGAAGGGAATCACAAATTGTTGCTACTTCTAATGTCAAATTGTGATTAGTTGGACAGAATAGGTGGATTAATAAGTAATCGAGGCAACATGCAAGAACCAGATACAAAACTAACATGGATGAACTACTGGAATGACGTCGGGGTGGAAGGTCACAGTGAAGATGATACCACGTTCCGCTATTTCCATCAACATTCGTGTGCCAACTTTCAGTCTGTCACATTTGAGGAAGTTTATCCAAGTTCGGCCATAAAAAAAGCAGCGATCTTCTTGGTTCATGAAAACTAGGAACTTATATCCATGGCGTGTCTTCAGTGTGACCATCAAACTAGTGTATTCAGCTATGGCAAGGCCGGCAATCTTGAGTACATGTGTTCTAGCAGAGCAAGGAATGCACTGTAGGAAGAATAATATGAGAACACAATTTATTCGCTATCAAAATCTAGAAATAATTTCCTCTTTCACGTCAGTGTTGACCATGGTACTAGTACCTTTTATCCAAATATAGCAATCCAAATTTCCAAATTACTCGACAACATGTTCAAAAACCCCCAATCCTCCCGGATAGAAAAAGATGATACTAGGAACATACTATGCGTGTTTTAAAATCCTGTGTTAGGATAAGACGGAGCAAGTGTGGCATCTCGCCGAGGGCATAGAAACCTGTAGTGTCCTCGCACTAAAAATGAAACACACTAGATTCAGTAGGAATAAAAATGCATCAACGACAACGACTGCCATCCCAAGATTACTAGCGACCAAGGGACTAGGATTTACCGGGGATGGATAAAGAATTCATACCTGGTTCTCCATGAGAAAACCCTAAGCAATCGCCGAGAGGAGGTTTTCTGATGTAGAGCATCCTTTGCTCATCCCCATGGACCTACCATCGTCTCACCAAGTGCCAAAAGGAACGATGACATGAGCAAGAGCTAGAGCTCTCGAGACCGAGGTGACATCTCTACTTTGTGATATTCCATATGACCTACTCGAGACATGGCTACTACCGAAGTCCGGAATGTTGTGCATGATCAGGTACCAAGAAGGACCCCTCGAAGATGCACGTGAAGACGGACAAGCCCCAAAGTCCATGGATGAAGAGAACCAACAGAAGGAGCCGGAGAAATCTCCAGGACCCGAACATTCGAAACCAAGCCCCGGACATCCGACACCTGGAGCATTTACCATAGCCACCGCCCAGCCGAATCTACAGGACCCAAACATCCGTCCTAGGCCCTGGACATCGGACCGACCCCAGCCTGGACATCCGGCCCCAGCCTGGAAATCTGACACCCTTCATAGAACCTCACCGAAGCCTGCCCTAACAACCCGGCCATGCGGTTCCCCTGCCCCGGACATCGGACACCCCCTCGAAGGATCGGACATCTAGCCCGATGGCCTGGACATCCGACCCCCTATCTGCGCACAGTAAAGGGCCAAGGCCCATGTATCCCTTCGCCCCCTAGACTATATATACTCCTTCTTCTCCCTCTTTCTAGGGTTAGCAATGTGATAGCTTATTTGAGAGATAGAAATTTGCTCACCCACTTTATTACTTCTCCATCGGAGTTCACGACCTCTACGGAGAAGATCCCCCAAGTGGATGCAGGACCCCTCATGAGAAGACCCCTCAAGACCTCCAACGGAGAAGAACTACCGCCTCTTGTATCGTCCCTTGTTGCGTTTGCATCTTGTATCACTCTTTATGTTCATGGATCGAGCATATGTGTTATTGGATCTCATCAATTTGAGTGTTTTTCCCTCGTGTTTCCCCTCATGTTCTTCGTGTTCATCATAGGATCACCTCCAAATCATGAAAGATCGGCCTTAGGGTTTCCACCCTACATGATCTTGGTGTCATGAGAAACCACGGCCACCTATGGGGCCATGAGCCCCTTTTGGTTCGGCGGGGGGATGGGCACGTTGCACAAGGAGCGGAGAAGCATAACACAACATGACAGAGATCACCCTGGCAGTTTTACCCAGCTTCGGGCCGCCGTGAGCCATAAAACCCTACTCCTGCTTTGGTGCATTGATGGTGTATATATGTGGTGAACACATCACACTTGCCCGACAGGGTTGCCTCGGGGCGAGAGTGGCTATGCGCGTTTGAATGTGTGAGAGTCCAAATCCTTTCTACGGTTGCCATGGGCCTCCTTTTATAGATCAAGGGGTTACCATAGTGGCAAATCAGTCCTTACCTACTGGTTAGATATTAAAGAGTGCTATCATACCTAATTTTGCAGGCTGACAGAGCGCATTAAATGCACCGTCTAGTGTTACATCACAGCGTGTCCGACAAACCTTGTCGGGCTGTTTTACTAGCATTGTGTCTGCTTCCTTGACACGTCTCAGGATGGGTGTCATATGGAGGTGTTTGCTATAGGTAGTGGCTGCCATGTGGCAAAAAGCAGCCACTTAATCACCTTGGAGCTTGACGCCGCACTGATCGATGACTTGCGTCGCTTGTGAGGTGGAGTGGTGGAGTGGCTTGCCTTCGCAAGCCCCGGCAGGCCTGCCTGGATGATCTGGAGGCTTGCTTCTAGGGCAAACCCGGCCTTGCCAGGCTTGCCTGCCCGGCAAGGAAGGTTCTTTCCTTAGCGATATCTTGCTTCTCTGGCTTATCTTGGTCTTCTTGATCTGTAATTGGATCCTTCAAAGAATTAATACCTCTTTATTGTTCGGATCTTGGTGTTGTAATCTTGTCCTTGGGCCTATGCACAATCTAGGCAATGGACCAAGGGTTTGTTGCACCGACAGGAGCCCCCGGGCCTAGCACGAATGCACCGCTGGGCGTCGTCGGGGTAGTCGCTAACTAGTGCACAGGCAGGAGCACAAGGGTGGCTCCGCCCTTTGAGATCTTATTTGCTTCTTCATTAACCCGAGCAATGTGGAGCATCCCACGACCATCCCCTTTGACGTATCTACATCTCCCACGACACCACTTGGACCAATGACAAAAGCTCAAGCAAACGCTATCGAAGA
This sequence comes from Triticum aestivum, assembly GCF_018294505.1. Taxonomy (NCBI): domain Eukaryota; kingdom Viridiplantae; phylum Streptophyta; class Magnoliopsida; order Poales; family Poaceae; genus Triticum; species Triticum aestivum. Next base: position 309,149,673 of record NC_057804.1, on the reverse strand, counting down.
AAAGGTGAACTCGCTCCTCTCGGAACTACCCCTTTCTACACATGAGATGTTGGGGAACATAGCAATAATTCAAAATTTTCCTATGTATCACCAAGATCAATCAAGGAGATTCTATCAACAGAAGAGACGGAGGGCATCTTCATACCTCTTGAAGATCGTGAAACAGAAGCGTTACAAGAATGCAGATGATGGAGTCGTACTCGTGGCGATTCAAATCGCAGAAGATCCGATCTAGCGCCGAACGGACGGTGCCTCCATGTTCAACACACGTAGAGCCCGGGGACGTCTCCTCCTTCTTGATCCAGCAAGGGGAGAGGAGTAGTTGAGGAAGAGCTCTGGCAGCACGACGACATGGTGGTGGAGCTTGTGGATTTTCTACAGGGCTTCGCCAAGCTCTATGGAGGAGGAGGAAGTGTTGGAGGAGGGAGGGGCTGCGCCAGGAGAAGGGTGCGGCAGCCCTCCCCCCCCACTATTTATAGGGAAAGGGGAGAGGGGCCTGGCCCCCTTAGATCTCATCTAGGGGGGGCAAGGGGGGAGCTTGCCCCCCAAGTTTGGTGGGAGGCGCCCCCACCCCCTAGGTTTTCTAACCCTAGGCGCCTTGGGCTCTTGGGGGGGGGCGCACCAGCCCACCAGGGGCTGGTTCCCACCCTTTATTCATCCCACTAAGTCCCCTGGGGCAGGTGGCCCCATCCGGTGGACCCCCAGACACGTTGTGGTGGTCCCGGTACAATACCGATAACCCCCGAAACTATTTAGGTGACTAAAACTGAACTTCCCATATATAAATCTTTACCTCTGAACCATTCCGGAACTCCTCGTGATGTCTGGGATCTCATACGGGACTCCGAACAACCTTCGGTAACCACATACTATTTCCCATAACAACTCTCGCATCACTGAACCTTAAGTGTGTAGACCCTATGGGTTCGGGAATCATGCAGACATGACCGAGACATCTCTTCGGCCAATAACCAACAATGGGATCTGGATACCCATGTAGGCTCCCACATGTTCCACGATGATCTCATCGGATGAACCACGATGTCGGGGATTCAGTCAATCCTACAATTCCCTTTGTTCACCGGTATGTTACTTGCCCAAGATTCGATCGTCGGTATCCTTATACCTCGTTCAATCTCATTACCGGCAAGTCTCTTTACTCGTTCTGTAATACATGATCCTGTGATTAACTCCTTAGTCACATTGAGCTCATTATGATGATGCATTATTGAGTGGGCCCAGAGATACCTCTCCATCATACGGAGTGACAAATCCCAGTCTCGATTCTTGCCAACCCAACACACACTTTCGGAGATACCTGTAGTGCACCTTTATAGCCACCTAGTTACGTTGTGACGTTTGGTACACCCAAAGCATTCATACGGTATCCGGGAGTTGCACAATCACATGGTCTAAGGAAATGATTCTTGACTTTAGAAAATCTCTTAGGAAACGAACTACATGATCTTGTGCTATCCTTAGGATTGGGTTTTGTCCATCACATCATTCTCCTAATGATGTGATCCCGTTATCAACGACATCCATTCTCCATGGTCAGGAAACCACAGCCATCTATTGATCAACGAGCTAGTCAACTAGAGGCTTACTAGGGACACATCACGGTCTATGTATTCACACATGTATTACGGTTTCCGGTTAATACAATTATAGCATGAACAACAGACAATTATCATGAACAAGGAAATATAATAATAACCATTTTATTTTTGCCTCGAGGGCATATTTCCAACAGCCACCCACTTGCACTAGAGTCAATAATCTAGTTACATTGTGATGAATCAAACACCCATAGAGTTTAGGTGTTGATCATGTTTTGCTCGTCGAAGAGGTTTAGTTAACGGATCTGCGACCTTCAGATCCGTATGCACTTTACAAATATTTATGTCTCCATCTTGAAAATTTTCACGAATGGAGTCGAAGCAACGCTTTATATGCCTAGTCTTCTTGTGAAACCTGGTCTCCTTGGCAAGGGCAATAGCTCCAGTGTTGTCACAGAAGAGAGTCATCAGGCCCGACGCATTGGGAATAACTCCTAGGTCGGTAATGAACTCCTTCATCCAGATTGCTTCATGTGCTACCTACGAGGCTGCCATGTACTCCGCTTCACATGTAGATCCCGCCACGATGCTTTGCTTGCAACTGCACCAGCTGACTGCCCCACCATTCAAAATGTACACGTATCCGGTTTGTGACTTGGAGTCATCCAGATCTGTGTCGAAGCTAGCATCAATGTAACCCTTTACGACGAGCTCTCACCTCCATAAGTGAGAAACATATCCTTAGTCCTTTCCAGGTACTTCAGGATATTCTTGACCGTTGTCCAGTGTTCCATGCCAGGATTACTTTGGTACCTCCCTACCAAACTTACGACAAGGTTCACATTAGGTCTGGTACACAACAGGGCATACATCATAGACCCTATGGCTGAGGCATAGGGGATGACACTCATCTTTTCTCTATCTTCTGCTAAGGGCGGGCATTGAGTCGTGCTCAATTTCACACCTTGCAATACAGGCAAGAACCCCTTCTTGGACTGATCCATATTGAACTTCTTCAATATCTTATCAAGGTATGTGCTTTGTGAAAGACTGATGAGGCGTCTCGATCTATCTCTATAGATCTTGATGACTAATATGTAAGCAGCTTCTCCAAGGTCCTTCATTGAAGAACACTTATTCAAGTAGGCCTTTATGCTTTCCGAAAGTTCTATATCATTTCCCATCAATAGTATGTCATCTACATATAATATGAGAAATGCTACAGAGCTCCCACTCACTTTCTTACAAACACAGGCTTCTCCATAAGTCTGTATAAACCTAAACGCTTTGATCATTTCATTAAAGCGAATTTCCAACTCCGAGATGCTTTCACAAGCCTATAGATGGAGCGCTGGAGCTCGCACACCTTGCCAGCATTCTTAGAATCGACAAAACCTTTTGGCTGCATCATATACAATTCTTCGTTAAGGAATTCCGTTTTGACGTCCATTTGCCATATCTCATAATCATAGAATGCGGCAACTGCTAACATGAATCAGACGGACTTCAGCTTCGCTACGGGTGAGAAAGTCTCATTGTATTCAACCCCTTGAACTTGTCGATAACCCTTAGTGACAAGTCGAGCCTTATAGACGGTCACATTACCATCCGCGTCAGTCTTCTTCTTAAAGATTCACTTATTTTATATGGCTTGCCGATCATCGGTTAAGTCTATCAAAGTCCATACTTTGTTTTCATACATGGATCCTATCTTGGATTTCATGGCTTCAAGCCATTTGTTGGAATCCGGGCCCACCATCGCTTCTTAATAGTTCGAAGGTTCACCTTGTTCTAACAACATGATTTGCAGGACAGGGTTCCCATACCACTCTGGTGAGAACGTGCCCTTGTGGATCTACGAAGTTCAGTAGCAACTTGATCTGAAGTTTCATGACCATCTTGATTAACTTCCTCTCCAGTCGGTGCAGGCACCACAGAAACATCTTCCGGAGCTGCGCTACTTTCCGGTTCAAGAGGCAGTACTTCATCAAGTTCTACTTTCCTCCCACTTACTTCTTTTGAGAGAAACTCTTTCTCCAAAAAGGATCCGTTCTTGGCAACAAAGATCTTTCCTTCAGATCTGAGGTAGAAGGTATACCCAATGGTTTCCATAGGGTATCCTATAAAGACGCATTTTTCCGACTTGGGTTTGAGCTTTTTAGGTTGATGTTTCTTGACATAAGCATCACATCCCCAAACTTCTAGAAACAACAACTTAGGTTTATTCCCAAACCATAATTCATAAGGTGTCATCTCAACGGATTTTTAGATGGTGCCGTATTTAAAGTGAATGCGGTTGTCTCTAAAGCATAACCCCAAAATGATAGCGGTAAATCGGTAAGAGACATCATAGATCGCACCATATCCAATAGAGTGCGATTACGACGTTCGGACACACCATTACGCTGAGGTGTTCCACGCGGCGTGAGTTGTGAAACAATTACACATTTCCTTAAGTGCGTACCAAACTTGTGACTCGAATATGCTCCTCCATGATTTGATCGTAAGAACATTATTTTCCTGTCACGTTGATTCTCTACCACACTCTGAAATTCCTTGAACTTTTCAAAGGTCTCAGACTTGTGCTTCATTAAGTAGACATACCCATATCTACTTAAGTCATTAGGGAGGGTGAGAACATAACGATAGCCACCGCGAGCCTCAACGTGCAATGGACCGCACACATCAGTATGTATTATTTCCAACAAGTTGGTTGCTCGCTCCATTGTTCCGGAGAACGGAGTCTTAGTCATTTTGCCCATGAGGCATGGTGCGCACGTGTGAAATGTTTCATAATCAAGAGACTCCAAAAGTCCATCTGCATGGAGTTTCTTCATGCGTTTGACACCAATGTGACCAAGGCGGCAGTGCCACAAGTATGTGGGACTATCATTATCAACCTTACATCTTTTGGTATTCACACTATGAATATGTGTAACATCACATTCGAGATTCAGTAAAAATAAACCATTGACCAGCGGGGCATGACCATAAAACATATCTCTCATATAAATTGAACAACCATTATACTCAGATTTAAATGAGTAGCCATCTCACATTAAACGAGATCCAGATACAATATTCATGCTCAAAGTTGGCACTAAATAAAAATTATTAAGGTTTAAACTAATCCCGTAGGTAAATGTAGAGGTACCATACCAACGGCGATCACATCAACCTTGGAACCATTCCCGACGCGCATCGTCACCTTGTCCTTTGCCAGTCTCCACTTATTCCGTAGCTCCTGTTTTGAGTTACAAATATGAGCAACCACACCAGTATCAAATACTAGGAGCTACGACGAGTACTGGTAAGGTACACATCAATAACATGTATATCACATATACCTTTGGTGTTGCCGGTCTTCTTATCCGCTAAGTACTTGGGGCAGTTTCGCTTCTTCCCGGCAAGTGATTTACCGGGCGCGGCAACTCCCTTGTCGTCCTTCTTGAAGTTCTTTTTACCCTTGCCTTTCTTGAAACTAGTGGTCTTATTCACCATCAACACTTGATGTTCCTTTTTGATTTCCACCTCCACTGATTTCAGCATTGAATATAACTCAGGAATGGACTTCTCCATCCCTTACATATTGTAGTTCATCACAAAGCTCTTGTAGCTAGGTGGGAGCGACTGGAGGATCCCGTCAATGACCGAGTCATCTGGAAGATTAACTCCCAGCTGAGACAAACATTTGTGCAACCCAAACATTTTGTGTATATGCTCGCTGACAGAACTGTTTTCCTCCATCTTACAACTGTAGAACTTGTAGGAGACTTCATATCTCTTGACCCGGGAATGAGCTTGGAAACCCATTTTCACCTCTTGGAACATCTCATATGCTCCGTGCTGCTCAAAACGCTTTTGGAGCCCCGGTTCTAAGCTGTAAAGCATGCAGCACTAAACCAGGGAGTAATCATCACTGCCAGGCATTCATAACGTCTTGAGTTGCTGGGAAAATGGGTGCGCCACCTAGCAGTGCTTCAAGGACATATGCTTTCTTGGCAGCTATGAGGATGATACTCAAGTTTCGGACCCAGTCCGTATAGTTGCTACCATCGTCTTTCAGCTTGGTTTTCTCTAGGAACGCGTTGAAGTTGAGGGCAAAATTAGCGTGCGCCATTTGATCTACAAGACATATTGTAAAGATATTTTAGACTATGTTCGTGATAATTAAGTTCATCTAATCAAATTATTCAATGAACTCCCACTCAAATAGACATCCCTCTAGTCATCTAAGTGATACATGATCCGAGTCAACTAGGCCGTGTCCGATCATCACGTGAGACGGACTAGTCATCATCGATGAACATCTCCATGTTGATCGTATCTATTATACGACTCATGTCCGACCTTTTGGTCTCTCGTGTTCCGAGGCCATGTCTCTACATGCTAGGCTCGTCAAGTCAACCTAAGTGTTTTGCATGTGTAAATCTGGCTTACACGTGTTGTATGCGAACGTTAGAATCTATCACACCCGATCATCACGTGGTGCTTTGAAAGAATGAACCTTCGCAATGGTGCACAGTTAGGGGGAACACTTTCTTGAAATTTTAGTGAGGGATCATCTGATTTATGCTACCATTGTTCTAAGCAAATAAGATGTAAACATGACAAACATCACATGCAAATCATAAAGTGACCAATATCATCTTGCGCCTTTGATCTCCATCTTTGAGGCGCGGCATGATCACCTTCGTCACCGGCATGACACCATGATCTCCATCATCGTGTCTTCATGAAGTTGTCTCACCAACTATTACTTCTACTACTATGGCTAACGGTTAGCAATAAAGTAAAGTAATTACATGGCGTTTTCAATGACACGCAGGTCATACAATAAATGAAGACAACTCCTATGGCTCCTGTCGGTTGTCATACTCATCGACATGCAAGTCATGATTCCTATTACAAGAACATGATCAATCTCATACATCACATATATCATTCATCACATCCTTTTTGGACATATCACATAACATAGCATACCCTGCAAAAACAAGTTAGACGTCCTCTAATTGTTGGTGCATGTTTTACGTGGCTGCTATGGGTTTCCAGCAAGAACGTTTCTTACCTACGGAAAAGCCACACCGGTGATATGCCAATTGCTATTTACGCTTCATAAGGACCCTTTTCACCGAATCCGATCCGACTAAAGTGGGAGAGACATACACCCGCTAGCCACCTTATCCAACAAGTGCATGTCAGTCGGTGGAACTCGTCTCACGTAAGTGTACGTGTAAGGTCGGTCCAGGCCACTTCATCCCACAATGCCGCTGAAACATGATAAGACTAGTAACGGTAAGCAAATTGAACAAATCATCACCCACAACTACTTTGTGTTCAACTCGTGCATAGAATCTACGCATAAACCTGGCTCTAATACCATTGTTGGGGAATGTAGCAATAATTCCAAAATGTCCTACATATCACCAAGATCAATCTAGGAGATTAGAGCAACAAGAGAGAGGGAGTGCATCTTCATACCTCTTGAAGATCAAGAAACAGAAGTGTTACAAGAACGTGGATGATGGAGTCGTACTCGCGGCGATTCAAATCATGGAAGAACCGATCTAGCACCGAAGGGGCGACGCCTCTGTGTTCAACACATGTACAGCCCGGGGACGTCTCCTCCTTCTTGATCCAGCAAGGGGAGAGGAGAAGTTGAGGAACAGCTCCGGCAGCACGACGGCGTGGTGGTGGAGCTTGTGGATTTTCTACAGGGCTTCGCCAAGCTCTACGGAGGAGGAGGAAGTGTTGGAGGAGGGAGGGGCTTCACCAGGGGAAGGGTGCGGCAGCCCTCCCCCCCCCCCCCCACTATTTATAGGGGAAGAGGAGAGGGGGACAACTGAGGGAGTCCTGGATTAGGGGGTCCTCGGATAGCCGGACTATATGCTTATGCCGTTCTGTTGGACCATGAAGATACAAGATTGAAGACTTTGTCCCGTGTCCGGATGGGACTCTCCTTTGTGTGGAAGGCAAGCTTGGCAATTCGGATATATAGATTTCCTTCTCTATAACCGACTCTGTGTAACCCTAGTCCCCTCCGGTGTCTATATAAACTGGAGGGTTTAGTCCGTAGGACAAGAAAAATCATAATCATAGGCTAGCTTCTAGGGTTTAGCCTCTACGATCTTGTGGTAGATCAACTCTTGTAATACTCATATCATCAAGATCAATCAAGCAAGAAGTAGGGTATTACCTCCATAGAGAGGGCCTGCATCTGGGTAAACATTGTGTCCCCGCCTCCTGTTACCATTAGCCTTAGACGCACAGTTTGGGACCCCCTACCCAAGATCCGCCTATTTTGACACTGACATTGGTGCTTTCATTGAGAGTTTCACTGTGTCGTCACGGCAAGGCTTGATGGCTCCTTCAATCATCTACAATGATGCAATCCAGGGTGAGGTTTTCCTCCCCGGACAGATCTTCGTATTCGGCGGCTTCACACTGCGGGCCGACTCGCTTGGCCATGTAGAGCAGATCGATAGCTACGCCCCTGGCCATCAGGTCAGGTTTGGAAGCCTGAACTACACTGCCGACATCCATGGAGACTTGATCTTTGATGGATTCGAGCCCATGACAGGTGCGTCGTACAATCACGATGAGCATGACTTAGATCGCCATTGGACGGTGTTCGGGAGATCACACCTGCAGCTGCCCCGGCTCTAAATCCGGAGCTGACCGTGCCATCCGAGGACGGGTGGATGGACACCGCCATGGAGGCCGCACACTCAACGGCAATAGTGAACACGGATCTCACTTCCAATGAGGTCTGTGTCAACGGACCTCTAGACTCGTCTCCGGTCATAGGTTCCGAACCGCGTACATCCGTGCCCGTCGTATCTAACTAGGCACCGATTATGGAGGTTAGCTCCTCGGATATCTTTTAGCACTCGCCCTTGCGTGATGTGCTAAATTCATTAAAATCTCTCTCCCTGTCAGGAGACTCTTTGCCGAAATATGTCCGGCTTGAGTGAGAAGCAGATAACAAAGAAATTCTTTACCCACCCACCACCCACTTAATCGCCATTGTCGACGACTTAACCGACATGCTTGATTTCGACTCCGAAGACATCGACGGTATGGATAATGTTGCCGGATAAAAATGGGAACCACCACCCCCAGGGCGCTGGAAAGCGACCTCATCATATGATATATATATGGTGGACACACCCAAAGAAAGCAATGGCGATGATGCAATGGAGGATAATCCCCTTGAGAAGCAAACAAAGCGCCGACGTCAGCGGCGCCGCTCTAAAGCCCGCCATAGCAAAAATAGCAATACCGGCTCAAGAAAGCATAATACCCCGGACGACGCTAAAGATAACGACGACCCCGACCCAGCGATGGAGCAAGATGAGCTAGGGGACGGCGAACACAGTCCGGGGCCGCTGTCCGATCACAACAATGCCGAAGACAAAACTTATAAACCTGTCCCGGGAGAGGAGAACATTCCGGACGACGATGCACGCATCATCCCGGAAAATCACTTGGAACAAGAGAACCTCCACAAAAGGCTTATCGCCACCGCGAGGTGCTTGAAGAAGCAGAAGCAAAGGCTTAAGGTCGTGCAGGGTACGCTCAACTACAGATGGAGCAAAGTGCTCGACACAGACAAAATATACGGCGGTGATCGCCACACAAAGAGCTACCCAAAGCGCAAGCTGCTGCCCGAATTCGACGACGAGGCTATAGAGCCCATTCCACTGAAAAACAATACAGCCGATCTGCCGGACCGACCACCCAGTGGCCGGGACAGAGCGGCTAACGACACCGCACACAAGTCAGCACACGATCTACGTGAGCACCTGGACAAAAGAGCTGGCATGGCCAAATCCATCTATGGATCTAGGAAACGTGTCCCCACGCAAGATCACGACTATACTGATCAACTACCAGCTCAGAATCAATACCGAACGCTAAAGTCATCGGACCCATGCCACGACACATCCAAGTACAGGGGTGGTTCACACCCCCTGTGCTTCACCGATGAGGTGCTAGATTATGAATTTCAGAGGGGTTTAAACCTGTAAATATCGAGGCATAAGACAGAACGACAGACCCTGCAGTCTGGATCGAGGACTTTATTCTTCACATCCATATGGCTCACGGAGATGATCTCCACGCCATCAAATACCTGCCCCTCAAGTTGAAAGGACCAACTCGGCACTGGTTGAAAAGCATCCCTGAAAACTCAATTGGAAGTTGGGAGGAACTCGAGGACACTTTCGGGGCTAATTTTCAAGGGACCTATGTCCGACCTCTAGATGCAGACGATTTAAGTCACATAATCCAACAACCCGGAGAGTCAGCCCGTAAGCTTTGGAAAAGATTTCTCACCAAGAAGAACCAAATCGTCGACTGTCCGGATGCCGAAGCCTTAGCAGCTTTCAAACACAGTGTCCAGGACGAGTGGCTTCCCAGACACCTCGGCCAAGAAAAGCCGTGGACAATGGCAGCCCTAACAACTCTCATGACCCGCTTCTGCGCAGGCGAGGATAGTTCGTTGGCCCGTAGCGGCACCAGCGACCCAGGCACATCCGAAATCAGGGATAGCAATGGGAAGTCGCGACGCAATAAAAACAAGCATCAAAATAATGAAGACAACCCAGACAACACGATGGTAAATGTCGGATTCACGGGCTCTCGACCCGGTCAATAGAAAAGGCCATTTAAAGGCAGCAGGGATGGACCATCCAGCCTAAACAAAATTCTAGACAGATCATGTCAGATTCATGGCACCTCCAAGAAACCTGCGAACCACACCAACAGAGAATGCTGGGTCTTCAAGCAGGCCGGTAAGCTAAACGTAGAACACAAGAGGAGGGAGACGCCAAGTGAAGACGAGGGCGAACCTCGCTAGCCAAACACTGGGGTACAGAAAAAATTTCCAACAAAGGTCAAAACAGTGAAAATGATTTATGCAACCCACATACCAAAGAGGAAGCGCAAACGCACACTCCGAGACGTATACGCTGTAGAGCCCATCGCCCCCAAATTCAAACCATGGTCGGCCTGCCCGATCACTTCCGATCGCAAGGATCATCCGACTAGTATCCGGCACGGAGGTTCGGCAGCCTTAGTGCTTGACCCAATAATTGATGGATACCATCTCACACAAGTCCTCATGGACGGCGGTAGTAGTCTTAATCTGATATACGAGGACATTGTCTGCAAGATGGGGATAGACCCGTCAAGAATCTGCCGAAGCAGTACTACCTTTAAAGGAGTAATACCAGGCGTAGAGGCCCGCTGCACGAGCTCTCTAACACTAGAGGTTGTATTCGGTTATCCCGACAACTTCCGAAACAAAGCACTAATCTTCGACATTGCTCCATTCTGAAGCGGCTACCATGCACTACTCGGAAGAACGGCATTCGCTCATTTCAATGCAATAACGAACTACGCTTATCTTAAACTTAAGATGCTCGGTCCATGTGGTGTCATCACAATGAGCGGAAATACAGAGCCTTCCTTGCGTGCGGAAGAATATGTGGCGGCTCTAGCAGCCGAACAACTAAACAACCTCTCCAACCTGAATAAATGATTGGTCTTTGAGACCATGGACACGGCTAGACGTGTTTGACGCACCGCTAGTTGTAGCAGCCCAGATAAAACTGAGCTTGGTCAAATGGACATGCCCCGATATGTGGTGCTAGGGGCTGCCCGCATGTAAAAGGGTCCATAGTTCGGCTTGACGCTATTAACACAAAATAGATTGAATTCTCATGGTTGATTAAGAATAGCGAACTTTTCGCACGGTCACACCAGATTCTTTCACCTGTTTTTTTTTTCTTTTTTACAGATGACCATCGTGCTACACCCTTCCAGGATACGGCACAACAGAGACAAAGGCGCAGACGTGCAACAGGGCCCCGTTCAAAGGGTTCATTTTAGATTAAGACCCTATGTAAACCTTTTTTATTGTCTCTTGTTGCTTCAGACCCTCCTGTGACTTCAAATAACCAAGAGAGATATCGGCGTTATTGGCAAGTTTATTCGCCAATCTAAAATCGACGTTGCAAGGGCAACAACTAATGTGTTTTTGGGATCTATGCCCTCACCACAACCGCTCTTTCGTCGCGCCGAATTAATGCACGTACCTAGAAATTCAGGGATCATTATCGAGGGTGGCACTCGGCCCAGTATATGTGGTAAAGTCCGAATACCTTCGGGAGTGTTCGGCGTCGCAAGTTTGGCCTTATATGCATCGGCTCCGAATCATGTCTTTGGTTAATAGTTGGGTTTGCCCGGCTCCTGTGTTTTGCTACCTTATGTTCCGGTCTATCGGCTAAGGTGGCACCGGAAGATTTACTGCGATTGTGCCCTGGTTTATCTGGATGAGCACCTCACTAGAGAAAGCCGAAAACTGACTGTCATGATAAAGTGAGAGACTGGTCAACTGCTCGATGACCCAATGGAATCTTCACGATTCCTATGCATTAATGAAGGACCAGTTTCCCGGTCACGTATGTACATGCACCGCATTCGGATGAGCGCGGACATACCAAGGGCTATATAGTAGCCCCACCGTTAAACTCCTATGGCTAAGTGAAAGTGTTAAAGCTATATAGTCCGATTGCCTTCTTCGCCGCGCTATCACCTCCTTAACGGACCAAGATGTTGGATCAAGTGTGATTACGCACTTTGCCAAACACCCCGTCATTATATGCACGGGGGCTGAAGCCAACGACTGCAAACTTTCATGTTATATATATATACATAAACGGCCGCACAGGAGGCACTACAATACTTTACGGGCAAAAGTATAAATATAGCCTTTATTATCACAAGCATTGTTTTTACAATTAAGATACACGACACTGGAACATGGTATTCTTTGAGCAATGAGCCTTTATTAAACGGGCACCCTCTAAGACTTCTTCAAAATAGTGCTCGGGCGAGTCCTGGCCCCCGGTCGGACCCCTAGTTGCAATATCGGTGGCCTCCATCTTCGCCCAATATGTCTTCACACGGGCAAGGGCCATCTGCGCACCATCTATGCAGGCCGACCTCTTGACAGTGTTGATATGCGACACAACACGAATAAATCCTTGCACCAAACTAAAATAACTATCCGGACTTGGCTCCTTCGGCCACAGGTGGTCCACGATGGCCCTCATGGCAAGTCCGGATAAACTATGGAGCTCAGCCCACTCGACCATTTGCTTCAAAAGCAGCGGACGCCTTGGGTTACTGAACTGCAACCAGAACAATCTTTCCACCTGATGATATTTGAAATACTCCATCGCATCAGCAGCACTCTTTGCTAAATCCAAGTATGCGTCTGAAGAACTCCACACTTGATCAAGAGGGGCATACTTCGGATCGCCGAACTTCGTTCGTAATAAAAAGGGCTTCCCAGCCGCAATATCACCGGCTTGCCGAAGCTCCTCTCGCGGCGCTCTGATTTCAGAGCGAGTTTATTTTGCCGCTTGCAAGGCCTTCTTCAGGTTAGCCGTCTTCGTTTGATTTTCCTTCTCGAGAAGCTCACATCGGCTAACAACATTCTGTAGCTCAAGAGCCATGTTGGCTATTTATCCTTACTCTGGCGATGAGCAACCTGTTTGAATTTTAATTCTTTGGCTGCCTTCAGGGCGGACGTATCACTTCTCCTGGCTTGCTTCTTGGCCCGGGCAAGTTCTGCCCAAAGGGTTTCCGCGGCGGCAGCTCCATCTACAGTCAAAGCATACTATAAAAACTAGCATCCTGCTCTTATTAATATTTGCTGACCACCCAAAATATACATACCATGTGCCTCGTCAAGCCGCTTGTTCACAAGCGTGATGTCCGCGTCCGCCACGTCAAGTTCTCGCCTCAGTTCGGCAAATTCAGCAGTCCGATCAGCCGCCGGATTTGCCACTGCCTGCGCACAAAAGTAGCACTATCATTACCTGAGACTATGATCCTCTGCTTGCCTCGTCCGGATGGCAACCAGAGTCTCAGGGGCTACTATCTATACAAAACACACCTTGCATGTACGGTACAATCAAAAAAATATATCACTTTGCGTACCTCAAAGCCTCTTAGTAGCCTCGTAAAAGCTTCATTCAACCCGCATTTTGCGGATGAAATCCTCTCCACCACCGTACACATTAAGGTACGATGTGCCTCTGATATATCCGCTTGCTGCAGAAGATTCATCAATGTGTCCGGTTGTACATCGGACAACCCTGAGCTTTTTCTGTTGGTCTCCTTAGGACCCGAGAACTCCGGACTTCGGGCGGCCGAAGAGTTACCTTCTGGCCTTTGCAGATCGGGAGAAATCCTTCGGGATGACACCTCAGGGTCATCCGCCTCATGGGGCGGGGAAGCAGGAGGAGGCGTTTCGCTCTCCAGCATCTCCGGAAGAAGATCCCCCGAGGATGAACATTGTGGAGAAAGGCTATGAGCCGGACTGCAAAACATATGTCTCGGTTGTTATCCTCAGGAAAAGAGCGGAGCGTGCTTAATAAAGTGCCTTTGTTCACTTACGGCTCGGTCGACGACTGGCCCTCTTGTGGGTGCTGTGCAGTAAGGATGCGCTCTGGGGCAGGGCCACCTGGTGAAGGTTTCTTCCCTCGTTTGGAAACCTCCATTTCCAAGTCTTCAGGGGCGGTCCTTTTCTTCCCATGGGGAGAAGGGATTCTAGATTCTCCTCCCCGATCATCGTCCAACAAGGGGGCACTAATTCCCCTGGTTAGGATGCGTAATGTACCTACAGCATGAAGCCCACTTTTGGCTTCCCTATTCCTCCCCTCGTCCTCCCCTGATGGCACTTGATAAGGTGCGCGAGCGAGCATCCTGGTTAGTACAGGATCCGCCGAGCCTTCGGGGAGAGGGGCCGAACACCTGATCCTCTCCGCCTTTCTTATCCAGTCCTGACCAAGGGTGGTTTTTCAGAATAATGTTGTGACAAATATAATGACAACATGTTCGGTCGCGGAGTTACTTACTTGGATATCTGGACGGTTGCAGTTGAGACCCGCATCCTCTGTTGTGTCCGGACACTTTATTCGTGATCTGAAGAATAATCGATACATCCCTTCGAGCATCACGCCAAAGAAGTGTTGAATGGTTCACGGTCCTTCTGGATTGAACTCCCACATACGGAGAGATCGACTTTGGCATGGAAGGACCCGATGAACTAACATTACCTGAATTACTTTGACGAGACTGATATCCCTCTTGAGGAGATCTCGGACGTGGCTTTGCAATGTCAGCACGTCATTAACAAGTCCCTAGTCCAGCCCCTTGTTGACCCATGATGCAAGCTGTGGCGGAGGGGCAGAGCGGAAGGCCGGGGTGGCATCCCACTTTGTACCTTGGGGTGCTGTGATGTAAAACCACTCCTGTTTCCATAGGTCAGACACCTCCGGGAAGGAACCCTTTGGCCATAAGGCGTCTGCACCTTTGCTTATTATAGCACCTCCGCACTCCGCGTATCACCGGTTGATCATCTTCGGCTTCACATTGAAGGTCTTGAGCCATAATCCCAAGTGTGGGGTAATGCGGAGGAAGGCCTCACACACAACGATAAACGACGAGATGTGAAGGAAGGAATCTGGAGCTAGATCATGAAAATCTAGCCCGTAATAGAACATGAGCCCTCTAACGAAGGGGTCAAGACTAAAGCCTAGCCCTCGGAGGAAGTGGGAGATTAATATGACACTCTCGTTGGGTTAGGGAGTGGGGATAACCTACTCTCACTACAAAAAAAAGACACATCCGTGACATTTTGGGCCGAACGGATTTTTTTTATGTCATACATATGACACTTCTATGACGATAATTGTGACAAAACCCGGTATCATCATAGATGTGGTGGGCTCCTACCTCTATGACAAAAAATCATGACAAAAAATGGGCTTTTCATCCTAGGCGAGCTCGAGACGCAGCTGCATGACATACTTTGGGCCGTCCATGACAGAAAAAACCGTGGTAGAAGCGAGTGTGAGGAAAATTTCGGGAAGTTCCCGGTTATGGTGGGTGGTCGGGGGCCGAGCGATGCACGTTTCTCTCGTACACGTATGCGCGTGTGTGCGAGGTGTTGGCTCTAACTGAACCCGAGCAAGGCGTTGGGATCTAACTGAACCCGAGCGATTGCACTGCAGGCTACGCGTTACTGAACCCGAGCGATCGATCGATGGCTGTTAACTGAACCCAATCGAGCGAGTCCTTCGCTACTGCTGCTAACTAAAGCCGATCGATTGGATGAACAGTGAGCATTGCGGGGGGTTTGGATGAACAATGAGTGGTGGCATTGCCTCTGGATGAACAAGACCCCATGGTGTGGTGGAGGGCTGGATGAACAGTAGACGGTGGAGGGGTGGTTGAACATGACCCCGTGGTGTGGAGGGCTGGATGAACAATAGATGGTGGAGGGGTGCCCATGGAGGGGTGGTTGAATAGTAGCCGGTGGAGTAGCGCGCGGTGGAGGCTGGATGAACAGGAGCCCATGGAGGCTGGAGGAGGTCGACGGTTGCCTGTGGAGGCTGGAGGAGGTCGACGGTGGAGATGAACAGTATCCCATGGAGTCCCGTTTTGCGGTATGCCACACCCCTCCCGATGAACAGGACCCCTGTTTCGACCGTAGTACTCCAACACAAGTCCGTTTCGTCTGTTTTGCGGTACGCCACACCCCTTCCCGATCAACAGGACCCCCGTTTCGACCGTAAGAGGTCCGTTTCGTCCGTTTTGCGGTACGCCACACCCCTCCCGATCAACAGTACCCCCGTTTCGACCGTAGCGCTCCAACACAAGTCCGTTTCGTCTGTTTTGCTGTACGCCACACCCCTCCCAATCAACAGGACCCCCGTTTCGACCGTAGGAGGTCTGTTTCCTCTGTTTTGCGGTACGTCACACCCCTCCCGATCAACAGGACCCCGTTCCGAATGTAGGAGGTCTGTTTCCTCCGTTCTGCGGTACGCCAGGCCTTGTTCCCATCGCTTGTTCCGTCCAAGCCCTCCCGATGAACACGACCACGCATTCCGTTTCGACGCAGCCGGTTGGCTCCCCATGAACACGACGACAACGCTGTTTCTCCGTTCTGACCCAGCCATGTACGTATGCGCGAGTAGGCGTTCGAGACCCTGCTCGTATGTATGTACGTGGCCGTATTCTCTTTATTGCACCCTGACCGTTGTACGTACGTGTACATGCTACGTGCGCACCTCTACTACGACATGTGCGCGCCTCTACATCATCCAGTATATACGTACGTACACGTTTGCGACCAGACTAACAACGCTACGTACGCTTCGACCAGGTGGGTCCCGACTATCTGGCACTTCCTTGCGTGCGAAGATGTAGCTGATGGGTCCCAATAGTTAGGGGGGCGAATCGTTTTTTCTTTTGCACGGACGCACTTCCTTGCGTGCGAAGATGTAGCTGGTGTGTCCCAGCAGTCAGGGGGCGAATCGTGTTTTTTTGCCCGGATGCACTTCCTTGCATGCGAAGATGTAGCTGGTGGGTCCCAACAGTCAGGGGGGCGAATCGTTTTTTTGCCTGGACGCACTTCCTTGTGTGCAAAGATGTACTTGGTGGGTCCCAGCAGTCAGGGGGAAACATTTTTTCGTGAAATATGCTGGCCTGTCCGGTGGGTCCCTGCTGTCAGGTGGAGGAATCATTATTTTGCACGTAATAAGGAGGCACTTCCTTGCTGCGGCCGTGGACCTAGCTGTCGGCCTCTCCACGTACAGTCCACGTCCGATGGAAGTCGTTCCTTGACCACGTTGACCACTATGTCGGTGTCAAAACTGGCGGATCTCGGGTAGGGGGTCCCGATCTGTGCGTCTTAGGCTGATGGTAACAGGAAGCAAGGGACACAATATTTACCCAGGTTCGGGCCCTCTCGATGGAGGTAAAACCCTACTTCCTGCTTGATTAATATTGATGATATGGGTAGTACAAGAGTAGATCTACCACGAGATCATAGAGGCTAAACCCTAGGAGCTAGCCTATGATGATTATGACTGTAATTGTGATCGGCCTTCTAAGGGCCAACCTCTCCGGTTTATATAGACACCAGAGAGGGCTAGGGTTTACATGGAGTCGGTTACAAGGAAGGAAACACAATATCTGGATCGCCCAGGTTGTCTTCCACGCAAAGGAGAGTCCCATCCAGACACGGAATAGAGTCTTGAGTCTTGTATCTTCACGCTTCAATAGTCCGGACGATGTATACAATCCGGCTGTCTGGATACCCCCTAATCCAGGACTCCCTCAGTAGCCCCTGAACCAGGCTTCAATGACGAAGAGTCTGGTGTGCAGTTTTGTCTTCGTCATTGCAAGGCGGGTTCCTTCTCCGAATACTCCAAGGTAATTATCGAACACATAGACCGTGTCCGGTTCTACAAAATGATCTTCACATACCGCCGTAGAGAGAATGATATTTCACAAATGCAATCTGCTGACCACGTGACACATCATTAAGGTCGGGTCATTATTCGTACCGTTTTCCCACAACCAGCCATAGCGCAAATTGCGAGGCGGTTTCTTCTGCATGTTTTGCCATAGCAGAGATCGTGCCCCCTTATTGTGGGATTCTCATCAATACAGGCATGGGTAATCTAACCATACCGCTAATCGCGGTGAATGGGGAACGAGAGGGTTCCACCAGGCAAGTGGGGGAGGTGCAAAAAAGCTTTCACCATCTCTATAAAGAGATAAGGTCTCTTCCTCTTTACCCACACCTCCTCCTTTCGCTAGTCCATTCCCCTCTGTTCGAGCTCTAGTGCCCAAGCATTCGTCCTCTCCATCGAAGCAAGAGTTTTTTGAAGATGTCCGGATCCGGAGCAGGAGGCAAATGGATGGCTTCTTCCGTCCAAGAGAAGGACATCAAGAGGCTCCAAGAGGCCGGGTACCTGGGCAAGAAGATCGGCCATCGTCTTCCACCGGCAGGACAAATCGTCCCTACTCCAGAGCCCCACGAAAGAGTCGTGTTTCTTCCTCATTTTGTCCGTGGGCTCGGGTTTCCCCTTCACCCATTTGTTCGCGGAGTCATGTATTACTATGGGATTGATTTTCATGATCTTTCCCCCAATTCTTTCCTCAATATCTTGACGTTCATCGTCGTGTGCGAGGCTTTTCTCTGGGTTTCGCGTCACTTCGGCCTGTGGCTGAAGATCTTCAATCTGAAGCCAAAGGTGGTGAGTGGCGAGCACGCCGAGTGCGGTGGCGCCATGGTGAGCAGGATGCCCAAGGTCGTTTGGCAGATGGGTGCCTTCAACGACTCCTTCAAGGAGTGGCAGCAACAATGGTTCTATATCACTGAACCACGTGGCAAAAGGTGGGCCGCAGCTCCCGAGTTCAGATCCGGAGCCCCACTGCGGCTCACGTCCTGGCCCAAGAAGGGCCCGAACTGGTGCTCGTCCAATGAGCTATCACTGCTCCAGACGTGCGTTCAGAGTATGGTCGACAAGGACGTCAAGCTCAACGACGTAGTCCAAGTGATGTTAGTTCGCCTGGTCCTCCCTTGCCAGCGCCGAGCCTGCAATTTGTGGGAGTACGACCCAACCGAGCACCAAACCCTCTAGGAGCTCTATGATTCCTCCCACGAGGACATCTGGAAGGTGCTCTTTAAGTCCGGCAAATCATGGTCGGGCTCCGCCGAGGACCGTGGGTACCAATTATCCCATTCTGCAAGCCTGGTAAGTTATGGCCACGCTCTGTCCATCCAGGCTTTAGTTGGCATGTCTCGAGGGAGAAATTTTTATCGTGCTCTATTAAGACCCTAGGGATGGATAAAAAAGGTGGAGCGGATACATTGTACGGCCCCGCTGCCGGAGTAACCGGCCGGACCTCTTTTGACGAAGATGCTGGTACTAGCGCCTTACGAGGTGCCAAAGAAAGAGGCCTCCAAGAGGGTCAAAAAGACCCGGATGGCCTCCGTCGTCGCAAGGATTCGGACACAAAATCCGAAGACTCTAGCGACGCTCCTTCTTCCGAAGATGAAGAGGAGGAAGCAGAGGAGGACGAGCCTCACTCTAGAGGTAGGAAGAAAAGGACGGCCTCCTCATCCCTGGAGGCTGAATCGCCCAAGAGGGGGAAAGGTTCCCCCCAGAGGCATCCACCATGGCTGCCGATAGGAGCCAGTAGAGGGATCTCAGGGCCCAGCCCCTGGAAAAGTCATAAGTATACGAAATCTGAACACGCACATGCGTCCGGGGTTATTTGGGCATAGTAGTTTTAACTGTCGCCGTATCTCGTATAGGCCGGCGAGGTCTCGCGCTGGACAGTCCTCGTCGGAGGATTCGCTGAGCTCAGATGCCTTGGCGATCGAGACGCCTCCAAAGGCCCCTTCCCCAAAGTCCAGGCGCAACACAGAGGTGTCGTCTCAACAGGACCCGGAACGGGGGGGGGGGGGTCATATCTCCGGAGCCGGACACACGGGAGCAATGGCCCCCAAGCGTGTCGACGATGGGGGCGATCTCGGGTTTGGACCATGGCCGGACATAGTCCTGGAGATTTTTAAGGCTCCAGGATCGGGCGAGCAGCCACCTTCGACGGTGGGAGGCTTGCCTACTCCGCCGGCAACCTCTGTCCAAGCAGAGCTGCCAGGCGGTCTATCGACAGCGTTAAAAAACGTGTCTATCATCGATGAACATCGGACCCTCATGTGTGCGGTGGTTGAAAAGATTCAGTCTAGCGAAAGCGGGCTGAATGAGTCCTGCCTTGGCCTTATAAAGGCTTTTGAGGTATGTTTTCTAAGAAACTTTTGAGGAATCATCATAATATGAGTAGTAGCCCCTGATACACTGTCCGGCGAAAGAGAGAGCCGGGCAGGGGATCAAATCTTCTGTTTTCGTGGGAACCTTTGTTAATTATGTATACCCCTTCGTGTGAAAACAGGCGTCTGCGGAGAAGACGACCGCTCATAATGCGGAAGTGTCCAAACTGAAGCAGAGCCTGGAACGGGCTGATGAGGAACTTGGCCGTGTGAAGAAGCAATTGGAGGACAAGCAAGGTATGTTGAAACATTATCTTGCATTAGGCATGAATGAGTAATTGTGCCTATTGAAAAGTATTTGTGTTGTATGCCCTAGGAGCAAGTGCCGAGTATGAGGCACTGAAGAAGGCTGTGGCTGATGCCAACGAGAAGGCTGCCGCCGAACAGGCGCTTCGTGAAAAACACGAGGCCAGGGTCATCACCGCTAAGCGGGAACTCCAGGAGGCTGTGAAGAAAAGCGAGGGCTTGGAGCAGAGTCTAGTAGGGAAGGAGTCCGAACTCTCCCAAGCTCTCCAAGCCGCGGAAGATGCTCGGGAAGAAGCCCGAGGTGCTGTACGGGACATTCAGGAGGCCCGGAAAGTTGCGGCTGGTAAGGCATATTGTATTTATGGCCATTTTTACATGATAGCAGGGAGAACTCTAAGCGACAAGCTGAATTCTTATTTTCACAGGGTGTTTGCGGATCTGCCTCGCACCATGTTAGATGCCGCCCAATTCTACCGGACCGAGGAGAAGAAGTCTATGGAGAGGAACTTCTGGTCATAGTATTTGGCGCCGAACTATCTGATGCCTTTTATCGATCAGCTGAAACAGCTGGTCGAACTGCACCAGGCGGCTGAACTAGCCATGAAGGACTTGGTTGTCCGGTTGTGGCCCGCGGAACCAATTCCAAGCAGTTACTTCGGACTCATGAACCGGATTGTGGGCGCTTGTCCTCGGCTTGATGCTATCAAGCGATCAGTCTATATAGAAGGCGCTCGCATGGCGTTCGCCTGTGCAAAAGTGCATTGGGGGAAGGTTGACGCGGAGAAGCTAATGACTGAGGGACCGCCGGAGGGGAAGGATCACCGCAAGCCCGAACTGTACTATGAAGGTGTACTGAAGGGAGCCCGCCTTGCGGGGGATAAGTGTACGAAAGACATTATATTTCCCTCAGGGCATTCGTGCCGTTCTTTGTAATATGGGATACTTGCACTTTTATTATTTATTGCATGTTTTGTTTGAACACTTGTTCTTCCTGTGCGGCTGTTTAGTGTATGTAAATACTGAGAGTTGGCCAGTCGTCGGCTTCTGCCCCCATGAATGAAATTCGGGGGTGTTCGGTCATACCTGAACACTCTTTATCCCATGGCTGGGTCCTTTTAAGGAGGTGTTCCCCACCACGAACCAGGAAATCGGACTATAGGGCTTTACCACTCTCACTTAGCCACAGGAATTCAAGTATGGTCAGCGCATCCCCTAGTGTTCGGAAGGCCGAACTAGGGGCTCTATTGGCGCCTGATCGGAAGACCAATCCATCGCACTCTGCATTTATAATGACGTTATGCGGAATAATTCTTTAAGGATTTTACAACCTCTCGAGCAGATGACCGGCTCTCGCTGTATCATGACAGTCGGTTTTCGGCTTTCTCTACTGAGGTGCTCGTCCGGAAGAACCAGGACACAATCGCAGTAGTTCTCCCTGCGCTACCTTAGCCGATATAACGGAACGTAAGGTACCAAAACAAGGGAGCCGGGCAAACCCAACCAATGACCCAAGACATGATTCGGAGCTGATGCATATAGTGCTATAAGTTCGGGGTGCCGAGCGGCCGAGAAGGTGGTCGGACTTTATTGCCGTATTGTGAAGCCCCTAGCATAATCGGGCGTAACACGAGGTGTCGATGAAAAACGACGGCCGGTAAGTGTTATTTAAGTCTACGCATTGTAGTAAGATGATATGTCTATGCATATGAGTACGATTTATGATTATAAAAGGAGGTGTTTTTGGCGGAACCTGTGGTGACCGGACTGGAGGGGGCTGTGATTGGATCTGAAGTGAATCCGGACTGCCTTCTTTAGGGGGGGGGTCACATGCATATTCCTGCACTTGTGTGTCCAGGCCGATTCCACGTCGCCAATCCTGTTCTGCGTCAAGGTTAGTCTGTAAAGGCAACTACTTGTAGGCAGCTGAACGTCCCCTTTTGGCTGGTCCGAGGGTTCCTGATCGGACCCTGGTTATCCCAGCCGATATGCCGTGAAGTAGCGCGGACTCCTCGGTTGGTGTCCGGATAGTTGGCTATCATATAAGAATTTTGATAGACATGCGGGAATCGCTACTCCGGCTGCTATATGATTTCTGCTCTAAGGGCGGGGTTCGGCCTTGCCTATAGGTGTGGTTATATCACATGGTGTTGGCCTAATGGTTTACCATGTGGAGTCTGGTCAACACGGTTCATCCCGTTAGCATATGGTAAATTACCGTATGAGGGGAAGGTGCCGAAGAATTATTCTTTGGCGTTACAGTTTTTTGGTGATCTGAAGATCACTGTTAGAGTGGTGGGCCAATAAAACTTGGCCTCTGCACCTGGCATCTTTTACAAGATGTTATTTGTGGTTTCATACCCTCGGGGGCTTTATGTGTTATGGAGCCCCGGGACTACTAGGTCTAGAGGTACTGCAATTGAGTTGCAGTGGTTGATGTGATCAGGGGCGATCGGCCGTACTTTCCTGCTCTAGAGGCAGGGGGTCTCTTGATTAGATGCCTCCCCTCATTGTTTTCGGCACACGACCAGCCGCTTTGTTTTGAAGATCCGACATTCTCTATTTGTATGCTTTGCTGTCCTTCTAGGATTACCATGAATTTCACATGGTTGATCGAGTGTGTGGCTCGGGCCGGATAGGCTTGAGCTGTTCTTTGTCCGCTTACCGGACTGGGAGTTGCTGGACTTGGCACCAGCTTCTCTGACTTGGTGTTTATGGCCATAGCGCCGAGGCTTGAGGATTCCTCTTCGTGTGTCCTTCGTATTGTCTTGGACCGTAGTAATATGTTGAAGTCGAGGTATGCGCCTTGGGTTCTCCTGCCTAGGTTGATGTAGCCAGTTGTGTCGAGTGTGCCCTTTGTCGGGGCGGTCGAGTCCATATTTTTCGGTGGCCAGTACCTTGGTCCACCTGTCCATGAGCAAATCTTGGTCAGGTTTAAGCTGCTGCTGCTTCCTCTGCAGGCTCCTTGCTGTGGCCATGAGCCGTCGCTTGAAGCGAACTTGCTCCACTAGGTCTTCAGGCATGCCGAATTCGTCATTGCCGAGGCTTATCCCGTCCTTGGAGGGGGCGTATAGTTGTCCCTTTCCAAGCATCCCACCATGGCCAGTCCGGCCTGCTTAGCGGCAGGCTGATCGAGGTTGTATCCATCTTTGGCACCCTCCGAATTGTTTTCATCTCCTGTGTCGGCATTGCCGTGGCGGGGCTTGGAGTGGTGTTGACGACGCCCATGCTTTGTTTTCTCCCTGAGGGGTTATCCTTCATTGCCTCATCACCGTTGGTTTCCTTCGGAGTGTCCATCATATATATATTGTATGAGGAGGTGGTTGTCCACCGCCCTGCGAGCGGTGGTTCCTGTGCTTCTCCTGCGTCGTCGTCCATACCGTCGATGTCTTCAGAGCCAAAGTCAAGAACGTCGGTTAAATCATCGACCGTGGTAATGAAGTTGGTGGTGGGTGGGCAGCGAATTCCTTCCTCGCCTGCTTCCCACTCGAGCCGAACATAGTTCGGCCCAGAGTCTCCTGACAAAGAGAGAGACTTTAATGAGTTCAGTATGTCGCCAAAGGGCGAGTGCTGGAAGATATCCGCAGCGGTAAACTCCATCACCGAAGCCCAACCTGGCTCGGCGGGCTCGAGAGTGCGCAGATTAGAACCAACAACCGGATATGAGTCCGGGGGTTCAGAGTCACAGGCTTCTGCAGAGGTGAGACTTGTGTTCGGCTCCACCGCCGATGAGTGTGCGGCCTGCGGGGCGGGGTTCATCCCTCCGTCCTTAGGCAACGCAGCCT
The DNA here is from genome assembly GCF_018294505.1 of Triticum aestivum. Lineage (NCBI taxonomy): Eukaryota > Viridiplantae > Streptophyta > Magnoliopsida > Poales > Poaceae > Triticum > Triticum aestivum. The sequence goes on along the minus strand of NC_057804.1, from coordinate 309,125,377 downwards.
GCTCCGGATTTAGGTCCGGGGCTGCTGCAGGGGCGATGTCCCAAGCATTGTCCGACAACAGGTCTAAGCCGTGCTCGTCCTGACTGTCCGACGCTCCTGGCATAGCCCCGAATCCTTCGAAGATCAAGTCTCTGCGAATATCCACCGTGTATTTCAGGTTTCCGAACCTGATCTGGTGGCCAGGGGCGTAGCTGTCGATCTGCTCTAGATGACCAAGCGAATTGGCCCGCAGTGCAAAGCCGCCGAATATGAAGATCTGTCCGGGGAGAAAAGTCCCACCTTGGACCGTGTTGTTGACGACTACTGAAGGAACCATCGAGCCTTGCAGCGATGACACAGAGGAACTCTCAATGAAAGCAGCAATGTCGGTGTCAAAACCGGCGGATCTCGGGTAGGGGGTCCCGATCTGTGCGTCTTAGGCTGATGGTAACAGAAGCAAGGGACACAATGTTTACCCAGGTTTGGGCCCTCTCGGTGGAGGTTAAACCCTACTTCCTGCTTGATTAATATTGATGATATGGGTAGTACAAGAGTAGATCTACCACGAGATCGTAGAGGCTAAACCCTAGGAGCTAGCCTATGATGATTATGACTGTAATTGTGATCGGCCTTCTAAGGGCCAACCTCTCCGGTTTATATAGACACCGGAGAGGGCTAGAGTTTACATGGAGTCGGTTCCAAGGAAGGAAACACAATATCCGGATCGCCCAGCTTGTATTCCATGCAAATGAAAGTCCCAACCGGACACGGAACCGAGTTTTGAGTCTTGTATCTTCACGCTTCAATAGTCCGGACGATGTATACAGTCCGGCTGTCCAGATACCCCCTAATCCAGGACTCCCTCACACGCCATGCCAAGAGCACCACGGCGGTGGATGACGGCAAGGCCTAGGAAGGGGACAACTCGGAGTTGGGGAAGACGCAACAGTGGATGCCCACGCGAAGAGGAGTACGAGGGTTCACTGGTTCAGCTGCGGTGTGAGGCATCTATCGCCGCAGAATAACAGGCGGTGTGGGTGAGTAGCGGGATGGCCTGGCCAGCGGTGGGAGTAGTAGGGGGTGGTGAGGCCTCCGCGGCATCACAGTCGGCCACTGGAGGCAGGAGCACGCGGCACGACCGACGCTGGTTTGGGCGGCTGAAGCAAGAAGATCAGAGGTTGAAGAAGCACTATAGCCGTTGGATGAACATCGTACGGTAACAGGAGCTAGAATCGTTCATATTGACTAAGTTGACAAAGCCCTCCGTCCCCATCAACTTGGTAGGCCCACAAGTCAGCCTCCCACTATGCTGGGTTCCAGCTGGCAGGGGGAGTATTCATTTTTTTGTCCGTAATAAGGATGCACTTCCTTGCGTGCGAAGATAGCTGGTGGGTCCGACATGTCAGCGGGGGCATGTTTTTTCGCGAAATAAAGAGGCCCTTCCGGTGGGTCCCAGCTGTCAGGTGGAGGAATCATTATTTTGCGTGTAATAAGGAGGCATTTCCTTGTGTGCGGTATGGACCCAACTGTCAGCCTCTCCACGCACAGTCCACTTCCGATGGTGTCGTTCATTGACCACTTTGACCACGCCACGCCGAGCGCATCCAAGGTGGTGGACGACAGTGAGGCCCCGGACAGCAACGAGCAGGAGATGGGAAGACGCGGGAGTAGAGTCGTAGACGGAGAGGTGTACGAGGGTTAACTTGTTCTAGTGTGGTGTGGTTCGGCAATCAGTGGAGCAGAACAGGAGGTGTGGAGGGGTGGAGGGATGGCCTGGTCAACGGTGGAGTAGCTCTTCATAGCGAAGCGTGCTAAGCAGAGCTGCTAGCAGCAGGAGGTAGGAGGTGGTCCCGGCGGCACTGGAGGAAGAAGATGAGAGATTGAAGATGGATGCCGGTCGTTGGATGTAAATCCAACGGCTAACATGTCAGAATCATTTGTTGACTAAATTGACATCGACTTGCGTTGGCTTCGACCTATTGGCCCATTTCAGCCTCCAAAAATGTGGCACGTATTCAACCCATTTTTTCAGAATTTACAGTCTTTTTTTTTGCGCGGTAGAATTTACAGTCAAATTGATCTTTTTTTTGAATTACAGACATTAGCTGGGCTGGGTGAACAAATAATGTAGCATCCTTGCGGCCCATTTATTTTATTTCGTAAAAAATTACAGGCCATTTGCACTTTCTCTAAATACACGATTTTGCTGGGCTGATTCTAATTATAATGTTGGGTTGGGCCAGCAATGTTATCAAAAAAATAAAAAGGGGATGAGCATTTTCTTATAAATATATGTAAATAATAAGTGATATTATTACATTCGTCCTTAAATCTTACCAAGCTTTTGTACACAATCACTAGGATTTTCGTGCCAAAACAATCCAGGATTTTATTTGTTAAGAAATTATTTTTATAAGTTAATAAGATGTGGGATATTGATTTCTTACATATGTAAGTATCTGTTAAATATATGATGACCATAAAAATAATATATAATAACATGTAAAATAATTTAAATATATATAATATAGTTAGAAGGGAAACATAAGTTGGACCTGGCGTTCCTATTCTTATATAGAAAAATAGAACAGACCTCTGCGTTTTCTTCAAAAAAATACATAAATTGGGCTGCCAAAAATAAAACCTCGGATCAAAGGTCCATAGGCCGTTCGATACATGAGGGCCCTAAGAAAATACAAACAGGCCTATGGACCTCCCATCCGAGGCCGTGGGTTGCGCATGTTAAAAATGAAAGCCTAGACGGGGTAGCCCAAAACCAAGTCCAACACTTGCCAAAACATCGTCCCTCCTTTTCTCTGTGTTTCGCACACTCGACATTGTGTGGGCATTTTGACCGTGCATCATATGAAGATGTGCTATGCATGAATGTTGATCAGCATGATGTTAACTAGCTGGTAGTTCCATTTTCGACCATGAATAAAACTTCCAACATGATGTTAACCCTGTTTGAAAATGCTGTGTTAATATAAATGCTCTGCCTCTGAAAGTTGCAGTTTCTTATTTGAAACTCAACTTGCAGTTTCTTATCTGAAACAGAAACTTGCAGTTTCTTCTCTAAGAATCACATTGTCTGCACTTTTATACTCCTATGAAACTACATTTTTTTAAGTGCTAAAAATAGATCTCTAGAATTCATAAAATACTTCATATGCTCAATACTGCAAATCTGAATTTCAAAAGACATTCATATCTGAAAGTACTCTCAAAATACACAACACAAAACACAATTCACAACCTGCAAATACTGACAACCCTAAGCTCCTCCTGACAATTCACAACCTACCGTACTATTGGGCTAGGGGGGCAGCCCCCTCCTATTCCTCGGTGGTAGACAGCCGCAGTGAGACGATGTGAATGGCGAGGGATACGATGGTGGGGAAGCATCGTCGGGCAAACTGCTTTTCTCCTCTCGTAGTTGGGTTCGGTCGACCAAGACTCCACCGGCTCGCTCTGGAAGGACACCCTCACAAACTGCACCCTATAGATGCTTGATCCTTCAATCGATGATGGATGCTCCATCTGGGATCGATACTCCCACCACCGCTCCCTCACGATCAGATTCGGTGAATCTATTTGCTCCATGGCCCAGAGGAGGAGCTCTATGTACTCCGGCGCGACTCCCTCCGGGAGTATCACCGCCTTTTCGCTCTGTTGCAGATATTTGGCCATGGATGTCGTCGTCGCTGCTAGTTGGTCCTTGTTGTCAAACCAATACTATATCTCCAACATCCTAGCTAGATTCACAGGGTCGCTGTCGGTGTCAAAACCGTCGGATCTCGGGTAGGGGGTCCCGAACTGTGCGTCTAGGCGGATGGTAGCAGGAGACAAGGGACATGATGTTTTTACCCAGGTTCGGGCCCTCTTGATGGAGGTAAAACCCTACTCCTGCTTGATTAATATTGATGATATGGGTAGTACAAGAGTAGATCTACCACGAAATTGGAGTGGCTAAACCCTAGAAGCTAGCCTATGGTATGATTGTTGTTCGTCCTATGGACTAAAACTCTCCGGTTTATATAGACACCGGAGAGGGCTAGGGTTACACAGAGTCGGTTACAATGGGAGGAGATCTTCATATCGTATCACCAAGCTTGCCTTCCACGCCAAGGAAAGTCCCATCCGGACACGGGATGGAGTCTTCAATCTTGTATCTTCATAGTCTAGGAGTTCGGCCAAAGGTCTTAGTCCGGCCATCCGGACACCCCCTAATCCAGGACTCCCTCAGTAGCCCCCGAACCAGGCTTCAATGACGACGAGTCCGGCGCGCAAGTTGTCTTCGGCATTGCAAGGCGGGTTCTCCTTCAAATTCCCTGTATCCGTCAAATAATGTCTGGCTTCTAGTGCGTGTTGTCCTCCTCGGCTTCTGTGCCCCATAATGACCATTCTTCCACGCGTCAAACGAATGCGAAAAGCCAGGGGATTTTCTTTTTACTTACCCCCCCCGGTTGCGTTAATGAGCCGCCCATAAAAGAGACGGGGATTTATATCCAATTCACACCATCTTCCCTCCGCGAGTCTTCATCAGAGCACCTCTGATAGAGATCAATTCCATCATGGCCAGTCGGTGTCGTTCCTCCTCTCGCCCCTCCAGCCTTCGGCCCAGAGATTGGGGGTGGTGTTCCGTCATGCATAGCGAGTTAGTAGTGCTTCAGTCCAAGGGGCTTGTCCCCCCAACATATATGGTCCCAGTTCGAGCCGGGATTGCCGCCTATATCGGCGGAGAGCAGACGGAGGGCGTCCCCAATCCCTCTCAAGGAGAGTGGGTATGCTTAGTCCCTTATTTGATGAGAGGACTAGGATTTCCAATTCATCCGTTTCTCCGAGGGTTGCTGGAGTTCTACGGCCTCCAGCTACATAACCTCATGCCCGCGTCCATTTTGCACATCGCGGGCTTCGTGGCCCTCTGCGAGCTGTTCTTGGGTGTTGAGGCCCATTTCATGTTGTGGAAGAGGTTGTTTTGCCTTGTGCCCCGTTCTCAGGAGGGTTCTATTTATCAGGTGGGCGGAGCCGAACTATGGCGCATCGCCGGGACCGGATATCTATCCGGTACCCCAAAGAGGGCGTCCGAAGACTGGCCCTTGGAGTGGTTTTATATAGATGACGTCCCCCTGCCAGACCCTGTATGGATCAGCCTCCCCGAGTTCAATAGTGCCCTGTTGAAGAAGCACCTGAGTTGGCGCCCGCGGAACCCTTAGAGGGAAGCTGACAGGGACGTCCTGTACCTGATGAGCCGGATAAGGTTGTTGGCTCATTCCGGACTGACCATGATCAAGGTCATGGCCATATGCATTACGCGAGGGGTGTAGCCGCTTCAATACAGAGGCCACCCCATGTGGGATTTCAACGGGGAGGATGACGCTACCCGGTGCGGTCACAAGGGGCCAGATTCGGCCGCCACTTTAACGAGAATCTTATCTGCTTTGTACAAGGGGAAAGAGGAAGGCGGATTTTCCATGTACAATCCACCTAGTTGGGTGAGCGAACACTTTCACTTGCCTATCCACTTTTGAAATTCCCGTAGTTGAGTACTTAGTCTAGTAATGTTTAAACGCGGGAGCTGCGCCAGGCTGTGAAGGAAATAAACAGCCCTGCTCCACAACCCGAGGACCCAGAACGGTCCTTCGATCCGGACTCCCAAGAAGATCCGGACTTATGCGTGGAGTTGATTGATGGAGTATTTCATCAATTGAGCAAGGAAAACTCCTTAGTAGCCATCACGACCGACTATCCCGGACTACTTGCAGCCTCAAAGGTAACTAATAGCGTTTCGTAGGGTAAATCCTTGAGGCGGAAGGCCGAGCCCACGGTGGGAAGCCAACAAGGGCCGCTGAAGCCAGGCGGGCCAAAAAGAAGTGCGGACCAGATCGAGATTCCGGCGCAACGGTACGGCGTGCGAATTTAACACCTAGGGTTTATGCCCTTGAGTCTTACTAATGCTCATGATTTTCTTAGAAAGAAGAGAGCCCGCTACACTATGTCCGCCAGCCAAGGTTCGAGGCTGGGTCCGGATGTGGAGGCGGACACGGGGCGCGCCTCGGGCGCTCCTCCGACAGAGGACGCCAACGGGCTATCTGCCACCAATTCAGAGGTGGAGAGTGCCCTGAACCACAAGCGCCGCTGGACTGTTCTTCGTGGCGCGTGTTTTTCCCCAAAGGCGTTGGACGCCTTTAATACAGGAGATGCGTATCTCCGTGCTGCTCAAAATGGTCTAGCCAGAGCCACGGAGCAGTATGTGAAAGACATAAAGGTGAGTAGAATTGAAGGTTATATATGTCAGTAGCCCCTGAGACTTGAAACAGTGAAGATAATTGTTTGAAGGATCATGTGCTATGCAGTGTCTTACAAAGAAGAATACGCAATTGTCCCAGGAGCTCGAAGAGTGCAAGGCCCGTCTCGAGGCCGCATTGGCCACTTCAGAAAATGTCAAGGGGACGCCCACAAGTAATATATGCTTCGAGGGATAATTCCGTTTTGAAATGCGGCAGGTGTGCAACCCTGACGATAATAATGCAGATGAGGCTGGAGTAAATCCGGACAAGCAACAACTCCTACGCAAACTAAAGGCTGGCGAGAGCGTGCTGACGAGGGTGAGGCAAGAGAAGAACAATCTTCAAGACGCCAATACCCATCTGGGTGAGGAACTGAAAGATGTTCGTATTCAGCTGTCTTCTGCCATGAAGGAGAATCGGCGACTTCGACGCGGCATTTTTAGTAAGTGCTTGAACGAATCTTCAAAAAAAGAATTCGGCGAGGAAGTCGGTTGATAGAGCTATGTCTGTAGGTCTGCTGACAGGTCGTCCTGCGGAGGAAATGCCTGGTTCAATGGGAGACCTTCTTCCCGAGTTGTTGCAACTACACGAACAAGTTCGGCAAGCAATGTAAAGCGTCATCTAGGCTATGTGGCCACCCCTCTCCGTGCCTGAAGGCCTTGAGGAGCTTACAAAGAAGCTGGAGCGAGTGCGGCAGCGCTTCCGGTTGTGGAAGATATCGGCTTGCCGTCAAGGTGCCAGGGAGGCATGGGCCATGGTGAAGACTCGGTACATGAAGGCTGACCCAAACCACATGGCCGAGGCCGGCCCGATAGGTCCAGATGGAAAGGAGATCCCAGTCAGCTTAGCATATGGCCAGGTGGAGCTTGCTGCAAAGTATTCCCAACAGGACTGTAAATTAGACCGCCTGTTGGATGGTATTGAAGAAGAATATGCCGAGTCGGATTGACTCTGTAATTTAAAATGACATAAAAAATGCCTTCTAGCCGGATTGTAGATCGTTTGTCATTGCGGACCTTTTCGCTTCGACCTTTGGACCCTATAGTCCGGAGTGTGTCCGAATACCCTCTCGATTATGTAAGAATCGGGGCATGCAGGGAGACAAGGCATAGGGGTCATAAGTGCTTTAGCAGACAAGTGCCCAACTAGTTATGTTAGATTACATGGTTAGTAAGAAACATCTTCCAGGGAGAATAGTTCCGTTAGGAGTTCCTTTCCCTAGGAGGCATGCCCTAAAGTGCATGTCCGAACTGCCAGAAAGAGCAGAAAAGCATCTGGGGCAAATGAATAAATACGAAAGATCATCTTTTAGTTCATCGACCGAATATTCCCTTAAGAACGCTAGCTTTCGGCTTCACCCAGTCTGAGGTACACATCCGGCTGTCCTGACAGTAACAATTGTAGAGGTGCTCCCTTTACCACCTAGCCGAACGAACGGGAACGCAGGGGTAAGCACAGGAGCGAGGCAACCCAGCTTGGCCAAAACTTAAGTCATATCGATGCATATAATGGTGTATAAAAGGTTCATGCGGAAGCATCACACATGTTTTGGGCATGATGCCCGTTTTATATAAACTTCTTGGTAAAGAAGCCCCCAGGTATTATGAGCGCGGGTAGCGCATCGGGTATGTGCGAACAATGCACAGGCAAGCCCCTAAGGGCTTGGGAGAAGAAAAAGGGTAGGGATAAGGAACAAAATCCCGGACTGCCAATAAAAAATAAAAATAAAAAATAAACCAAAGGGACAGAGGAAGGAAACGAACACGGAGTCCGGCGCTAGGCGTAGAATCTTCGTAGGTGTGCTGCGTTCCATGGGTTCGGCTCGAGTCGGTTATCCAATGCGTTTCGCAGACAGTACGCTCTGCCGGCCAGTACTTGGTCGATTATGAAGGGCCCCTCCCATTTGGGCTTTAATTTATCCTTTTTCTTGTCCGGCAGGCGTAGAACTAGTTCGCCAACGTTATAGGTGTTGGCCCGTACTTCTCTGCTTTGGTATCTTCGAGCCTGTTGTTGATAGAATGCGGAACGAGCTTTTGCCACATCGCACTCCTCTTCAAATGCGTCCAAGCTGTCCTGCCGATTGAGCTTGGCTTCTCTTTCTTCATACATGCGCACTCGAGGTGAGTCATGGATTATGTCGCATGGCAGTATTGCCTCTGTGCCGTATACCATAAAAAATGGTGTGAATCCGATAGTGCGATTCGGCGTGGTCCGCAACCCCCAGAGTACGGAGTCAAGCTCCTCTACCCAGTGCGTGTTAGATTCCTTGAGGGATCGCACTAGTCTGGGTTTGATGCCGCTCATAATGAGACCGTTGGCCTGTTCCACTTGACCGTTAGTTTGACGTGATAGACTGAAGCATAGTCGAGCTTGATGCCCATGTTTTTGCACCAAAGTTTGACTTCATCGGCCGTGAAGTTTGTGCCGTTGTCTGTTATGATGCTGTGGGGGACGCCGTAACGGTGTACGACCCCGGATATGAAGTTTATCACTGGTCCGGATTCGGCCGTCTTTACAGGCTTGGCTTCTATCCATTTGGTGAATTTGTCCACCATGACCAGTAGATATTTTTGCTTATGGGTTCCTCCTTTAAGGGGTCCGACCATGTCAAGCCCCCAGACCGCGAAAGGCCAGGTAATGGGTATAGTTTGTAGGGCGGTAGGTGGCATGTGGCTTCGGTTGGCGAATAACTAGCAACCAACACATCGGTGCACTAAGTCCTGAGCGTCTGCCCGGGCCGTTGGCCAATAAAATCCGGTACGGAAGGCCTTGCTTACAAGGGCCCGGGCTGCGGCATGGTGCCCGCCGAGTCCAGCATGAATTTCAGCCAAAAGGTCTCGCCCTTCCTCTTCGGAGATACACCTTTGAAGGACTCCGGTTGTGCTTTTCTTGTAAAGCTCTCCCTCGTGGACTTTGTAGGCTTTAGATCGCCGCACTATGCAACGGGCCTCGTTTTGGTCCTTGGGAAGTTCGTGCCTAGTTAGGTAGGCTAGGAATGGTTCTGTCCAAGGGGCAATGACTGCCATTATTGCGTGGGCTGACGGCGTTGTTTCGTTGGCGGAGCCCCCAACTGTGTCAGAATGTTCGGTGAGGGGCAGTGTAGTTGTGTCCGGGCTATTGTTGCCGGATTCTCCTTCCCATGATAAGGATGGTTTGAACAGCCTTTCTAGGAAGATATTGGGAGGGACGGCCTCGTGCTTGGCGCCAATGCGTGCCAACACGTCTGCTGCTTGGTTATTTTCCCGGGCTATGTGATGAAATTCAAGCCCCTCAAACCGGGCTGACATCCTTAAGATGGCGTTGCGGTAAGCTGCCATTTTCGGATCCTTGGCGTCGAAGTCTCCATTTATTTGGGATATTGTGAGGTTTGAATCCCCGCGGACATCTAGGCGCTGAATGCCCATGGAGACTGCCATCCGGAGGCCATGTAAAAGGGCCTCGTATTCGGCTGCGTTGTTGGAATCCGTGTACATTATCTGAAGTACGTATTGGACTGTATCTCCGGTTGGGGACGTCAGAATGACGCCAGCCCCCAGGCCAGCCAACATTTTGGAGCCGTAGAAGTGCATGATCCAGTTGGAGTATGCGCCGTACTCTTTAGGGAGTTCGGCTTCAGTCCATTCAGTGCTGAAGTCGGCCAAAACCTGCGACTTAATAGCTCGCCTTGGCTTGTAATTTATGTCGAACGGGAGGATCTCGATGGCCCATTTGGCAATCCGGCCCGTTGCATCGCGGTTGTTTATAATATCATTAAGGGGTACTTCGGATGCCACTGTTATGGAGCACTCTTGAAAGTAGTGTCGCAGCTTCCGGGATGCCATGAACACCGCGTACGCTATCTTTTGATAATGCAGGTACCGTGACTTGCATGGAGTTAGTACAGTGGATACATAGTACACTAGTTTTTGGAGGGGCAACTTGTGTCCGTCCGCTTCTCGTTCGACGACGAGGACCGCGCTTACAACTTGATGGGTTGCCGCGATGTATAATAACATTGGTTCGCCCGTGTTGGGCGTGGCCAGGACCGGATTTGTTGCCAGTATGGCTTTTATTTCTTCGAGTCCGGCCGTGGCGGCATCCGTCCACTCGAAGTGGTCGCTGCGCCGCAGGAGGCGATAGAAGGGTAATGCCTTTTCTCCTAAGCGGGAGATAAAGCGGCTTAGAGCCGCCACGCATCCTGTCAATTTTTGTATTTGTTTGAGGTCCTTTGGGGTATCCGATAGAGCTCGGATCTTGGCTGGGTTTGCTTCAATTCCTCTACCGGATATGATGAAGTCCAAGAGATTTCCAGCTGGTACGCCGAAAACGCATTTTTCCTTGTTGAGCTTAATGTCATATGTTCAGAGATTATCGAACATGAGCCTCAAGTCGTCTACTAGAGTATCGATGTGTTTTGTTTTGACGACCACGTCATCTACGTATGCTTCAACTGTTTTGCCGATCTGGTTGGCCAGACATGTCTGAATCATGCGCTGATATGTTGCGCCGGCGTTTTTGAGCCCGAAGGGCATCGTGTTGAAGCAGAATGGGCCGTTTGGGGTGATGAATGCCGTTGCGGCTTGGTCTGACTCTGCCATCTTGATTTGGTGGTAGCCAGAGTATGCATCGAGGAAACACAATGAGTCGTGTCCTGCGGTGGCGTCGATGATTTGATCAATTCGGGGGAGTGGGAAAGGGTCCTTTGGACAGGCCTTATTTAGGTCTTTGAAATCGACACATAGGCGCCAAGATTTGTTCTTCTTTGGTACCATCACCAGGTTTGCTAGCCAGTCCGGATGTTTTATGTCTCTGATGAATCCGGCTTCCAGCAGTTTTGCTAGCTCCTCTCCCATGGCTTGTCTCTTGGGTTTGGAAAAACGCCGTAGAGTCTGCTTGACGGGTTTAAACCCTTTTAGGATGTTCAGGCTGTGCTCAGCCAGCCTGCGTGGGATTCCTGGCATATCTGAGGGGTGCCAGGCGAAAATGTCCCAATTTTCTCGCAAGAAGTCTCTGAGTGCGGCATCTACATCAGGTTTTAGTTGTGCCCCGATGGAGGCCGTTTTTGTAGGGTCCGTTGGATGGACTTGGAATTTGACTATTTCGGCTGCTGGTTTGAAAGAGGTGGACTTGGATCTCTTGTCTAGTATCACATCGTCCCTGTCCACCGTAGAGCGCAACGCAATTAGTTCCTCGGCCTTCTAGGGCCTCGGATAATGCCTCCAGGGCCAGTGCGGCTGTCTTGTTTTCAGCGCGGAGCACTATGTTCGGATCACTTGTACCCGTAATGGTCCAGGCATTTTGAGCTTCTTGTACCCGTAATGGTGTATGGCTTGGAAAATTGTAAATGCTTCTCGCCCTAGCAGAGCGTGGTATCCGCTGCTGAACGGGGCCACTTGAAACGTGACCTCCTCGGATCTGTAATTATCCGGCGTGCCGAACACCACATCCAGTGTGATTTTTCCTGAACAACACGCTTCCCGGCTTGGAATTATTCCTCTAAAAGTTGTATTGCTTCGCTCAATGCGGCTACAGTCAATTTCCATTTTTCGTAGGGTTTCCTCGTAGATGAGGTTGAGTCTGCTGCCGCCGTCCATGAGTACCTTTGTAAGTCGGAAGCCGTCCACTATCGGACTGAGGACCAATGCGGCTGGTGCTCAGGCTGTCCGGAATTTAGGTTCATCACTGGCATTAAAGGTGATAGCCGTGTCACTCCATGGGTTTATTGTTGCTACTTGGTAGACCTCGGCAAGGTTGCGGAGTGTTTGTTTCCTTGCATTGTTTGATGTGAAGGTCTCAAAGACTGTCGACACCGTACTGGGGAGGTATTCTTCGGGTGCTGGAGTTAGAAGCTCCTTGCCACTTCGGGCTACCAGCCAGAGTATCCAACATGCTCTAAGGCTGTGCGTTGGTGTGGCTTCCCCTGAATTATGAATTTTACAGGGTCCATTGAGCCATCCTTCCAGTACGGTCCCGTACCCTGTAGAGGGATTTTGTTTTCTAATGTTTGGCTTAGATGCCTGGCGATAGTGCGCCCTTTTGTTTCGGACTCGTGTTGTATTCGGGGCCGGATTGTCCTAGAATTTATCTTCGGTTTTCCGAACGCTTTCAGTCGCACAGTACTTTCATACTATGGATGTCAAGTCGGCGAATCATGTAATTTCGCGGTGACTTATGGCGTTGAGGATTCCGATGTCCGTGCAGTTGTTACAGAAGAGTGAAATTGCTTCTTTCTTGTGGCAGTCCTTTATCCTGTTCATAACCAGGAGGAATCTGGCCCAATAGTGGTGTACTGTTTCCCCGGGCTCTTGCCGTATTTGGGATAAATCCCGCATAGTTGGGTGGGCGGGTGGAATTAAATCCGGAACCTTGCCTGATGTGAGATTCAGGGGCCAAGCGGTCTCCGAATTCGGAAACTTGCTTTCTTGGACATTATTCAATAGATCAGGCCTGCTGCCTAACTTTTGGTTCAGGGTTTGGGCGACATCCTCCCCTCCGCGGGTGTCCGGCTTGGAGGGATCGGGAATCCGGACACATCTGGTCCTTAGGGCGGGCGAAGACTCGCCGCATTGTTCTTCCACCACTTCGACGTGATGGGTGACCTGGGGAGAGTCAATCTCTCTCTGATCGGGTTTAAGCCCAATCTGGCCGTAATCTGTAGCGACTCCCAGGGCCGCGATGCGATCCAAGAGCTCATTCAGGGAGAGGAGCTCCGTCGGATCTAACTGCTCGGCAAGCTCCGAGCTGATGTGAAGATTGCCTTCGATGGCCCGAGTGGTCATTGTCGGCGCGGCGGCCGGACAGGTGGTCATCAAAAACCTGCCTAGCCGGAGAGTTTGGCCGACAGCCAAATCTCCTTTGGCAACGACGCCGTCTTTAAAGACGGGATGCGGCATCCTTCCTGATGGTGACGACACAGCGGAACTCTCAATGAAAGCACCAATGTCGGTGTCAAAACCGGCGGATCTCGGGTAGGGGGTCCCGAACTGTGCGTCTAGGCGGATGGTAACAGGAGACAAGGGACACGATGTTTTTACCCAGGTTCGGGCCCTCTCGATGGAGGTAAAACCCTACTCCTGCTTGATTAATATTAATGATATGGGTAGTACAAGAGTAGATCTACCACGAGATCGAAGTTGCTAAACACTAGAAACTAGCCTAAGGTATGATTGTTATTCGTCCTATGGACTAAAACTCTCCGGTTTATATAGACACCGGAGAGGGCTAGGGTTACACAGAGTTGGTTACAATGGGAGGAGATCTTCATATCATATCGCCAAGGAAAGTCCCATCCGGACACGGGATGGAGTCTTCAATCTTGTATCTTCATAGTCCAGGAGTCCGGCCAAAGGTCTTAGTCCGGCCATCCGGATACCCCCTAATCCAGGACTCCCTCAGTCACCGTCTGCGATCCTCACGTATCGGTTGTACTCCTCCATCGATCTACTTCTCCACAGCGCCTTCACTCGCCGGCGATGGTTTTTGAATGGAAGAGGAGAGGAGCAGCGCTGGTTTTGGATTAGAACGGGAGAGGAGCGACGCTGGTTTTGGATTGGAACATGAGAGGAGGTGCGGTGGTTTTGAAATGGAAGAGGAGAGGAGCGGCGCTGGATTTAGATTGGAACAGGAGAGGAGCGGCGGTGGTTTAAGAGGAGAAGACCGAAAGAGCGGTGCTGGTCTTGGAAGTATTTTTTTGTTGTTTTCCGTATTTTGGGTCAAAGTTTGACCATGTACTATATTTGACAAGCAAAATGTGACTGCATGTCACCAAAAATTGTATCATTTGGTTCGTATCTGAATGTACTTTCAAATTATATTATTTTCGCAACGTATAACATATATTTTATGTGCGAAAATCATGGTCAATTATGACCCAGAATAAAAGGGAGACTAGTTAATGTGGGGTCGCTTTCTTAATTGAAGGGTAAATTGATTTTGATTTTGATCCAGTCACAGCACGCCGGCCCTCTCGTCCAATCCTAAATCGCTGCCGCACGCTCCTCTCCCTCTTCTCCATTGCAAAACCACCTCCTCTCCTCTCCCTCTTCTCAATTGCAAAACCACCTCCTCTCCTCTCCATCATCTCCATTCCAAAACCACCGTCTCGCCTCTCACTCTTCTAATCTTCTCCATTGCAAAACCACCTCCTCTCCTCTCCATCATCTCCATTCCAAAACCACCGTCTCGCCTCTCCCTCTTCTGATCTTCTCCATTGCAAAAACCACCTCCTCTCCTCTCCATCATCTCCATTCCAAAACCACTATCTCACCTCTCCCTCTTCTCTATTGCAAGACCACCGTCTCTCCTCCCATCTTCCAAAGCTAGCACTGGAAATTCAGAAGGACATCTATGGAGAGGATGCAGTAGCGAATCAGGGAGATCGCCGGTGGCGACCAGGCAAAGTTAGCCAGGTTGAAGGAGATCCTTAGTTGGTTTGACAATGAGTGGGAGATTTCGAGGACGGTGCAGGCCATGTGGCAATGTATGCGAAAGAGTGAGACGACGGTGATGTACATGTACTCCTCGGCAGCAGTCACGCTGCAGTCCTCCGAGTTCATCGAGTATCTCCTATGGGCGATGGAGCAGACAGATTCGCCCGAGGCGACAGTCATGCGGAGGTGGTGGGCATACAGGTCAAAGGTCGAGCACCTAGAGGATAATGAATCGATCGAGTATGGTGTGTCGTTCGTGAGGGTGCAGAGCCAGCTGGAGCCATAGGAGTATTCTCTCTCCCACCGCAAGAGGAGGCCGGATGGCGCAACGTCGCTTCCCCTCCGTTCTCCATGGTTCCCTTGACGCTCGCCTCGTTTCAACAACGGCGGTAGGGTTTAAGGTAAGCTTCGCACTAACCTAATCTTCCACCTGCTCATGCTTACAATCAGTGTGACAGCTAATGAAAATCGTGCTTACAATCAGTCTCTGAGTACGACGCCAATCACCCTAAAATAGCTCTAGTCCTTTAGGTCAAAGTTGTGACACAGTGTACAAATAAAGAAAAATAGATTGGTGCCTCTTTCAGAAAAGAGTACTCCCTAGAAAATTGCCAATATAAGCTACTAGTATTTGGTTAGAGGATTTGCTGCCGAGAAAGATCCGTCCATAGAGAGCACCACACATCCCACTGGTGGTGGTGGATGCCAATGCGTGCATGCAACATGGTTGGTGTCGGTAATTTTTACTTGGCACACCTCGCACTCTGCATATATGCCGGTTCCATATGTACATTTGTGTAGTTCCACCAAAATGCAGCTGAATAACCCTGTTTGCACAGATAATGAAAAAGCGTGATTACATTATAGTGGCACTAGTTGATGAAACACACAAAATAAATAGAAGAAAATATTGCGATAGTATCATAGTATGCCATGCTGCGAGGGAGAGATGGGCCCTGCGACGCCTCATATGGTACGCCTCATACTGGACATCGTCCCAAGTCTCCCAGATACACCTTCTGCCAGTGATGAACATCAGTGTACAGCAGTAGTACAAGGAGGTGCCTTGAAACATTCAAATCTCTATTTTTGTACATATCAATTAAAATTAGGCACCCCAGTTTGCAGAAATGCTTAAACATTAACAATGGGACTAGTTGATGAAACATACATTAACAAAGAGAAGCACTTTCTTTATCTACGTTGGAAATGAAATGATAGAGATGACACTCGCTCTATTTTAACTATATTATTACTTCATTTTATCAGTGACACTAGGGTCGAGCGGGTGGCAAACGCGGTGTACTGTGTGTCGCAAGGATGGAGGCCGGGATTGCTTAGACTAGGATGCTGAAGATGGCTCTTTCAGTCACCAACATGGATGATTCAATTCATGGGACCTTTTGGTGCAGTTCACCTAAAATGAGGCAATGTCCCGTGAGCTAGCAGCTTCTTCAATTTTTTTTAAGAAAAGGGCTCCAGCCCCGGTTCCATTTCCATCAGAAAACAAAACCCACAAAGCTTCTTCTTCATTAGTTGCAATAAAATTGAGCAACATCAAGGTTGGTTGTGAAGCTCCCGGAATGCTCAACTATAATTTGGATATCATTTGTGCAGTTCAACTAAGATCGAGCGTGAAATGTATATCTCTGTTTGCACAAAAAAGGTGGAAAGGAGGGTGACTAACAAGTGATGAAACATGCATCAAATGAAAAGAAGCGTGTTCCTTATCTGAATGGCAATCCTACAAGGACAGTAGCAATTTCTAAAGCAGTGGCATTGCTAGATATTAGTATGGGCATTAGGATTAACTATGACAACCGTTAAATACGACATTACATTGGGCATGGGAGAGTAGGCGGACCAGGACAGTTGCATTTCTAATGAAAAGAACCAACTTATCTTAATGGGAAATTTTAGCAGGACATGTAAAGAAGTGCAATTGATTCATATTACTGGAGGCATTACATTGAAAACAACATTGGTTTAACGTGTCCTTACTTTTAACAGTGCGACTGCATAAGAGTGGCTCGGGGCAACAAATATCAAAATAGGATATCTGGGTTGGTCTCATTTTTGTTCGGTATAGCCACCTTATACTATGTGAGGCTAGCAAATCCAGTGCTAGGCTTACTCTGTTGACTTTCCCCCAGTCCCAGCTTTCTTTCCTTTTTCAACCAATAGATCGGGTTTATATTGAGTTTGTACTGCGTTTCCCTTTATTTCCCTATTAGACCTAGAGACCAGTTGGATAGCCAGTCTCTGCTACTTTTCGCCCCCATTATTTCCTCTTTTGACCAAGTCCTAGATTCAGGTAACAAATCCTCCCCCACCCCCACCCCCTTTCTTCCTTGTTTGAACCAAGTAGTACTAGATTCGAGTGCATGACCTAGTTTTACCTCTTAAACATAAATAATTACGTGGTTTTCGAACAGCCGATCGATCCTATCTACGAGGGGGCCTGAGAAATAGTAAAAGATACAAATGCAGCGACGTTAAGAGCTCCAGAAGTAGAGCAAGGCCGGTTTCGAAGGAAGTTATACCTGATGGTCGCCGGGATGTCGCTAGCTGGGCAGCGGGAGGCCGGATCTGCCCACACTACAGCAGCGGGGAAGAAGGGGTCGGAGGCCCTCCCTCGCCAGCGGTGCTTGGGGAGAACGGCAAGGCAGGGTGATTGGGACGCGCCTAGCAGTGGGTAAGAGCCGTCGCCGAGGACGACCGCATGAACGTTGCACCTTCTCACCTTCCCCGGTGGAGAGGATCCGGCTGGATCTGTGACCAGCTGAGCAGAGAGAGAGAGAGTGTGTGTGTGGCCACCGCTGTCCTGTTTAGATCTGGAGAGGCCGAGATAGTGTGAAGAGAGCAACACTAGAAAAAAATCGCGGAGGCTCCTGCCTATATAGTGGAGTAGTACTACTTTTCTTTTGTCTACCGGAGCCGGCTTGACATCGTCAATGACTGTCGAGAAGTCTTCATGCACGTGGACCGGAGGCACAGTTGTCGTCATTTTGATCTGAAGCACCGGATTATAACATATAACACGAAAAAATGCCACATGACAAGAAATCATAACCTCACTGCCCAAAGGAGACAACATGACTCCCGACGGACAAACTAGAGGAGGAACAAAGCTCAAATTAAAGATAAACTCGTAGAAAAGGGGTCCGTCGATAGATGTCCTAATTAACATAGCAGGCTTGACCTAGATGGCAGTCGAGTAGTCACTGTTCGTGCATGTGCCCTGAATGACTAGCCCAACTCATTTGTCGCTGTTTAACCCTCGCAGTGATCCGAAGCACATGACACCTAATTTTGAGAGATGACAAGAAACCTTTTTTTAGATTTCTCACCACAACTACAGCCTTGTACAACACAACCTGCATGATATGTAGACAATAGCCAATCCAGGTGTGTCTACTGGAGTCTGGTCACATGCATGGACGAACTCATCTTCCGTGTCTTGCAGGGATCGTCCAGGCACCAACATAGTACAACACTTCTCTAGTACTATCGCTCGTCTCCCTCTTCTATTAGGTCACCCAACTTGCAGGGCCGGTGAGTGTGCCTATGGTCGGTTCTCAATTGCCATCCCACATGTGTGTGCGAACGCAATATGACGCGTGTTCCTTTCGGAGAGTAGCGTGCCAGACCGACCAGCCGTCTAGGGTGCGACGCAAACGCGATGGGCGTGCTGTATACTTCGTACATGTGTACCGCCATTTTCTAGACGCTTTTCTCCATGGCACGGGCGCAATCCATGGATACAGAATTAGTATACTGTATACTATTTAAAAGTTGAGGGTGGGGCTTTTCCTGCACGGTAGGCGGCGGGGCAGTTCGGCCTAGTCAGTTCGACAGAGATGCGAGAAGAAGAGGGAGTAGGCTGCTACAAACGTAGGGCTGTGTGATTTGACAGCGAGTTACTGCTGGACAGGTGGGGCCCCGTGATTTGACTTTCCATTATCATTTTAACTGTGGCTCTACGACCGGCGTGTGTCTCCCGATTCCTGACCACCTCCATACAGGTGCCTCTCCCAATGCTCCACCATGTAGTAGAGGCTGGCTCTTGCATTAGAGCCGACTTCTCCACTTTTTGCTTGCCTCTCTTTCCTCCACATATGCAAAAATGCCATGTAAAGCGCACTATTGTACTTACTTGCTCCTACAGGTGCTTAAGCTTGCCACATAGGCATAAAGTCTAATGTGGCAAGTTAATCAAGAAGAGAGAGACTAGTTTGGTGACCAAAGGAAGAAACGGTGCTACGCGCGTGTACCTAGGTGAACAGACAATTTTGAGTCTATAGCTAATTAAATGAAGCAAACTTAGCAACACCATTTCATTGGAAGAGGTCACTCCTTGGCAAATGCAATAAATACTAGTACTCCTTGTGTCCCATAATATAAGAACGTTTTTGGCACTACACTAGTGTCAAAAACGTTCTTATATTATGGGACGGAGGGAGTATGAAGAAAGAGATAGAGAGAAGTAAAAAAAATACACTTATAGCCAACCTTATAGCCAAAACCTTGTTGTAGTATGAGTGACTAAGTGATGACTATGTATGACATGCCAACATCAGATAGCCTAACGCACAGTGTTAAATCTCCAAGGGCGCGACCGCATGAGCGACACGACGGTCGTGGTCGGCGCGACCATGATACAGGCTGCTGGCAGCCCTTGGATCTGAGATCAAACGGTCGCATGCTAAATTGCTGAAAATTTGCAGAATAACCCTCCAGGATAGGATATTCACCAATAGGTCTAGATTCAGGCCATGCAACCGTTCGATCTTGGATCCAAGGGCTCTCGGAAGCCCGTATCATGGGAGAATGGAAAGCCACTACCCTGCCGTTCGCACGCTGGCAGTTCGCTCCTACTCGTCCCCACGCGTCCTTTAATACTACGGCGGTTTGCTCCTAGTCATCCCATCCTTTCACATTACGGCAGTTCCACTAATCCTAACCCTCCTCCCAAATCCATGGCGTCCCAAATCTCCCCGATCGGCGGTGAGTACAAGGTTAGAACCATCACTGGCAATGAGTTCGACGTCATCTACACCCGTTCTTCCGTGACGGTGAAAGGATGCCTTTCTCGCTTCAGACGCATGTTCGAAGACTCAGATGATTAGTGGGTCGCTGGGCTAGATGTTGAGTACACCACAGTCCTGGGACGAGAGAAGGATCTAAAGGACGAGGAGAGGAAGAAGCCCGCTGTGATCCAGGTTTGCGTGCATGACTTATGCTTGGTCTACCACATATGCCATGCCGACGTTGAGTGCCAGGATTTTAAGGACTTCCTTGAGAGCAACCTAGTCAAATTCGTTACTGTAGACTTTGGTAACGACAAAGAAGTCCTGCGTCGGATAGGCCTCGTTGTAGGAAACACCTTCGACCTCCAGAAGAATCGGCTGGTGTCCTCTCGTCAGCCTTCAATGCTGACCCTAGCAGGAGCCATGGTTCATCCTTCGTACGGTAAACTGGAGAAACCTCCATACACGTTTCATCATCATGCATGGCAGCGGAATGTACTAGATATAGACCACATCCACTACGCTACAATGGATGGCTACCTTTGTTTCAATATCTACAAGGGTTGGATGAAGAGCAACAACCAAGTTGGCGATTCAAGCAAAGAAGTATCATCCAAGAGGAAGAGGGACAAGGACGAAGTCGAGGACGTGGACGAGGACTCCGAGTAAGGTGGCAGTGTCGTTGCTCATGGTGGTTCTAATGCAATGTCTACCAGAATACTTGCAAAGTTTAATTTCAGGTGTGCTTAATTTAATTTGAGGGGTGTGTTGTGCTGAGCCCCGAGCAGAACTATTTTATGTTTCTTCTTGTTACTTTAACTCTTCAATACGTACATACTAGTATTTCTTACATACTAGTTGGTATAGTACTACCACTCTTTTCTTCACATTATATACGTACAATATATATGGCCAACATCATATAGCCAGCAGTTTAGTTGTCAAAGAATTCCAGGGTGCTTAGTTTTATTTGAGGGGTGGGTTTTGCTGGACACCATTATTGTGACTAGCCTTTTTAATAGTACTATATGCATTATTTGGCGACGAGCTCTCTCTATATGTACCACCTTTTTTTAATTTCAAGTTTTGCTCCATGGCGCAATCCATCGATACTACTGATGTACAAAAGTATACATTTTTTAAATGGCTAGAGGGCGGGGCAGTCTAGCTTGGTCGGTTTCATGAGAGGCAAGGGCCTTTGTGATTTGACGGCTCATTACTGCTGGAAGGCGGGACCTTGTGATTTGACTGCTCGTATAAATGCGCCGACGACCTGATCGAGGAGGAGCAAAGAACCGTGCGGTATACTCAAGTTTTCCACTGGAGTAGTACTGCGATGGAGGAGCACGAAACATGGCATCCCAGTGCCATATGGCGATAAAAATGATCTAATTTGCTAGTCATCTTATTGTTAGCATTGTTCTATTCATTCCCTCAAAAAAATACATTGTTCTATTCATGCCTCGTAGAGAACGTGACACGTGCGGCGAAATACCCGAAGCAAAAGATGAAACACAGCAGCAAAAGAAGAAGGAACATTATCACCCCAAATGATCTAATTCGCCGCGGAGTCGTAACCGCTTCTTCATCGCCTCCACGACCTCCATCTACTTGCGCGTATCCTACGCCATCTTCTTCATTCTGTCCATGACGCGGGATTTCTCGACGCGAGCCTTCATCATCTGTTCCACGGCTGCATTACGTACCTTGAAAGCAGTTGGGTGCTTGATGCGGAGCTTCGCCAACTCCTCCTTCTGTTCCATGACGAGGGCCTGCAGCATCTTCATCGAGGAACTACTATTCTCATGCAGCTTCTTCCAGCCGGCGTTCTTCTCCTTCAATAGGTCGATCTTGTGGCAGAGCTTTGCCTTGTCCTCCTGAAGTCGCAGGATTTCGCCGGTCGCCTTATTCTCCGAGGCAACGCTCTTCTTCAACAACATCACAAGCCGGCGGTCAACTCCCCCTGCTGATTGAGCTCAGCGGGCATGTCGTCGAGGCTCTCCTTCAGCAACTCCATCAAGCCTTGGATGAACTCCTTCTGCTTATTGAGGTGCTTATTGAGCTGATCGGACATGTCGTTGAGGGATAACGACTCCAGCTCCGCCGGCTCGGCATGTTCGCCACTGCAGCTAGGGCGCTCCTGGGAGCCATCGCTTGCCCGTGAGAGATCTTTTGAGCTGCGTGGCGTCGAGCCCTCTCTTTTTTCCGCAGCCTTGGTTGCCGCTCCCTTGTTATGAGTAGTTCTTGACCTAGAGCTCTGCTCACCGTCCATGGCAACGACGGACGAAGAAGAAGCACTTATGAGGAGGAAAGGTAGAGTAATTTTCGGTTAGGTAGTTCCCCTTTTTATAACCTAAGTACTAGCACTAGTACTAATACCTGCATAGTGGGAACACGTTCAGGTTTGGTACATAGTAGTAGGTGTGAGCAGGCTTTCGAATGTGATGGGAACAAGGTAAAGATTAATTGATGGTTTTGGTTTCGAGGCCCGAAACGGCTCCCGATGAGTTTAGCGAAACATAAATTTCAAGTACTACACTGCTCAAATGCGTAAATATTATGTTACTGTCAAAAATTGGCACAAAATATGAAGGAGACCAATGGAAGTACTACTAGCAACCCACGATTTAACTACTCGCATGCGCGCAGTGGAGTAATAATGTCTATCTTCCGCCCTCACGTCCACTCAATTTGCATGCATTGTATTAATTGACCATCAATGAAGTGAACGACTTTACACGCGTCAAATTATCATATGGGGTGGATCTTGGTACAAAATTGCGTCCGCCCGTGTACCCACGTGTGCGTGTGAGGGAATGAGTGCGTGCGTGGTGTGCGTGCACATCTTTGCTTCGTGCATGTACCGCCAGTATGGCTTAGGGAGGACGAGTACATTCTTCTGGAACTAGCAGCACATCACTGTGATCAATCCACGCAAAGAGGTCGTGACAATGCCTCCACATGTTCCACGTGGCTTCATGAACTGTAAGAGAGACACTGTGTAGCGTGCCATTAGTATTCTAATTTACGTGTTTTGCACATACTCGAAGTACTAGTAAGGTACACATGCATTGCATGCATCAGATTTTGCAACCAAATTATGAATAAATACCACACTATAGCATGTAAGCTCTGAGTCATATATTCCTGATGTAGCCCTTCGTTTAATTCTTATAGTTCATCTCATTCAAAATCAGTTAGTTTTTATAAAAAAGCTAAGAACGCGGGAATAGGAAAAACATGGGATTATAGTGGAATGTCGTCTTCAATCCTACAGGATTGTACGAGTGTTTGATTCTACATAGAAAAAACGCAGAATTTTTTCAAAGAGGTTTGAGTGGATGGGATGCTTCCTATGAAATCTAGTGCAAATGAATCATATGGAGAAATTCCTATCGTTTAGGATCCTACGAATGAAACAACCAAGATAGGAAAAATTCCTAATGATTAGAATCCTCCAAAATTCCTTTGAGAATCCTTTGTATTTTATGATTCATGGAATTGTGCGTTGTAAAGCATAAAGTAAAAACAAATAATGGCAATTCAACTAGAAAAAAGTTTGGGCAGTTATGATACGGAAGATCCTAGAACAAAAGAAAACCACTGTTGTTTTGAGGTTTGTGCATTATGCTTAAGTTCAACCATGGAGTCTGCTAGATTGTACATGTGGCAAAATCCGGTGGGGGGCTAGAAGATGGTGCGAGGGGCCGAGTGGATGGAGACTATGAAGGAATGCACAAGTGCGAGATCGATATTTAGAGAGAGGGGGCGAACACATGCGATGTTGCACGCAGTGGCGGAGCCATGAAAAATAAATGAGCTAGGCGGTCAAGCATTGCTAATACTTTACGAGGAGGGTCAATTCATGAAATTAAACCATTTTAGCAGCAATTGTCTAATGATCACATTCATATTAGCCTCGATATAGAGTGATGTTGGGGGGGGGGGCGGGCAGGGCCCTTACTGCCCCCTGTCTTCGCCATTGTGCACGCGTTTGAGAGATGAAGCGGAAGGCATGGATGATGAGAGGGGGACGTTGGATATATTATTAATGTGGGTGTATTAGCTATATATGTTAATCCTATATAGATAGGTATAGATTGATCGATGTGGACGTGGGAAAGAGGGTGAGACCTCACTGGATATATCGATTGATCAGTTTGGGTGGAAAACTATGAAAGACCTAGCTATATACACACATACATAGAGGAACATCAATCGGTGCGCATGCACGCGTGAGAGATAAAGAATGCCCGATATGATGGAGAGGGGGATGTGTGTGGGTGTGTGCCTTCATGGGAGACCGACCTGAAGAAAAAGATTGCATGCGTGCGATGGATAATGCCGACTGGTAGTGTGTGTGCATGCATGCACGAGAGAAAGTTAGTGGTACAATTATAAAGAGAAGACTAATGTGTGGGTCTAAAAGAATAGGTGAGGTCATAATCAATGTAAAGTTGAATTCAAATATTTGAATAAGAGATCCTGATGTTTGAAACCCATGCATGCATGAATATAATGGAGATCTGCGCGGTGTGGTTTGGAAACAAGCATGTTGTAGTGTATACACATTGAACAAGGTCAGGCTGATTTGAATTTGAGATACCGATGGCAGACATCATTTGGCCACGTCGCATCCGTGCATGGACATACTATTCTAATTGGAGATGATGGGTGGCTTTCGCATCACATATCTATATCTATATTGTGTGCGGGTAACTTTAACTTTGAAAGATGGTCGTTGGATGAGGCAAATCCGATGGTCCAAAGATTGCAAAATTGAGCACTACTGGTCGTTGGATATCATCTAGATTCCACCAGATTTCGCCTCATGTATAATCTAGAAGACTCCATGGTTGAACTTAAGCATAATGCACAAACATCAAAACACAAGCACTTCTTATTTGTTCTAGAATCTTCCATATGAGAATCGCCCAAATGTTTTTCTACATGATTTTCCATTATTTGTTTTTACTTTATGTCTTACAACGCATAATTCCATGAATCTTAAAATAGATTAGCTTTCTTATAAAAACTAGATGATTTTGAATGAAATGAACTATAAGAATTAAACGAACATCTACATCATGCATATATGACTCAAAGCTTGCATGCTATAATGTGCTATTTATTCATAATTTGGTTGCCAAACTCATGCGTGCAATTTACGTGTACCTTACTCTAGTCTAACTGGTGTTTGTGTGTGTGTTGTGCGTGTTGAGGTGAAAATTGTCTTTTTTTTGGATACACATTAAGCTTGTTCTTACGAAATTTCAAGTCGCGCCTTGTTATGCCGAAAATTCAAGTTAGCGTCTCTGTCTATCATGCTGCGAAACTCCCGCCTCTTCAATCCGCGCCTTGTTAGCGAGAAATATTTAAGATATATCTTTGTCTCGTTGTGCTCCGACAACTCCCTCTATCTCAACCCGCGCCTTGCTATTCCGAAATTACAATGCGCGTGAAAACTCCCACTTCTTGTGAAATCCAGACATGCGAAATGCCCGTGGTACCCCTAAACCGAAAGAACCGCCTCAAATCGGTGGGGGGTACTTTCCTAACTTACCCCACATTTCGGACAAGCGCGT
Organism: Triticum aestivum; assembly: GCF_018294505.1. Classification (NCBI taxonomy): domain Eukaryota; kingdom Viridiplantae; phylum Streptophyta; class Magnoliopsida; order Poales; family Poaceae; genus Triticum; species Triticum aestivum. The sequence continues at coordinate 309,100,085 of NC_057804.1, read as the reverse complement.
CTCTAAGCCATGGTTCCCCACTGCCATCCCATCCGCCCACCGATTCGTACACCGAGGCCGCGAAAACCCGCGAGGAAACCCCACACCCTGCTCCGTCCGCCACCCAGCCGGAGCCTCTTCCTCGACGACGTCGTCCACAGCAACACCTCGACGTCCCTCATCCACCGTACCGGATGAGGATCCATCGTCGATCTCATCGTCCCGCCGGTTCAGCCACCCCGTCCTCCACCTCCAAGGAGCTGCCCCGATGTTCCCCTCGTCTTTCGCGCCACCTCTATTCCCACACCGCCGTCTTCACCTGCACCACCGGAAGAGCATCATCATAACCGTTTCCTCGGATGAAGCTGCGGCCTAATCGGCGCCACCAAAGAGGTTGTACACTAATCGCCGCATTTTCTTCTTGATTCGATCTCACGGTGCTACCGGCGCTCAGTCCCGAGCCGACACGGCGCGGTTCCATCCACGGCGACATCACCGGCCACTTCCTCCATGGCGTCTCTCCCTCGGCGGTGACGTCCACATCAATAGGAGCTGCTGCTGCTTTAGCTCTCGCTCGCACTGCTGCTCTGCTCTTGCTCTCGGTCCCCTGCCTGGTCTGCTCTTGCTATTGCTCTTGCTCGCGCTGCTGCTCTCACTCTTTCTCTTACTTGTGATGCTGCTCCTATTTAGCTACACTTCAATCGACTGAATCGAATTTTGGGTCAGTCGATTTTCAGGGGGGGGCTCACCGGGGTGAAGGAAGAACCAGC